>NC_080458.1:6048342-6397465 GCF_028018845.1 Melospiza georgiana | reverse complement strand
TGTTCAAGACCTTCTTTACACTGTAGGGAAGCTTCTGTCCAGATCTGTCATTTTGGAAATCATAGAAAATTATTTGATGTGTTACCCCAGAATGTTGGAAAAAAACAAGGTGGATTTTGGGTTTTCTTTGCTATGGAAAGCTGCTCCTTTTTATTTCTTTCCCTCTTGAAAGGATACAGATTCATTTCCTTGGCTCTTTATTATTATCAGAGCTGTATGATTATTCTAGAAATTTCCATTGCAGCAGACCTCACACTGACAGCACAAATTAGACTTGAAATCACTAGGGTGTTTTACAGTAAATGTAGTCTGAATGGCAGAATAAAGGTGAAATTTCAGTGAGCCAGTGCCAGGTGACTTTAGGTGCTGGGGAGGAAAACACCCAGTACAAAACTGGGATTTTATATAACTTTTTATTTATATATAATAAAAACCTACCTATTCCCTTTAGGCACCCTGGTTTTGGGACACACGACAGTGCTGGTACAACTACCCTTTCCAGGTATGACAGAAACATATCCTAAATTCCAACTTTTTGGACAATTTCAGTTTTTATTTTTGTTATTGATACTGGATTAAATTTAGTCTTTGTGCCTTCACATCCTGGTTAGGTTTGGCAGCAGCAGGGTTTCCTCAGATACATCTGACTCAGTTACTTTATGTTCATTTGCTGCTGAGATTGTTAAAGTGGGATGGAAAAGGAGGAAGGAAAATGTGATTTTAATGTAAATTTTGAATTATTTTGTCTTGTAACTGCGCTTTCTCTGTATTTTCCAGCCTCTAACATCCAGGCTTTATTATTACTATATCTTGGAGCTGGCCTTCTACTGGTCCCTCATGTTTTCTCAGTTTACAGACATTAAAAGGAAGGTGAGATGACCCAGAATTTCATTAGCTATAATGAAAACAATAATAATACATAGGACTAACAAAAAATGGGAGTGTGCCTGGCCAGGAAAGCTAAAATGTATTGATAATTATGTTTTCTTCCTCATTTACCTTTGTGAGCCCTGAGAAAAAGGGAGGAGCAAGGCTGACCTGGTGTATCCTTGAGTTCCTTTCACCTTCCAGAGGACAGAGCAGCTTCACTCAATGCCTCCCAATCAAAAGTTAACACATCATTGCCTAAAAATAGATTTAACTGAAAGGCTTGCAAGAAAATGAGCTGCTCAAAGCAGTACCTTGCTGAAGCTGCTGAGGAAATGGCAAACACTAAGGAAATAATAACTGGGGTTTTGAAAGGAATTTCTCCTCTGTGTGAGGAGCAGATGATGAGTGGTTGCAGTTGCTCAGATCTAATTCTGTCGTGCTGTGTTCCAGGATTTGGTTATTGTTGCTGTTGGAGAACAGTCCCCAGTAAATCCTGGCTTATAGCTTCCTTTACATGAGCTGCAAAGCAGCAAATTACCCCAATTTTTGCATTGGCTGTTAAAAAACAAGTTTACCCAGGCTTTTTGTGCTGAAATATGAGCAGGTGGTGCAGTGTGGAATACAGTGGAGCTGCAGACAGGGAGTGATGAACAACTCTGGGGCTGTGTTTGTAATATTTCATTTTGACTTTAACAAGTGGATGACATTCCCCACAGCAGAAGGGTGAGGTACAGGGAGCCAGGGGCTGAAGTGCACACCAGCCCTGAATATTGTGCATTGTAAACATTTTTTGTTCTTCCTGCTGAGTTTACCTGTGCCTGCTCTGCCCTGGCAGGGTTTGGTCACTGCCAGCAGCAGCAGCAGCACTTAAATGTGTCCCAGGAGCTAAGGGGATTTCAGTGTGTCTGAAAAACCAGAAGGAGATAAAAATAAGGGTCACCTTGTCCTCTGAATCATATCTGTGGGGTCTGCAGGTACAGCTGTGTGTGCCAGTGATCCCTGAGCAGGCAGAGCTCTGACTTGAGCAGCACCAAAGCTGAGAGATCTTTCTGGAAGCTTTTGTGGAGATGGTGGGAGTGTGATGAGCTGTGATTGCTGCAGAGTCACAGCCTGAACCCAAGGAATCCTGGGACCCCAGTGACTCAGTTGGGTGGCTCAGTTCCAAACTTTTGCATTTGTGTGACAACCAAGGAATCTTCATTCCTGCTTTTCCTGTTTCCAGGACTTCCTGATCATGTTTGTCCATCACCTGGCCACGATTGGACTGATCACCTTCTCCTACATGAATAACATGGTGCGGGTTGGAACTCTGGTGCTGTGCCTCCATGATGCTTCAGATTTCCTCTTGGAGGTGAATTTCCTTTCAGTCTTTACATCCCTGATGCTGGTGTGATCTCAGGGGAGCAAGCTGACATTCTTTGTTCTTGATAAACTCCTTTAAATATGCCATGAAATTCGTGCTGCTGATCCTGCCTTGTCAGCTCTTCCTCCAAACTGCTTGGGTGCTGAGAGTCACAAAATCATGGAATGGTTTGGGTTGGAAGGAACCTTAAAGATCACCCAGTTCCACTATCCCAGGTTGCTCCAAGTCCCATCCAGCCTGGCTTTGGAGACTTGCAGGGATGGAGCAGCCCCAGCTTCTCTGGGTAACCTGTGCCAGGGGCTCCCCACCCTCTCAGACAGGGTGATTGTATCCTCTGGCAGTTTGAAGCCATTCCCCCTTGTCCTGTCGCTCCAGTCCTTGTAAATATTCCCTCCCACTATTCTTGTAGGACCACATAAATAACAGTATGAAAATAGTAATACAATGTAATAATCCCTCTGTTCCAAACTGTACAAATGTGATTGAGAATTTTTTGCCTCTCTCCAGCCAAGTAATTACAGGAGTGCACAAAGAGAATAATATTTGCATGTTTATTGTCTCTTGCAGGCTGCAAAACTGGCCAATTATGCCAAGTACCAACGTCTGTGTGATGCTTTCTTCATGCTCTTTGGGGTCGTGTTCATCGTGACCCGCCTGGGCATTTACCCTTTCTGGTAAGCACCTGCAGCTGGGAGCTCCTGCTTGTTCTCCCACTCCTTTCAGCACAACCTTTGTTGTAGGCTTTTCCCAAGCATCCCAGCTGTCCCTCCAGGCAGCCTGAAGCAGCACATGGCCCAGGTGCTGTTTGGGGCAGGAGGTTTGAGCAGGCACATGAAGAAATCTCAGATCCCAGAGTCCCATCACAGCTGCAGTGATGGCAGAGTCAGCCAGAATTGCTCTGAGAGGCTTTTGAAGGATTTTGTGCTTCTCTGAAGAAGTTCTAGAAATAATTACAAGTGATGCACAGTCTCTTGAGGTCATTTTTGTTTGTGTTTGGCTTAGTCATCACTAGTTTCTGATTCTTATGACACTTCTGTCCTGTCCTTGTGTCGTGACTGTTCAGAGCCTGAAATAGGTCTGAGGTTTCTTGGGAGGTAAAACCCTGGATAAATGGCTTAGAGAGAATCATCCCATAATGAGATTCCCTCTCACCTCAGTAGGTCAGAGCTGGAGCAGTGCTTTGGTTAATGAGCTGTTGTCCATTTATTGTGTGTTGTGGCAATTTGGTTACACCATTTTACTGCCTGCATTTATTTCTTAGGCCATGGACATCTGGCATTCCCATTCTTTCTGGGTGCCTGCTAGGCAGCAACAATCCTTTCACTTTAGCTCAGGGTTGCAGTTAAAGCTCTTGCTTATTTTCCAGTAAATGCACCAAAGGACTCTGGATGAAGAAGAGCTTTAATTCCTATTTCTTCATAGGCTCCTTCCAGGGACAAAATAGAGATTTGTTTTAGCAGCTGCTGTTCTGTCTCTTACCTCACACCAGTGCTCAGCATCCTGTAAATCTTTAATGTGTTTTCCACAGGCTGTAATGTCACTCCTCAGCTTTGTAGAGCAATCTGGCAAGCTGCAGCAGTACTGCAGGCCCTGCACGTGCATTCCCTTCCCTAATTAGTAAAGTAAAACATCAGCAGATTTCTGGAATTGCATTTAATTCTTTCATAAACCTGCTAGGAGTTAAATATTTCTGGAGCTGCCTTTTGGGGGATTTTGCTTCTTGTTTGAAAAGCTTGTTTTGTTTTTCTTGTGTTAAAAGCTGTGTGAAATTAATGTGGTTGTTAAAGGTTTCTCCATACCTCTCTGCATCATAAAATCCAAAGTGTTTATTAAATTGCTGAAGGACTGGCAATAACTCCCAGCAACAAGAACAGCAAAACAGTAATGAAAGAAACACAAAGCTTGGGCCATAAAGCAGTTTTTGAGTTTTCCAGCCTGGCTGGAGGAATCTATAAAACTCTGGGGGAAGAGAAGAGCACCCAGGGAGGGAGGGAGGCCTTCTGGGGACAAAATTCCTTCCTGATCCCAGAATCCTTGAGGAAAAGCCCTCCAAGACCACTGAGTGCAGCTGTGACTGATCCCCACTGGAGCAGTGAGTGCCACATCCAGCTGTTCCTTGGGCACCTCCAGGGATGGGGACTCCAAACCTCCCTGGGCAGCCCCTCCCTCCAGTGCCTCACTACCCTTTCCATGAAGAAATTCCTGCTGATGTCCAACCTGAACCTTCCCTGGCACTTCCCTCTTGTCCTGTTGTTACTGGGAGCAGAGCCTGACACCCCCCAGGTGTCCCCTCCTGTCAGGGAATTGTGCAAAGCCACAAGATCTCCCCTGAGTCCCCTTTTCCTCAGCTGTTTCAGCTTTGGACATTCTCCAGCCCCTCAATATCTCCTTGCTGTGAGGGCCCAGAACTCACAGAGGGGCAGTCCCTGCCCTGCTCCTGTGCCCACCCTATTTTTATATGATTTTTGATCTTTAAATCTGGGTGGAAGCTGCCCAAGCAGGAAGGTGTTAACAGTTGTTTTGGTGACCAGAGCAGCCTGACATCACTTCCTGTGAAGTTGTTATAAATAAATGCTTGTGCTTTGGAGAAGAAAATTGGCAGCAGATCCATGTGTGTGTAACCAAATTGCAGCACATTCACATGTTGTGTTTTGTTGCTCAGTTCAAATGCTCCTAATGAGCTTTACTCAGTCTCCTGACTCAGGCAGGAGCAGAGCAGCAGATGCTCAGTGAGACACAAACTGTTGTGCATCTGGCCTGGCACCTCCAGTCAGAGCCGAGCCCAGCTGATCTGAAATGTGTTTCTGGATCTCTTTCAGGATTTTGAACACAACCCTGTTTGAAAGCTGGGAGCTGATCGGTCCCTACCCCTCCTGGTGGCTGTTCAACGGGCTCCTGGTGACCTTGCAGGTCCTGCACGTCATCTGGTCCTACCTCATCATCCGCACGGCCTCCAAGGCCCTGGTGAGGGGCAAGGTGAGCCTGAGGGAGGCTGCTGGCTCCTCCTTCCTACAAACCCCATTAAGGAATTGTGAGAAATTGAGCTTTTCAATGAGGGCTGGTGTTGGTTCTTAAGGGACTTGCATCAAGAGTTCACAAAAATGGTGGTTTGACCTTGATTGTTCTGCACTTGTGAGTTCCCAGGTGTGTTCAAGGCAGGGAGTCTCTCCTGGGCATGCAGGGGAATAACTCCATTTTCCACTACATTCAAATGTCCTAAAATGGCAATTATGACACTTTTGTTGTGCACTCTGGAGTTTAAGGTGGTTGCAGGCTCTCTTTTGGACAACAGGATGAACATACAGGATGTTTCCCTATGTCAGCCAGTCCTTGGGGTGTGCTGGGGATTGTGCTGCTTCACTGGCTTCTGTCTGCCAGTGCAGTGCCTGCACTGAGCTGAGAGAAAAGGTTCCCAGGGATTCAGTGGCTGTCAAAAATCACAGAATGGCCTGGGTTGGATGGGGCCTTAAAGATCATCCAGGCTGGACAGGGCTTGGAGCAGCTTGGGGTAGTGGAAGGTGTCCCTGCCCATGGCAGGAGGTGGAACAAGGTGAGCTTTAAGTTCCTTCCAACCCAATCCATCCCATGATTCTATGAAACCAGCAAAAAAGCTGATTTAATACCACAAATGCTTTTTCCTGTCAGATATTGATATTCTGATCTCGGTTTCTCTGATGGCTCTGCATTATTTTGTGTTTAACTTTAGCTGCCCCTACCCCTGGAATGTGGCCTTGAAAAATATAAATATTCTGATTGACTCTGGGGGCAAGCAGGTTTCAGGGTACGAGCTCTCCATCTGTTCCCCACAGCTGCTACTACAAATGCCTGATTTTCATTCTCTGCAGCTGTTTCTGTATCCTGAGTTCTACACCTTTTCCCTTTCCTTGGTTCTCTCCTGTCCAGGTGACCTAGCCAGAGAAAGGACTCTAGCTCTGTCTTCTTCATTCTTTTCTCCTTTTCTCTGTGCCAGATTGGAGCTGGACAGTTTCACCCTGTGCATGTAAGTGTGACCTGTGTTTCTGTTTGTTCACTGAAACACGTCTGTGTCGAGGCCCCAAGACAAAAGCAGAGCCCTGGTGCCTTCTCCTTCTCTCCCTGGTCCTGACAGAATGCTAAAATACTGTTTTTTCCAAAGGTCAGAGCAGTGTCCTGGGGTCTGTTCTCACTTGCTGTCACCTGCCTGCACAACCTTCACTTTGTGCTTTTACACACCCACACACTCCAGTTTCTGTCTTTGCTCCCCATCAGCACCACACTGAGGGGAGAGGGCAGGAAGAATTTACTCCTTTTTGTGAAAAGGAGTGAAACAGTCACTTCTCCCCCAAGAACAGAAAAAATGTCAAGGGATTTCTGCTTCCTTCCAGTGACCCTTTGAACTTCCAATATAGCAGGAGATTGGGGAAAGATAGCAAAAGTTCTGGCAACAGGCAGAAGCCAGGACATCCAGAAAGCTCCTGGAGATCATTAACTCCACCTGGCTTCCAGCCAGATCTTCCCTGGAGTTCGACCACTTCCTGCTGCTGCAGAGCCCTAATCCTGACTCCAGGAGAGCAGAGTGAAATCCTGGAACCCTTGGGAAGCTGCAAGGCAGAGTGCTGGCACATGGAGTCACTGAGGCTGCAGAGGGAGGGCAGTGAGGGGCTGCTCTCCAGGCCCAGCTCACACTGGGGAGGTTTGCTCTGGCACCTGCCACCACCCCAGCTGTGTGTTTGCAGCTGGGGCCACGTTTATGGGCTCTTCCCCTCCCCTCCTGCTGGGAAGGTTCAAAATCCCACTTGCAAGTCAAACAGAGCTGGATTTGCAGCAGTTTGAACTAAAGCATGCTCTGCAAGGATACCTGGAACCCTGGGCTGAGGCTGCTGCTGTTCTGAGCAGGTGTTTGCTGGATCAGACACTGCCTTCATTCTCCATCCCTGTCCAAACAGGCTCCTGCTCCTAAATGGGATCTCCCAGATGAAGCACAGGCTGTGGGAATGGAGGTGCTCTGTTGGAGCAGTGATGTGATAAATAAAGCTGCTTAATTTTTAAAATAGCAAAGCTGCTCCCTGTAGGACAAAACGTTCTCTCTCAAACTGACACATTCCTGGTTTTTGGTCGTTGGACCCACTTGTGATCATGGCATGAGAAATTTTTGATTCAAAACAAATGGTTTAGGAAAATGGCTTTTAACTGATGTAGAGAGGAGCCCTTGGAGGACAAGAACAACACCAGATCTGTAAAATCATCATTCAGAGACACAGAATATTTGGGAAATGGAGCTCATCTTTCTAAATTGTCTTTTTCAGTGTCTGTGTCTTGCTCCTAATGTGATGACAGGCTCAGCTTGAACTGAGCCAGGCTCAGATGTAGGAGGTAGATGTGAGTGCAGGTGGTTCATCACAAGGACACAACCTTCTAACTGCTGCTTTCTGTCAATTTTTCAACTCCCCTTCTCCTCTCCCACTCCCCAATTCCACTGGCAATGTTTAGGTGTCCAAGGATGACCGCAGTGACGTGGAGAGCAGCTCTGAGGAGGAGGATGTGACTTCCAACAGCACAAAAGGAATTTTCAGCACTTCCAGTAACGGTTCCAACCGCCTGAACGGCCACGTGGCCGGCGGCCAGTGGACAGGAGAGGAGTAAGGCCCTGGGCTGGCCTTGAGCAAACACGAACTTCTCTTTCAATATCTAGTTGTGTTGAGCTCCACATTCCCAAGTGATCTTTAATCAAAAACCCCTTCCCCAGAAACCTCCAGCAGACCCGAAACGGGCACAACCCTGACCAGTCAGAGGCTTTGCACGGCACAAGGGATGAAGCCAAGGAGCGGGGCAAAAACAAAGCTGCAGATTTCATTTCAAGCCATTTTGTACTTCAGAAGTACCAGGAAAAAAAACCCCTGAGTCCTGTTGATATTTGCAGAGGTGTCTTTGTGACAAACTGGCTTTTACTGGGATCAGCTCGAGGCAGAGCAGGTTTGGACCGCAGGGTTCGGTGCCACTCGGTGACGGTTCGCTCCCGGCAGCTGCAGCAGCTCTTGGTGCACTCCAGAAGCCACTTCAGAGCACAGAGAACGCAGGTTCCACGTCCCAGCTGCCCTGGGTGAGGCAGAGACTCTGCTCCCAGCTGAGCTTTGAACTGTGCTAGCCCAGAACCACTGCTCTGCCTCGCCCCAGGCTGCTGGGGAGGTCCTGGCTGCTCATCTCTGCTGGCACCAGGGACCAGGCCAGCGTCTGCTGCCTCTATTGGTGCTGCAAACCCCTCTGAAGTCTTGACCAAAGCCTTCTGCAAGGAGGTGGGGGGGTGGTTTATTGCCCCTGAGATAACCAGCATAATCCAAGCGTTTTAAATTGTTTCCTTCCTGTTGCAAATTGTGGGTTTGAAGACTTCTCTAGACCTACCGGATTCAGTTGGCTAAGCTGGCATCAGAGGGAGGCTCAGAACTGGTGGGCTGGGTTTAATTCTCCAAAAAATAATGTTTTGGTCCTGTACTCTGAGACAAGTGGTTGTTGCTGCTCTGATGCTAGAGCTGTGGAGGAACCCAGGGCTGGATGAGCAGCCACACCGTGGGCTTTGCTTCTCTTTTTTTACTCAATGGTACTTGGGGGCAATGGAACGGTCAATCAGGAGCAGAATTTTGGAAACTTCTCAAAGTTGTTACCATTTTGTACTGTTGTTTACTCTTATCTCCAATTAAAAGTTGCTTCAGAAACCTGGGGTGATGTGTTTCAAACGGCTCCCTTGGCTGTCTCTGAGCACTTGTGCTGCTGCCAGAACAAGAAAAACAGCTTTTTGGAAGAACCGAAGTGATGGACTCATGGAATGCATCCCTGCCCATGGAAAGGGGGTGGAACAGAGCGACCAATTTATGATTTGGGGGACACCACACATCACCACACTGGCAACTTTAACATGGGTTTTATTGCACTCCATCTGCCTCCCCAGGCCAGGGGGCAGCAGGAAGGTGGGGCTGGGGGCTCCGAGCACAGGCTCAGCTCGTGGGGCTGGTCCCAGCTGTCAGCCCCAGCCCCAGGACAGGCTCAGCCCCAGCCCCAGGACAGGCTCAGCTCTCAGCCCCAGGCGTGCTCTCTCGCTGGCGGCGGTGCTGGAGCATTCTCTGCACACGCACACTGCACAGGTAACCGGCGTACACCGTCAGCAGCATCATGGAGCCCGAGAAGGCCTTGTAGCCAAAGTCTGCCAGCTGCTTTCTGGACACCATGGCTGCACCTGAGAGAGACACACACAATGCCAGGATGGTCAGTGTTGGAACGGACCTGGAGATCGTCCAGGCAGAGTCACCCAGAGCAGGTGACACTGGAGAATGTCCCAGTGTCTCCAGAAAGGAAAACTCCCATGACTCCATGGGGAACTGTTCCAGTGCTCTGCCCCCTTCCATGGAAAGTTCACCCTCATGTTGAGGTAAAACTTCTTGTGGTCTAGTTTATGACTTGCTCCTCATCCTGTTTCTGGGCATCATCAAAGGGGTCTGGCATTATCCTCTGACCCCTTGGAGATATTTATATGTATTAATAAAATCCCATCTCAGTTCTCTCCAGAATAACCAAGGCCAGCTCCCAGTGTCCCCTCAGAGATGCTCCAGATCCCTCAACATCTTTGTGGCCTGCACTGGAGCATCCCCAGCAGCTCCTTGTCTGTCCAGAGCCCAGCACTGGATGCTCACTCTGGCCAAGGGGCAGGATCCCCTCCCTGACCTGCTGGCCCCGTGCATTCCAGGATCCCACCGCTACTTGGGGCTGTTCCTCCGCAGGTGCAGGATCCTGCACTTGCTCTTGCTGACCTTCATTAGGTTATTCTAATAAATCATTACGTTTTTCTTTGCCCCAGCCGGTCGAGGCCCTGCTGGACGGCAGCACAGCCGGATCAGCCACGTTTTGTACCAGCACCAGACCCGCTCAGGGTCCTTCCATCCTTTCATCCGGGTCAGTCACGGACACGGTCGGTCCCTGGTGAGCTCAATGACTACCGGCCCGCAGGAAGGCGGCGGGGAGCGGGGCCGGGAGCGCGGATTCGCGGGTCCCGTCCATCATCCCATCCCATCCCATTCCGTCCCGTCCGTTGCGGTCCGGCCCGATCCGCCCCGGACTCCCTGCTCCCATCCCGTCTGTCCCGGTCTCTCCGGACTCCCCGCTCCCATCCCGTCCGTTCCGGTCTCTCCGGACTCCCCGCTCCCATCCCGTCCGTTCCGGTCTCTCCGGACTCCCCGCTCCCATCCCGTCCGTTCCGGCCTCACCGCTCCGCTCCCGCTCCGCCGCTCTCCCGGCCCCCGTCACGTGGCGCGGGGCAGTCACGTGCCCCGTGTCGTCACGTGTGCCGCGGTCACGTGTGTGTCCCCCCCGAGCGCGGGAAGCGCGCGGTGCCCTCAGCGCCCCCTGGCGGCCCCGCCTCAGTCTCCCCTCAGGGGCCGCTCCCGCCGCCATCGCCGCCACTCGGGTCCCCCGGCGAAGCCCACACGGGCCTCCCTGCCCGACGGAACCCGCGGGCCGAGGGCCCTCAAGGGACAGTCCTTGACCACGCGTGCATGGGGCCGAGGCTGTCCCGGCCGTGCTGCATCCCTGAGGCTCAGCGGCGCGGTGCCATCCCGACCATCACGGTGGCTTCACAACGGTTCTAGTGACATCCTGAGGGTCCCACTGCCATTCCAAGGACCCTGGTGCGTGCCCAGGACCCCAGTGTGCCCCCAGCCCAGAGCCCCCTTCCCAACAGGCTGCGTTCCCCCAGGTCCCCTCCTGTTCCCTCAGGTCCCCTCACTCCTGTCCCCCCTGTGGCAGCTGCTCCCCTCCCGGAGCTCCTTTCCAGCCTTTGAGCTCTGCTGTCCCAGCCCTGCTCTATCCGGGGCTCCCTCAAGCTCCAAAGCTGCCAGGGTTACTCTTTCTCCCCTCCTCATCCATCTTTCCCCCAGCAGCAGCTCCCAGGACTGTGGCACTGGGATGTGCTGAGCCTGCAGAACATAATTCCAAATGGCAAAGGGAAGACTTTTTATAGCTCGGGACATCCAGCTCCAGTGTGGTGTGTTTAAAAGTGAGAGATCATTGGAGACCTGGGACCCTCAGCAAGGGTTTGCAGCGATTTGGGCACTTCAGGGTCAAAGAAACATGGACAGGGAGGATGCACAAAGCATTTCCATCGCAGAGGAGCTCTCAGCTAAACACAAATCCGTGCTGGATTCTGCTGCAGGTGCTGACAGGAGTTTGCAGAGCTCAGGGACCCTCTCTCCTGCATGAGCTTCGTATCCAAACACTTGGATTCCTTGAAGCCCTTGAAGACAAAGAGAACTAGAAGTGGTGCCAGCCCTGCAGGAACACGCTGGACTTCCTTTATCCTTCCTCCAAGCTCAATAAAGCTCCTCGGCAGAGGAAGCCGTGTTGGCTCCCCCCACACGACAGTTCTGCTGAATTTAAAGGTCGCGGAGTGCCTGCTGAGAAAACGTGGCTAATAAAAGGCACAGAAACAAGTGCAGTGCCAACAGATTAAATTCCCCTTGTAAGACACCGAGCAGAGGGTTCAGAGCCCTGGAAAGGTCACTCAGTACGGGGCTCCTTTAAAGACACACAGGGACGAGGCGAGTCTGGGAAAAGCAGCTGGGAAGAGATGAATAAAATCTCACAGCGTGTCCTGGGAAGCCCCAAACGTCAGAGGGAAGGAGGCCTGGGGTGTTTGGGGCACAGTGCAGTCCTGGCCTGGCTCCTGCTGGCCCCAGGTGAGGGCTCTGGACCCAGCTCAATGTTGCAATCCCAACCCACCATAGTCCTACGGCCAAATTTTAATCCTGGAACCGTTGCTGAGACAAAGCAAGTGGGACACTGTGTGACCTTGGGGCTAAAGAGGACCTACAGGGACGTTCTTGCTGTTTCTGGGACAGCACAGGAGGGTGCAGAGCCAGGAGGGAACGGGCAGTGCCCTGTTCTGAGCACTCAGCAAGTCCAGCAGGCACCAACCCAGCAACAGTGATGCACTGGGAGCATCTCCCATCTCCTCTCCATGTTTATTGTTATTTCAAAGGAACACTGCTAGTCAGAGACCCCTTGGCTCTGGGATTTGAAGGGGGAGAACAGGGAGCCTTGCAGCATTCCAGCCTTCCAGCCCAGGTAGGATCAGTGACTGCTGGACACTCTGGCCTGAGCAAACAGCTCAGAGGGGCAGAAGGACATGTGGCACCTGTCCGGACAAGGGGCAAATTTCACAGGCTCAGTGTCAGGCCCAAGACCTCTGTTCTGTCCTGGGATGTTGGACATCTCCATGTACCTGTTGTGGATCATATGCCAATTCCTGCCCCCATGCCAGAGGGCAGCTTGCAGCATCCCCACATGAGGGAAAGTGTGAGACCTCCTTCCTCCTGTGACAACAGGGGAGCTCCCCCGGGCTGGGGCCAGGTCTGATGGAGAGAGAAAAAGCTCTAAACAAGCTCCAGCGTGTCCCTGGGTCAGCAGGAGCAGCTGGAGGAAAGCAGCACATGGCTGGGTGGCAGGGAATGCCATTGTCTGTGCTGGTGCTGCTTAGAAAGATCCTCAGTGCCTTTGGAAGTCCTGAGAGCTCCACTCAGCAGGTGGAGCCTGGCAGGGGACTGTGCCCTCTCCACCAGACAGGGAATGCAAAAGCAGCAGCAGGTAGGGAAGAGCTGGTGTCACCCGTAGGGGCTAAGAAGGAAGACTTGGGACACTTGTTTTCCCTGCCAGGCAGTGCCCAGCCCTTATCTATCAGGATGGCCTGGCAGAGTCCTTCCCAGAGCTGAATCCACTGTGAGGAAGTGGAAGGAGGAAGATGCTCAGCCCTGCTCAGGGCAAACCTTGGCAGCAGCAATTAAATGAGCCCTTCAAAGAGAGGAAGAGGTCAGCAGGTACCTCTGTGCCAGGCTCAGTGTCCAGGGCAGTGTCTGGGGCTGGGGAAGGGAACCTCTGCTCTTCCAGCAGTCTGCAGAGGCTCCCAGGAGACCCAGACTCCTTCCAAGGCTGTGGCAGCAGATGAGGTTGGTGTGGGCAGGAGCTCTCAGCACATCTCAGCAGGACCTGTGCTCTGCAGGCAGAGCCCCTTACATGTGCTCAGGGTGGTTCTGCAGACACGTGATGAAGTCGGTGACAGGTTTGCCCTCGTAGCAGATCTGATACACAGCCGTGAAGAGGGGGAACCTGTGGGCAGACAAAGAAAGTCACCCCAGATGGCAGAGTAAGAGCACCTCGACTTCTGTCATGGCATGCAGGAGCAGGTGGGCCAATGGCACTGTGCCCCATCCAACAGGCCACTCCTGCCCAGCTTTCCCCTCCTGCTGCTCCTGAAAAGGCCCCAGCCCTACCCCAACAAAGCACAGAGATTCCAGCACTCACTTCTCCACTGCATTCTTGCTCTTGAGGATTCGATGCAGCTCAGCAGATGTCTGGGGACCCTGCAGCTTCTGCCCATTCAGCATCTCCTTCTCCAGCTGCTCGATGGACTGAAACAACACAGCAATGAGGAGCTGGAGCTGCAGCCCTGCTGCTGCACCACGTTCCTGCCCTGGAGCTGGGCTGCAGCACTAGCCAAGCACAGGCAGATCCCACAGGGAACCTGCTCAGTGTCCATCCACCCTGTGGGTGAATTTTTCCTGCTCTCCCACCTAAATCTGCGCTGACCCAGCTTTATCCACACACTTTTATCAGTGTGAGCCACTCCCAGCTCTGCTCACCTTCCCAGTCTTGGCAAAAGCCTCGGCCACCTTGCGGTTGCGGCCCCCGTAGCAGGTGGTGATGAGGTCGGCAACGCCGCAGCTCTCCAGGAAGGTGGAGGAGGTGACAGGGCCCTTGCAGAAGAGTTTGGCAAAGCCAATCATCTCCATCAGGCCCAGGCGGATCACAGCAGCCTTGGTGTTGTCACCGTAGCCAAGCCCATCACAGAAACCGGCCCCGACAGCCACCACATTCTGGAAAACAGTGCCAATGTGATGTGGAGGGATTTGTTCCCAACAGAGCTTGGGGCTTGGCTGTGTGATCCCACTGGCTGCTGCCAGTGCCCACCATCCCTCCTCCCCCAGCTCCCTGCAGAGCTCCAGGCTCTGCTCACCTTGAGAGCCCCACAGATCTCTACAGTGTCAGCTTCCTGCACCACCGACACGCGGAAGTTGGGGGTCTGCATCAGGTCCTTCAGCATCTGCCCGTGCTTCATGTTCTTGCAGCCTGAGGAGACAAAGGGACAAGGAAGAAGATGATGGGGAAGATCCATAAGGTAGGTCCATGCTCTCCTGAAGGTCATTCAGTGAGAGGAACCTATTGCCCAACCAATGTTGCAAAACAGTTGCAGGTCCACACAGAGTCAGGCACACACTGCCTGACAGATAAGCAATGTTCAACTTTGACATTCCCAGAACACAGGGGACAATCCATGCTGCTGTCACGCAAGACAGAAATGACTTTCTGAATACTCAGTAGGTTAAAGGCACCTTCAAAGGTTGTAAATTTGGGGTTGCAGCTTTCTGTCCTGGTTGTCCCTGCAGGGCCCTGTGTGCTCACAGGGGTTGTGGGCTCTGCTCCACCTCCCCAGCCTCCTGCCCAGTGTGTTTGCTGTTGTTTAATAAAACAACACTTTGAATGCCACAACTTCTGACCCAGCAAATGGTTCTGTTTGTCTTGGCTTTGTGCACAGTCCACAACAGTGTGGAGGGTGTTGGAACTGTCGCCAGATGAACTTACAAGCAGCCCTGGCTGGCAATAACGTGAGATCCAGGTGGGCATCCTGTGAAGCCCAAGGAAATTAGGGATGGAAATTACTCCTAAAAGGCCTCTTGTTGCCCACCTCTTTAATTTGTGCCAGGCAGCTGCCTGATGCTGGCTCCATGCTGGCAGGAACTTTTAGCTGCACAACTCCATTGTTAATGAAGCGAGTGATCCCATCACAAACCCTGGGAATGAGCTCAGCCAGCTCCTATGGAGCCTCCAGGGAACAGGGCCAGTTCACCCAAGGCAGCAGGAGTTTGAGCTGCACCATACTCTGCCCTTTGCCTCTCGCTGCTAGTCACAAATGGAAGCTCTTAATGAGGAGGGCTCCTTACCAATGGTGGTTTCACAGAACTTCTCTTCTGCCACTTCATTGGCAATATTGGCCCCCATGAGCACGTTCATTTCTATTCCCAGTTTCTCATGGATGATGTCTGAGATCAGCCTCAGCCCATCTGGTCCTTCATCCACGCCCTGGGGGACAGCCAGGGACAGAGATCACAGCATCAATTACACTGGGATAGATCTCTAAGGGTATTGAGTCCAGCCTTTGACTGAACACCACCTTGCCAACCAGACAATGAGCAGCTGCCCCTCCTGGACACCTGCCCTGCACCCAATCCTGCCATTCCCTGTGCTGCAGTGCTCTGGCTGATCCTGATGTGCAGAGCTGTGCCCTGCTCCTCTCAGCACTGAGATCCCCCTTATACCCTCACCCTTCTCCCCCAACACCTCCAAATCCCCACAAAGACTCTGCCCCCACTTCCCTTCTTCCCCACTGCCCATTTCTGTTCCAAAATCCCTGGATTCCCTCAGCAGCCACTCCAGGCTGCTTCCAGCTCCCCTTCCTTGGCCCCACACCCTGGTTAGTGCTGCTCCTGCTCCCACCTTGATGAGTGACATCCCAATGGCCTCTTTCTTCACGTGGCCCTTGAGCTGGTCACAGACTTTGCCGATGAACTGGTGGGGCACCACGAACAGGAGGACATCAGCCCCTGCACAGGCTTTGAGCAGGTCTGGCTCTGCCACCTGAATAGAGCGTGACTGTTGTTAGGGGCTGGGAGGATGGATGGCAAGGAAGGGCCCAAAGCCACCATGCCGAGGTTCCTGCCAGCAGAGGGGCTGGTGGGATGATCCCAGAGCAGAGGGGATGATGCCAGCTCAGAGGCAGCCACATGGCCTCCAGCCCAGCCTGTGGGATGCCAGAGCAGGGTCAAAGGTGGGCAGTGAGAGCAGCCAGGGCTGCAGCTCATCCAAGCACAGATGAAGGTCAGTGGGAGGGCATAACTGAGCCCCGCACAGCCCGCTGCATCCCCTGCTTCACAGCCGGGGTTCCAGCAGCCCCCCAGAGCTGCTGGCCTCTCTCCAAAGCCTGGCCATCAGCTCTGCCCCTCGAGACACTGCTGGCAGCCCACACTCACCACGTTGGGGGGCAGCTTGTGCCCCGGCAGGTACTTGACGTTCTCGTGCTCTGTGTTGATGATGTCCGTGAGCCGCCGGCCGCCCACCTCCTCCTCCAGCACCCACATGTTCACCTGGCTCTCGAAGCTGCCCAGCCGAGCTGTGTTGCTGCCGGCGATCTTGGCGATGGCCGAGCCCCTGCGAGGGCAGAGGGTGGCTGTGGCTGTGGGCACCGGGGAGCCCAGGGCACCACAGGTGACGCTGTGCCCTGCAGGAACGAGCACGGCTGGCACCGGCTGCCGAGGGGGGACAGGGCAGGACAGGGACCGCGCTGCGCCCGCCGAGGGGAGCCGGGCGCCCGGCGCTCACCAGTTGCCAGAGCCCACGACGCAAACCTTCTTGCCACCCATGGTGCCGGGAGCGGGGCACTGCGGGCTGGGAACCCGCCCCGGCTATTTCAGGGCTGCCCGGAGCAGGGGCGGCCCCGGCCCGCCCCCGGCCCCGCCTCGCCCCGGGGCCCCGGGCACCGCTCCGTGAGCGGCAGGTGCAGAGCGCTGCCCTGGAGCAGCTCAGAGCCCCCAGAACCAGGAGCCACAGAATCACGGAGTATTCTGAGATGGAAGGGAGCCTCAAAGACTGGGGAGTCCAAGCCCTGGCCCTGAGCAGGACACCCCAACAATCCCACCCTGTGCCTGACAGCGTTGTCCAAACACCCTTGAGCTCTGGCAGGGTCAGGGTTGTTGTGACCATTCCCTGGGGAGCCTGTTCGGTGCCTGAGAACTTTTGGGGAAAATACCCTTTTCCTAATATCCATCCTATCCCCCCTGACACAGCTCCAGCCTTTCCCCAGGGTCCTGACACTGTCCCAGAGCACAGGGATCAGACCTGTCCCTCTGCTGCCCCTTGTGAGGAAGCTGCAGACCCCTTGGTAGGGCACTCACCAAGCTGACTTGTGATTGCTGAGCCTTTGTGCAGAAAAGCTTTTCATTGTCCCCCTCTTGCTTAAAAGTGCCATTTTCCCCCCAAAGAAGGAGCAGGAACCACCTGGTGCAGCCTTTCCCCTTCACAGAGGATCCTTCCCTTGCCCCAGGGGCTCCCAGGTCTGCAGCAAAGCAGTTACATTCTATAAACAAGCAGGGTGAAGAAAATAAATCCCCTTCTGCATAATTTTAAACCTTGCATGTAAACTGTACTTCAGTTTCCTTCAAATTCTGCCCTACTCCCTTGGGCACAATCCAGGCTGCCACAATCCAGCCAAGTGGACACGAGGCAGTTCAGGATTTATTAGCACGGGCCACTGGATTTCCAGTTTTGCTCAAGTTACTTTGTTTACCACAAAAGCACTTTGCAAAGGCTTAGCAGAGTCTGCAAGCTGGGAGATGCCTCCATGAAGGGCTCGCTATAAAAGGCCAAAATATGAAGAACATTTTCTCTCCAGTCACTTAACCCCGTTGGCTTTGAGGAGAAGAAGAAAGCAGAGATAATGGTGTCCCTTCCCTGGGAGCCACCAGGCTCATCCCCCATGGCAGCTGGGAGAGTGCAAGCTGTCAGCATGGAAGGAGGAGGACAGCTTCCTTCACAGGAGTCTTTTATTAAAACTGGGTGACGTCTACAAGGATACAGTACAAAAAAAAAAATTTGGTCCATGGAAAAAACCGTAATACTCAGTTAAGAAAAGCAGTTACTCTGCAACAGCTACGTTTGCCTATGTAGGACTCAGCATCCCTCCTGTGGGAGTACCCTGAGGAATCAGGGGCTGCTTCTCCAGCACCAAGACCTTCACCCCAGTACCACGGAGGAGCATTTCAGAAGGGCAAAGGAGAGGGGAAGTCGAGAGTCTATTACTCACAGACATGTAGTAACACAGACACAAGGAGTAGTAGGGCCACCCAGGTGCTCCAACTCACAGCAGCCTCCCCAGCCACACGGAACTGGGTGAGTGCTCATCAGTAACATGATCCTGCAGCTATTCCAAGAGTCAGACCAGCTTTGAGTCCATTTGCATTATAGTCCCGAGCACAAACACTGGGATTGGAGTGAAGAGGAGCTATTTCATTCTCCTAAGCCTGACCACCAGCACCTCATTCCAAGAGGAGGCATCGGGGCTGCTACTCCTCACAGTGGAGAAAATCTATTTGTACATTCCTGAACCATGCTGGGCCCTATGGCAGCCCCACAGCCTAAACTTGACTAAAAACCACAGGAGCTTCAGCATGGAAACACCTGCTAACTCACATATGCTTGGAAAAATGTCCATTTCCAAGGACCGTCCTGTCCTTGGACCCACACGAAGGAGCCTCTGGTCCCCACAGTAAGTGACAACTGTCCTGAAGGAATGAGCCTACAACACTGTCCCTGCAGAATTCCAGGCAGCTGCTCCATCTCCTCTCCCTGCTCCAGGGAACACGAGCAGCCACGTGGTTTGCTGGAAGCCACTGGTAGGTGTTCGAAGTGCAGAGCTCTGCATCACTCCAAGGCTTCCACATCCCTGCAGGAAGCCAAGGCCTTGTCTCCCTGTGATCCCAGCCCAGGACAGTCCATCAGGGAACACGCAGGGAATGGGGCAGGGAGAAGGGAAGAAGCAATTCTCTGTACAGTTCAGGAACTTCCTCAAGGAGAAGAGTGACCTATGAGGCAGCCCAGTGCAGCAGCACCCTCTGAGGAGGGGGTGAGGGCAGGGAGGTATGTCAGCTCATGGCATCCTGCCCACAACAGCGCCTGGCACGGGCTGTAAAACGTGGCAGGGAAGAGCCCAGCCACACCTTAGAGCAGAGCCAGGCTTCAGAGCCAGCTCTGAGTGCCCAACCAGACGCCGGTTGGGGAGGAATGGGCTTGAGAGAAGGCTCTGAGTCACTCTGGCTACCGGGGACACTACGGGCAGTGCAGAGTCATGGGGATGCTCGTGGAAGCCTTGGGACTGACAAGGCAACAGTCAGGAAGAAAACCAGGTAGAAATGTGTGCTCGTTGGAGCCTGTCTGCTTGCCCCAGGTGTCCCGGACTTGCCCCTGCAGGGACAATGCCAGGATGAATAGCGTGGGCCTCGCTGCCAGAGTGGGATTCGGTGAGCTGGAACAGAGAGCTCTGCAGCTCTGTCTCCACAAACAGCTGTGATGCTTCTGCCTGGGGAGGAGCAGAACAGCCTATGTGTTCCGGATGCCCAGGGCCTGCTCCAGTTCCTGCCGTCTCTGCTGCACCTGCACGAGGAGCAGAATTGCAGCATTAACACCCTCAGGTGGTGCAGCACCAAGTCAACATACAGCACCAGCTGGGAAAGGGTGAGCTCAAACCAGGACCAAGATGCAACCACCACCTCCCCCCAGCACTGTGTGCCCCAGGGAGTGCCAGCACAGAGAGGGACCCCAGCCTGGGCACGCTCACCTTGGAGTAGAAGTATCGGCACACGGCTTCCTGCGCCCACGGCTGGAAGTAGAACTCGGCTCTGCGCTCCTCCTCGGGATTCCCAACGACATCAGTCATTGTCTGGCAGCACAAAGGCACAACAGCTCAGTGAGTGCAAAAGCTCTGCTGTGCTGAGCAAACCCACCCCCTTCCCTTTCCTCACACACATCTCAGTGCACTCAGGTCAGCTTCTTACACTTGACTCAAATCCCAGCCTCGCTTTCCAAGGAGGAAATTGCCTCCTTCTCTCTGTGGGAGCTCATTCTAATGAGGGAAGCGTGTGAACTGGACCACCTTCCACACAAGACAAAGCTTCTACCTTCAAATCCCGGCACTGGGACTGGAGCCAGTCGTTGATGAAGCCCTGAGGATCTCGGGCAAAGCTCAGCATGAACTCGCGCTGTGTCTTCAGCTGGTTGATGGTCTCAATTGTTTCATGGATCTGAGGGAGACAAACACAGAATGGAACTGCTGAACAGGAGAGAAGTCAGAAACATCAAGGCATCCAACACATGAAGGCAAATTCTTACACTCTCTAGTTAACTTATACTTACCAGGATGTTCAGCTCCCAGTTTCCTGCTCTCTAAATATTACCAATTTTCCCATAGACTTGTTGCTTTAAAAATTACATTACCAGGTACAACCATGTTTGTAAACACGGCTCATCCCACTGCAGCTTCCAAACACCAGAGCACTCCTATCCTGTGACCAGAGACACATCCCTGCCCAGCAACAAGGAGAGCAGACCTGAAGGAGCTTTTCCTACCTTGTTATCCAGAGCAGCAATTTCCTGTTGACTGGCTGTGGAGAGCAGAAAGGAATTCATCTGAGTTTTCAGGGTATCGTCCACCTCCACGTCAATGTCATAGCAGGCTGTTTTCTTCTGGTCATTTGGGTCAACACTGGGGACATCCACAAGAAGCCAAAATCAGGGAACAGCTCCAGAAAGAAGGCAAAATCTGGGACCAGTTTAAGAAAGCAGCAAATGCAGCTCCTCTGGGATGCTGCAACAAACAGACTGCAGGCAGGCACAGGCACAAGCCATGCCACTGTCAGCCTCAGCCCCAAAAGCAGCTAAAGCCCACAGATGGCTTTGCAGCAAAATAAAAGAATGATTGCTCCATGAAGGTTTCTATGCACAGCAAAGGACAGCAGGGATGTGGGAGTGCCTTTGGAAGAGGGAGGTGGTAATGAGAGAGGCGGCTGCTCTTGTACAAAGGAACAGTGACAGGCAACATGGGAACTGCTGCTGAAAATCAGGACACAGCACATTGTCTTCCCAGCTAGCCTCATCCATCCCTCCCTCCCACTCCTTCCACTCCTCCCTGGAAACAGGAACTGCCGTGCAGCAGCCTCACCTGATCACATGATTGATGATGATGGGCTCGGGGGGCATCAGCAAGGCATGAAGCCTTTGTGGGATCTCCGAGAACTTCATCCGCTGCGACTCAAAAATCTGTGACAGAGACAGGGCTGGGGGAGGAGCAGGGGCTCGCTGCAGCCACCCCCGTGGGGGCTGCCCACGCTGGGAGCTGCTCCAGCTGCTGCTGCTCCAGCCCTGCCACTGCTCACCTGCTGCAGGTACTTGTCACAGATGACAAACTCCCGCTCGTGGGGGTCCTGCAGCTTGTGGGTCTTGATGTACTGCCACAGGGCCTGGATGATCACGGGCCGGGTCTGCGTGTGGATGCCCAGCAGCCGAGCCAGGCGCGGGTCCAGCTTGAACTGGGGAGGCTGAACAAAGAGCACCGAGAGGTGAGGCAGCCCAGACACAGGCAATGCTGCATGCCCAGCACTGCTGCTCCCAGCATGCAATCGTGGAATGGTTCGGGTTGGGAAGGACCTTAAAGAAATCTCATTCCACCCCCTGCCATGGCCAAGGGCACCTTCAACTATTCAGGATTGCTCCAAGCCCTGTCCAACCTGGCCTTGGGCACTTCCAGGGATCCAGGGGCAGCCACAGCTTCCCTGGCAGTTGTGCCAGGGCCTCACCACCCCCAGAGGGAGGAATTTTTCCCTACTGTGCTACCTGGTAATCCAGCATCAGCAGGACAGTGCAGCGCACGTTCACATCCCCCGGCCTCTTCACCTGGAAGCCGTCTGTCTCCTGAGTCGTTGCAGTCCTGTGCCACTGGAACATGAGAGGGAATTCAGAAACCCCCCAAACATGATTCCCCCTGCTCCTGTTGCTGGGCACCCAAAAGCTTTGCCAGTAAATCCCACCCAGCTAGAGAAATCTCCAATTCTTCCTACTTAGAGTTTAAACAAGAGTCAACACATTTGTTCTGACCTTCATCAAGTGAGAGGAAAAGCCAAAGTGAGAATTCAAGAGCTCCTGGCTCCCAGGAGCCTCAAGGATTCCCACCTCCCATGTTGTAAATGACACACAAACCCCACCTGCTGAAACACCAACCCACTTTTAGAGGAAACACAGCAAAAAGCAGCTCACCTCTACTAGGTGATTGTCAGGGCCATACAGGTCTTTATCAAGTTCAATGACCAGAGATTTAAAGAAGGACGAAAATTTCCTTTTCTGCTTGGTGGCATCATATTTGGACAGAGCAGACTGCAAGCAACACAGGGAGGAAGAGGGTTAGGGCAGCAAGTCTCAGCACTCAAGCACAGCCACCGTGCACGACAGCTCCTGTAAGTTCTGACCACCTGAATTCACCAACGTGTGCTCAAAAATCGAGTTTCCAAGTGAGAAAGGGAAAGACTGGAGTTAAAGATGAGCTCGCAGGAGTTAAACCCCTCAGCAGTTACGTACAATGCCAGTGCCCTGGTTCTCAGAGCTGGGGACACAAGTGCCACTGAGCTGCTCTCACCAGTGATTCTCACAACTCTAAGAACTTTGGACAACTCATGTCCTGCCATGGGGACACCCATCGGTCTGCAAGCTGGGCTCTCGGTCTCGTCACCATCAGACTCCTTGGAAAACAGAGATGAAGGAGGATATCAAGCCCCAGCTGTGCTCTCGGACACTAGGAAACTGGTTTTACTGCCAACTCCAGACCCACAGTCCCCTCTGAGGTTGGGTATTTCCCACTTACATCCTCCAACAGCCGTCCTTCCACCCGGAGCTCCCAGGAGGCGACGGTTCCTTCGCCGTCCTCCGCGTCCGACTTGGCGGGGTTGAAGGTGTTGGAGATAAAAATACGCAGCTTTCGCTTTTGCTAGGAGGAAAAACATCAGCTAATTAATAATCAGTTAATTCTCCTGCACAGGGCCAACTGTGCTGCAGAGGCTTTGCTAAAACTGAGCTCAATGCTCTCAGCTGCCTCACATTCCCCTCCTCCTGGAGCACACAGCGAGGACAGAGGAGCTGCTGGTCCCAGTCCTTGGGAGCCCTGATTTGCCACACTCACAGCACACAGCCCTTCAGTGCCCTCCTGCTGCCTGAACTCAGGAGCCTGCAGAGCCTGGATACAAGGCATGGACCCCCCTACCTTGATGGGGCGTTTCAGAGCCTCCTGGATATCCAGGCGCTTCCTCATGATGGTCTGGTCCAGCTTCCTCTCGAAGGCCAGCAGGTCCATGTAGGCCTGGGATTCAGGCACGAGCTCACGGATCTGTGGCCAGGCAAGGATGGAAATGCCCATCAGCTCCCCAGGCAGCCTCACCTCCCCCCGAGCCCCTCCCCGTGTCCCACTCACCCGCTGTGGGAGGATTTTATCTGCCATCTTCTTCTTCTTGGCACTGACAGGGGCAAGAGGCAAAGGAGGTGTGAAAATGGGAACAGCTCTGGGTACAAAAAATCACAAACCTGCAGCTCCCCAGTTAGCTGGGGAGTATGGCTCAGTGTGGCTAACTGGTTATCTCAATGCTCCCCACCCCTCTGAGCACTCACAAAGGGAATTACAGCTGTTGGAATGCGGTTTCATCCCTTGGGAAGGAGGACCTCACAAAATGCCCACACCAAGTGATCCTCCTGCCTCAATGAACTTTGGATTGGCTTTTCCAGGAACAGCATTTGAATCCAGCATGAATTTCATTCTCAATAGGGCATCACACCAGGATGCAGGCATGTGACATAAACTCAGCCCTGCCCAGTGTTGTCCTCCAGTGCCAGGGGAATGCACAAGGACCTGACAGGATCCTTCAGCCCCTAAATGCTGAAGGATGGCTGAGAACTCCAGAATCCTTGAGGCTGGAAAAGCCCTTCCAGACCCTTGACTCCAACCTGTGCCCGATCCCCACCCTGTCACCAACCCAGACCACTCAGTGCCACATCCATCGTTCCTTGAAAACCTCCAGGGATGGGAACTCCACCACCCTCCTGGGCAGCCCCTTATAAAGTCTCGCAATTTCCATGAAAAAATTCCTCCCGAACCCCACGACAGCCAGGGGATGTTGCTTTCGCCCCGAGATGCTCCCATTGTCCGGGATGTCCCCGTTAGCCCGGGATGTCCCCGTTAGCCCGGGATGTGCCCTCTCCCCGTGCCCCCGTTCCTTACTTGTGGTTGCGGTTGGGCACCGCCTGCGGCTGCACCTGCTGAAGCTGCTGCGGCGCCGGCCGCTTGCGAGCCTGGTCCAGCCCGGCCTGCGCCAGCGCGGGCCGCACGGCTGGGCTCCCGCCGTACCCGGGAGGACCCATGGCCGGGCCCTGCGGCGCCAGGCGGCCGCCCGGCAGCATCCCGGGGCGCTGCGGAGAGAACAGAGCCGGTCAGCGCCCGCCGAGCCCGGCCCCGCGCCCCGCCCCGCGCCGCCCCGCCTCACCGGGTAGGCGGCTCCGGGCAGCGGCGAGCGGTACAGGCCCTGCCCCGGCGCCGGGCCCATGCGCACCGCCCCGCCCGGCGCTCCCGGGCCCAGCGCGGCCCCGGGCGCGGCCCCGGCGCCGCCGCCGCTCGCAGGCCCCGACTGGAACCCGGCCCGCGCCGCCATCTTGTCTCGCACAAAGGGAGCGGAACCGGAAACGGCCGCGCAGGGCGCGCGGAGCGCCGGGGAGGAGCCGCCCGCGCCCGCCGCCCGCAGCGCCCCCTGGCGGACGGGAGGAACGAGCGGCGGGGATGCGAGATTGGGGATCGGGGACATTGAGGGGTGGGATTGGGGTGCGGGATGGTCCCAAACGCTGGGAGGGGTTGGGGGGTATCAGTCCCCGCTCCTCGGCCGTGATGACAGCCCTTGTTCCCTGGTGCTGGAGCCTCCCTTGCTCCGGGATGTGCTCAGAGAGAGGTGGATGCGCGTTTCGCAGGGATGGAGGGCTCTGATGTGCAGGTGGGGCAGTGCCACCCCTCACCTGAGCTGCCCTCCTCGTTCAGGAGGAATTTCTCCATGGAAAGGGTGTGAGGAGCTGCCCTGGGAGGTGGTGGAGTCGCCATCCCTGGAGGTGTCCAAGGAACAGCTGGACGTGGCACTCATGGTGCTCTGATGGGGGTCACTCACAGTTTGGACTTGGTGATCTTTTCCAGCCTCAGGGATTCTGGGATCTTAGGGATGAAATTTATGGGGAAAACAAATGACCATGGATGGGCCCAGTTTGTGCAGGTTCGGGCAGAGGAAAAGGATTCCTGTCTCCCCTGGGGTTCCTCCAGAGCAGGAGGTTGGAGTTAAAGGCCACTTTCTGCAAGTATTAACATTAAGTTGCTTCTCCCTGAAGCAGTTTCCTGTGCTCAGAGAGAAAAGGGACACAAACCCAGTCAGCATTAATCCATGGAAAAAGCCAAGTGCGCAGTCACACCACGAGTATTAATTAAAAAATTAATGATGATCATCTGATGAGCGCTGCCTGCAGCCTGGGGGTCCCAGCACAGGGAGGATGAGGAGCAAGTCAGGAGGAGGCACCAGGATGATCCAAACGATGGAGCAGCTCAGCTGGGAGGAAAGGCTGGGAGAATTGGGATGGTTCAGCCTGGAGAGGCTCGGAGTGACCTCATTGTGCCTTTCCTCCTTTCTCCTGCCCCGAGGGTTTGGTGGAACAGCTTTGGAAATGCCTCCCCTGCACCTGCCGGTGGCTCCATGGAAACTTTGGTGCCCAGCCAGCCTGGCTCTGGCTGCAGGACAGCAGGACAGCAGCACCGGGGCCGTGCCATTGTCCCTCAGCTCCTGTTACCCTGGCAGCCAGCGAGGGGAGAATGGGAATTCTGGCCCACGAGGGGAGGTGGTGGAATCTCGGGATCTCCACAGAGCCTGAGTGGGCTGAGTGTCTCCATGGGCTGAGGCTCCCTGGATCTGAATGGGCTGAAGGTCCCCAGATCTCAAATGAGCTGAGGCTGCCTGGATCCTGATCAGGGTGAGGATCCCAAACAGCTTCAGATCTCAAATAAGCTGAGATTCCCTGGATCCCGATCAGGGTGAGGCTGCCTGGATCCCAACAGCTTCAGATCCTGAACAGGCTGAAGGTCCCCAGATCTCAAATAAACTGAGATTCCCTGGATCCCGATCAGGGTGAGGATCCCAAACAGCTTCAGATCTCAAATGAGCTGAGGCTCCCTGGATCCTGATCAGGGTGAGGATCCCAAACAGCTTCAGATCCTTCAGAGCAGACTGCAGGTCCCCAGACCCCAAAGAGCCTGAAGCCCTACATCAGGCTTCACCAGCAGCAGGCTGATGTTCCCATCCCCATCCTGCTGCCCCACGATGCTCTGATGGACACGCTGGACACTTGTGCCTGCAAGAGCAGCGTTTGCTGCCCATCCCGGCGGTACCTGCTGCATTCCAGGGGAACTGCAGAGCTGTGCTGCCCCTGGGGCTCCCACACCTCCCCTGAGCCCTCGGGAGCCCTGAGCAGTGACAGATGGACGGGGTGACCTGCTCGCAGCACAGCCAGCAGCTCCCGCGGGGATTACGGCTGCCGGAGCCGGGGGTGCTGCGGGCACGGCTGGGCTGTGATTAATTACCCGCGTTCATTAACGCCCTCCTGGCCCCCTTCTCCTTCCAATCCCACCCCCTGGCCTTTGCAGCTCCAGCTCTGGCCGGGAAGAGCCAGAGTGGGGTGAGAGCGTTCTCGTTGAGATGCAGAACTGCATTTCTGCCATTTCCAGGAGCCAGGGGACACGGTCGGAGCCAAGGGACCGGGGGGAGGATGGTGTGGGTGTGCGTTGGCATTTCAGCCTTCCCTGCCCACTCCCACTCCCTATTATTCAGTCTCCATGGAGCCCTGAGGGCTTTTTTTGGATGCCCACTGCTGGATCTGCTCTGTTGTTACTATTGCTCTTTGTAGCCGGAAATTTTTAGGACAAAAGGTGTGTGTTGTATTTGGGTTGTGCTCCCAGGGTGAAATTCCACCTGGCGACTCCTGTTGGGCCTCAGGTGGGTCCCAAACCATGGAGGTGCTGCAGCTGTTAGGGATTAAGAGCTCTGTGAGTGTTAATTCTCCTTTCCCTGCTGGGGAGCAGGAATCATTCCCTCCTCCAGCCCTGTGTCCCTTGGGAGGAATTCCTTGGGAAATCAGTGAGGCTGGAGCTGGATGAGGCACCAGGAAAGGGAGGCTCAGCTCAGCCTCAGCTCTGACACAGAGCACACTCTGCTCTGGAAGTCTGGCCCGAAGTTTTTTCCTCCTTTTCCCTTTCCCATTTTTTCCCCTCTTCCCTTTCTGCTCCATCCCAGGATGAGGCTGTCCCCACCTGCCTCCTCAGGGGAGCATTTCCAGCAGCTCAGCAAGAGAGAAAGGCTCGGCGTGGGGGAGTTATATCATTTATATCATTCTTTATATCATCGTTGTTAAGAGTAGCAGGTATTGATGTACAATGCATCTGTCATCTTATTGTGCTTCCTATGAAAATGTGTGTACATAGTACAGATACCGGAGAGAATTCCACACTTTATACACTTGAAGGCATTCAGAGATCAGTAACAGAAAAAAAAAAAATGGCACAAGAACAAGGCCTAAATGCTACTGGATGGGTATCTACACTGGCATGATGCATATAGATATATATATATATGTACACATATATATATAGTCATATATATTATATATAAGAAATATAAAATGCCGATGACATAACAAAAAAGCGTTTTCTTCAACAGGTGAGCCTCAAGGTCAAATCCCAGCCCCATCTTTAAAAGCTTGAATGGGAAAGAGAAAGAAAGAAAATAAATAAATGAAACGTGATGAAACATTAGGAGAAATCCATAAGAAAATTTATGGATGTGGCCGACCCGTCGTCTTTGGGTGATCGCTAGATACAAAGGACTGACCCCCAGTTCCTAATTTTGGTCAGGAAGCAAATAATAAGAATAAAAATGACAAGAATAAAAAACAAAACTGCAGTTTAGAAAAAAAAATTACTAAAAAGACTTATTGCAAAAGCTCTTAAAGATAAGTAGCACTTGGGCCCAGGGAGGGCTCTGGCCTGGGGGCTGGGAGATGGGTTGGGGGGCCAGATGGGGACCCCAGAGGGACTGGTGGGCTCTGACAGGTGGCCACAGACCCCAGCCAGGGCAGGGCTGTGCCAGGGAGGGGCAGCAGAGGTTCTGGGAACCCACAGACACCCCAAACCCCGGGGCAGCAGCTTTTGGGGCACAGCGGGGCTGGAGCCCCAGAGCCCCCTCTGAACCCTGGGGAGTTGGGGCTCCGGTGCCTGCCCAGCCACGGTGGTGCCAAGGGGGTGTCCCCAGCTGGGGACAAGTGGCACCAGGAGTTTCCTTGTGCCCTTCTCCCCGAGGATGGCTGAGTTTGGGGCCACAGGGTTCCCTGCGGACGGGAGGGACCATGGGGGAGTGCTGGAGCTGGCCAGGCTGCCCAGAGCCCAGGAGGGGTGAGCAGGGAGGGACAGTGCCCGGTGTCCTCAGAGCCCAGGTGGCACCTCCCAGCTGAGCCCCCTTTGGTGCTCCTGGGGCTGATCCTGGGGCTCCTCCCGGGGCTGATCCCAGGGCTGATCCTGGGGCTGATCCCAGGGCTGATCCCAGGGCAGGGCCAAGGAAGACGTTCTGGACAGGTGGAGGTGCCGCGTCTTCGTGCCAGGAACGCCCGGGCTGAGGTCCCGGGGGACAGAGGGGCTCTCAAGGGATTCCCGGGCTGCTGCCCTGTGCCAGGCACGCCAGGGGCTCCCCAATGAGCCCCCCAGCAGGCACAGGGAGCCCAGCAGGCGCGGCCAAGGCGTTGGAGCAGGATGAGCATGGAGACGACGGAGGACAGACGGACAGGGCTGTGGATGGAGACTGCGGCCGAACGGCTGCTTCTTCTTGGCTTCTGGGTTTTAGTTAAAAAGGCCGAGGGGAGCCAAGGGGGAGCCGGGGCAGGCCCGTGCCCTGGCCCACTGTGCGTGTCGCTCCCGCCCCGCGGGACGGCCGGGCTGGAGCATCCTGGAGTCTCTGAAGGAGCAGGGCAGGCGCAGAGCAGCTGTGCCAGGGTCTGGCGTCGCCCGACCCCACTGCCCGCCCCGAAATCCGAGGCCGTCGCTCTTGTCCGTGTCCCACCGTGCCGAGGAGCAAAGGGCCCCTAGATGTGTCTCTCCGCTGGCGCTGGCGGGGAGAAGGGCAGCTCTCGCAGGGCTTTGGTAGCTCAGGTTGTACATCCAGACGTCGGTTAGCAGGTGAAGTCCTCAAAGGTGCCCCGGGCCGGGTGGTGAGGTAGGATGTTGGCTGCGTACGTCATGCCTGCTGGGTGCCCCCGTATGCTTTCGCAGGGATTCTGCAGGATAAAGGGAATTTTGGTGCTGCTGCTTTCATCCAGGTCCTTGCAGAGACCCAGTGCCATCCCCTCACAGCATCTCTGCCTGGGCCCTCTGCTCCTTTCCCAGGGGCTCCCCAAAACGGTGACTCCCCATCCCCTGAGCTGCAGAAGGGGACAGGCAGAGGGGACAGACAGGAGGGCACAGGCAGAGGGGACAAGCAGACAGGGACAGGCAGAGGGGACAAGCAGGAGGGGACAGGCAGAGGGGACAGGCAGAGGGGACCGTGCTGTGCCCCGCACTCACGTGGCGCTTCACGTCGTCCATGCTCAGCGCGACGCCCTTGTCTGTGTTGTTCCTCTTGTGGTTCTTGCGGCACTTGCCCCGCCGGCACAGCCGGTGCTTTATCACCTGCCAGAGCCACGTGTCAGCCCCGTGGGGCCCATGGATGGCCCTTCCCCACATCCCACACGAGCACAGCCTTGGGACGGAGGAGACACTCACCTCATAGGCGTAGTCAAACAGCTCCAGCACTGTGAGGATGCTGGCCCCAATGAACAGCCCCATCTGCCCTCCAATGTCACCTGCAGAGGAGAGGGAAACCATCAGGGTGGCCTGAGTCCAGAGTAGGATGGCAGAGGGAGAAGAGAAAGCAGCAGAACTTGTCACCACTGTGACTGTTGCCTGGGGTGCCCCGCTCCACATCTGTGCTCTCGGCTGTTCCCGGTGCCTTGGGAACGGGCCATGGTGACAGGGCCAGCACAAGGCCACCTCGCTGGGGGACTCTGGCTGGGCACTGTCACAGGGCTCCCCAGAGCCACCAACACTCACCCAGCAAACCCGCCACCTCGTACGCCTTCTTCTGCTCGATCGTCTCGTAGTTGAGGGCTTCAAAGAAGATATCCAGCACCAGGATGTTCTCCCTGTGCAGGACAGAAGGGGCATCAGGCTGAGGTTTGGGATGGAGGGACCAGACCCTGCCCCACCACCGTGGCCGTGGTGCCTTACCCGATGTACTGCTCTGACTTGTTATACTTCTTGGCCAGGTACTTGGCCGAGGCCTTGCTGGGGATCTTGACCATGGAGAGCTCCTTGCCGTAGCGCGTCATGTTGCAGGGCATCTCACAGATGCAGTACTCGTTGTCCTTCTCCACCAGGAAATCTGTGCAGGGAGAGAGGGGGATGGCGAGGTGGAGGAACCCAAGGGCGCAGCTCCGTCCCACCCCCGGAGCCGGGCAGCCTCACCTAAGGCCGGATCCGCGCACTCCTTGTACTGCTCCGGGGTGCAGTAAGGGGCATCGCCTGGGGAGACACAGAGCAGGTGTTCCAGGTGGGAGCACGGCAGAGGGCAGGGCCGGGCCGGGCACGGGGCTCACCTGGCATGTGCACCATGCGGCAGTTGCAGTTCTCCACCAGGTAGCGGGTCTCGCAGTCGATGCGGCACGCCGTGATGCTGTAGGTGTCGTAGAACTCCGAGTCGCCCGCCACGGCCTTGCAGTCGCCCCAGGGAGGTGGCAGGTAGATGAGCTGGAAGGGGAGAGAAGCCAGCAGTGAGGAAGAACCCCCTGCAGTTCAGGGACAGACACCCTCATGGCACTGGTCCCCAGGATGGGATCCTCCCCTCCATCCTGCGTGGGGCCAGGGGCACAGCGAGGAGGCTCTGCTCCGGCAGCACGTGGTGGGAGGGGACATTCCACTCCTGCCCAGTTCCTACCCGCTGCTCCTGGCAGGACACAAAGGTCTGGAAGCCGGGAGCCACCCCGAAGCCCAGCTGGTCGATCAGAGGGGGCTCGTCCTGGCTGTGGATCTGCACCTTGATCCCGGCTTCGAACGAGGTCTCATCTGTGGCAGAGAGAGGTGGGGTGAGCACAGCACTGTCCCTGCTCCGAGGGGCTGTGCCGAGCCTGCTGGGAAAGGGACCACAACTCCTGCCTCCCATGCTTCCCCTGGGCCAAGTCATTCATCCACATGTCCATCCATCTGTCCATCTGTTTGCTGCACCGTGTCCTTGCCCCCTCCACCCCGACCCCCCTGCTCCACACCCAGGAGTGTGGCAGGGAAAGTGTTTGACTCTATTTATAAACAAGTGATGGCTGCGTGTCTAAACGATGGGGAGTTGCCATGGCAAAGAGCAAAGACAAGGAGGAAAAGGGAAAGAAAAGAGCAGAAGTGATGAGAAATGGAAGGAGGGAAGAGAAGGGAGCCTCAGGGATGTGGATCTGTCGGCTGGGGAGGTGGGAGGGGGCTGGGGAGGTGGGAAGGGGCTGGGCAGCACCCCAGGAGCTGCTGGTGGCTGAATGGGCCCACTGGGGCAGTGGGTTACCTGTTTCCCCCCACACTGGCAGGTACTCGTCCTGCTGGATGTCCAGCATGATCTCCAGGCCATTTCCAGTGCCCCCCTTCATGGTGATGAGCCGGGGCTTCCCGTCTTGCCCCGCATTGAAGGTGTAGCACTTCCCATAGCGGGTGAAGACCTGCAGGAGAGGACACAGGGCTGAAGCTGAGACCTCTCTTTGTGCAGCCTCAGAACGGAGCCAGGACAGCATCCCCAGCCCCAAAACTCAGCCATCCCAGCCTGGGCATGGTCCGACCCAGGCTCCTGACCCACAGGATCTCTCAGTGCTGGAACTGCCCATCCTGGCCCTGGTGGAGGATGAGATGTTCCCACAGGGATGGACTCAGAAGAGACACTGCAGATTACAGCCCCAGAGAGCCCACAGCAGCTGTGGCTCCCCAAGGTGGTGGCACTCAGCCTGATGCCTGCACCAGTACCACCTCCAAGCCCTCCTCCATCCCTGCAGAGGACAGTGCTGGACGGGATCCTGGACCCCCCCATCCCTCCTCGGCCATTCCAGCTCTTGCCTCCGGCAGCCAGCACGGCCCCAAAACCACGGAGCTGCTGCCAGCCTGGGCAAGGGGCATGTGAGGGCAGTGGGCTCGCACCACACGGTGCCCCACAAGCCCTGATGGCACCAGGATGGAGGTGCCAGGCACCTCCTCAGCAAGCACAGCCCCGGGGATACGCTCCATGTCCCACCAGAGCAGCTCCACCGCCGATGGAGCAGATGGAGCTGAAATATCATCCTGTCCCTGAGCAAGCTGCAAGGGCAGCATCACCTGCCGTGCCTGATCCAACATCCAACACCGACCAGCTCCGGAGCTGCTCCCCGTGCCGGGCCACCCTGGGGCTACTCACCGGCGCAAAGTCCCCGGGGCCGCAGCGCTGGCCGCGGTAGCTGCAGCTCAGCAGCATGTCCTCCAGCTGGTGGCAAGTGCGGTTAAAAAACCCGTACAAATTTAGGGGCTCATCCTCCTCCCAGGGGCCCGGCTGGGCCGGGGTGAAGCCCAGCTCCATGCCGGGCTCGTAGTCCACCAGAGGGGCCAGGTAGAGCAGGTCCTCGTGGCTGAGCTGCGAGAGCCGCACGCGGTTGATGTTGCAGAAGGTGACGGCGGGGAAGGTCATCTCGAGGCTCTCCTCCTCGCTGAGCAGCGTGACGTGGTGGTACTCCAGGTAGTAGGCGATGCGGTCGGCCACCTGGTAGAGGAAGACGGAGAGGGAGAGGAGGAAGGCCAGCGCCCACAGCGCCTGCCGGGCGCCCAGGCTGCCCTCCACGAAGATGTGGCTCAGCCCGTGCAGGGTGCAGCTGCTGGCAAAGGCCACGAAGTCCGTGGTTGTCCCTGTGTCCTCCTCGTCCTCTTCATCCTCCTCCTGCCCATATAGGAACTCGTCTGCTTCATCTTCTTCCTTCTCAGTGGCTGCAGCATCTTCTGGTGCTTCCTCCCTGGAGAAGGAGATGGTGCAGAATATCTGGAGAGGCATTGCCCAGCCTGGGGGTCCCAGCTGTGGTGCGGAGGTCCTGGCTGTGGTGTGGGGGTCCTGGCCCGTGCCCTGCCCCAGCCTGGGGGTCTTCAGTCAGTTCCTCAGCAGAGAGGGGCTGGGGAGATCAGGGGAGGGGGAAGGGGCAAGTTCAGAGAAGAGAAACGGAGAAGGGAAAAGGAGTGAGGCGAGCGGGAGTGAGGGAGAGGAGCAGAGGGACGCTCGGGATGCTCGGAGCCAGGAGGGTATATCAGGAGCAGGAGGGGAGGAGGAGCGAGGGGCGGTTCCGCGGGCTCCCCGGGCCCCCTGGGACCGGCCGGCTCCGGCTGCCAGGACAGAGCAGAGACATCACCGCCTCCAGAGGCGCCTTGGGAGCCCCCAGGGGCTGCCAGGCTGGGGGCACACCGTGTGGGCAGGTACCCAGCGCTGTGCCCCCATGCCGTGCCCTCCGTCCTGGCGTGGTGTGGCCCTGGCAGCCCCAGCGGCTGCTCCAGCCAGGCCCAGCCCTCCCTGCTGGGTCCCCGGCTGCCTCCAGAGCCGCCGTATGCCAGGCTCTCTGCGCTCATCCCCAGGCCAGCTGGAGCCAGAGGTTCTCCCAAAATGCCCGTGACACTGTCCTGGTTCAGTGGTGGTCCAGGTGGGAGGAAGGATGCTGTGGTGTCCTCAGGCTCCCACGATGCTCCTCCTGCCCTGGCAGTGCCCATCCCTGCAGGCTCATCCCCCTGTGCCGCAGGGCACCGGCGTGTGCACGTGAGAATCCGGCAAATCCAACATTCCCAGTGGAGTGAGGTCTGTCCTCCTCTGAGCAGGGCTGGTCTCGGCAGGATTTGGGTGCTGTCCAGGCAATGAGTCCTTCTGCAGAGCTCAGTCAGTGCTGGGCACGTCACCTCATGTTTTGGATTCCAGTGGGGCACAGGGAGCCCTCTCTTCCTTCAAGGAACGGCTCCAGGCCTTGTGCTGCTGAACCAGCTGGGCTCAGGGCCCCAGGGAGCAGCTCTGGTGCAGGAAGCTGGGATGGAGCTGTGGGAGCACGGGCGTCTCCTCTCTGCAGCAGCGCAGCCCCTTCTCGTGGTTTGCTGTTTTCCTGTACTCAGCACTTGATAAAAGCATCCAGAGACCACAGAGCAATCTCCAGCCCCATCCCGGCACTGGGGGAGAATCTAAATCCGGCAGCACTTGGACGTGCAGGGGCTGGATGGGAGCTTTGGGCCGGTGCCTGGCTGGGAGAAGCTCACCCCAAGCCCTCAGTTCAGCTGCTCTGATTCCTTCCCTGTGCACCCTGCATGGTCCCTGGTGCCTGAGCACATCCTGGCACACGTGGACACCACAAACTGGGAGAACAAATCAGTCAGGAACTCTGTAAAAATCTGATCTGATACCAGCACAGTTATCAGAGATTCCTGGGCAGGTGATGCCGGTGGAACAGGCACTGGGGATCCTTGCCAGGGGCAGTGATCCATGATGTGACAGTGGGGTGTCCCATCCTGGGGCTCCCCAGGCTCAGTATTCCCTTCAATAGGGCCCTTGTGTAAGAGGGACACTGGCAGATGCCACTTGGAGACCTGGGAGAAAGAGTGGATGACCTTGGGGACGAGTGCCAGAGGCACAGGATGAAATTTCATCAGGCCAAGATCAAGGTTACACCTTTTGGGAGCATCCCAGAGAATGTGAGATGAAAACTCTGCCTACAAAAGAGAGTCAGGAAGGTGAATTGGGTGACTGGGAGCCACCAGGACATGGGGGGCAGATCATAGGTGCCCTGTGTCTGTGGTGGGGATGAGCTGCAGCCACAGGGCAGGGCTGTGACAGCCTCAGGGCTGCTCCTGGCAGGGGTTTGGAAGAGCTGGGCTGGTCCAGCCCTGTGGGCGCAGAATGGGAACACTGGGCTGATCCCACACAGCTCGGGATGCTCAGGACAGCTCGGAGCAGGTGGGAGCTGTCCGGGGCTGGGCTGGGATTTCTGCTGCTCCCAGCTCTGGCACTGGGTTCCCGTGCCTTGGCTGTTGGGGTGGGAGAAGAAGGGAAACAGAATTAAGGAATTACAGTTTGAGGGGGGTGTTTAGCCCCACAGGGCTCGGACAGGTGAGCCGTGCTGCCCGGGGCCAGCAGGCAGCCCCAGGGGCGGGTCCGCTCCCTCGGCGCGGGGAGGTTTAATGTGTCTACTTGGGAGCGATTGCAGCAGGGAGAGAGAGAGAGGGAGAAAGATGCTGTAATGAAAACATTCCATCATCGACTGGGGCCATTAACCTGCTTCGCTCGGCTTAAACAGCTCGCGGGGTGCGCCGGGGCTGGATGGCAGCAGCAGGGCCCGGCTCCGGTTACCGCCACCTGTCCCAGCGCCGACACCCGAGCCGGGTGAAGGTGACCGGGGACAGCCGCAGCCTGGAGCACGGCGGCAGCAGCCAAGGGGAGCGCGTTCTGACCCCCAGATTGGGGACAAAGTGCGGCAGGGGGGTGCCGCCCTGCTTTGTGCGAGTTTTGGAGATGCTGGAGGAGTCGTTGGGCTCGTTCCAGCTCCTCCCTCGCCGGGAGTTATTTTTACCCTCTCTCAGGTAAAGCTTTGGCGGGGGTGAGGGACGGGGGATGCTATAATTAGCCGTGACATCAGCCCCCGTGGCGGGTGCTGGGGTGATGCCGCCACACCCGAGCCGGCGCTGGGGCCGGGGATGCTCCGTGCCCTGCTCGCCGCCCCAGGGAGAGCTGTGGGATGCGAGGAGGAGGAGGAGATGGGTTTTTCCTGCCTCCAGCACCGTGGTTGGCCGCTGTCCCGGGGCGGTTCGGCCCCGCTCGCTGCTCTGCGGCTCCTCAAGGCCTGGGAAAGGAGGTTTCCCGGAGCGGGGGAGCACGGAGGCGGCGGGGGGGAAGCGGGAGCGGGATTTGACGGCAGCAACAGCACATTTCACAGCCTGTCACGCTTTAATGGCAGAGGAGATCAAAGCCGGGATGCAGTTATTCATAGAGATAAACCAATCCCCGAGGAGGCGAGGAGAAAACAACATTGCAAGCTCTGTTATCCCAGGTCTCCGAGCCCCGGGGAGGATGTCGCCGAAAGCGCCCCGGGAGCTGGAGCCGCTCGGTTTTGTGACGGGCACTGCCCGTCCCTGCCAAAGACCGGCTGAGCCGGGGCTGAGCTGCCCACGTCATCCCTGGGGGTGCCCGCAGGTCGGAGCTGGCTGCTAGGAAGGGATGGGATGAGGGGTGGGATGAGGCAGCCAAAGCAGCACGTGGGGGTGGACATTTGGGGCAGACGGAGACCCCACGGCTGGGTTGTCCTGCTCCCACCACGCACCTGGATGTGCGAATCCAAAGGGAGAAAAAATGAGGTTTTCCACGTGTTTTGGCCTAGGGATGTGCTTTGAAGCTCCCAGAGCTGCCAAGATGGTGGTGGAGGCACCGGCAGCGCTGCCACCGCTGCTCTGGGCGGGATGAGCCGCTCTGGGATGGCTCCAGGGCTGCAGATCCCTCCCTGACCCTGGCGAGAGACAGAGCAGAGGCAGCCAAGCAAGGTGGGATTGCCCGGGCAGGCGGGATCTGTGCCGGCACTAATCCTGCACCCCTTATCAGATGCTGCCACCTTGCCTCGGCTCGCTCCGCCAGCCAAGCCGGGCGCAGCTTGTGTTATCCGGCCCTTTATCCCCCAGATTAGACGCTTCACAGTGGATTAGCATGTCACATTCTAATGCAGAAAAATTGATGATTAAAAAGGAGTTTTTCCTCTGTATTATTCCCCACCTCCGCCTCCTCTCCACCCCGTCCCTGCAGGCCCACCAGCCCCAGCCGCGGGCCCCGGTGATGCCAGAGCATCCCTGGATCAAACGGGATGGGAAACGGGGAGCCGAAGGTGCCTTTTCCACGCCACATCCCTGCTGCTTCTGGTGGCGGGGTCCGGCACTCCAGGTGCCTGTGCCATTCCAGCCCCGTGTTCCCAGCTGCAGACTCAGCACCTGCAGCACAGGACTTTAATAAAAAGCACATTATGGTGAGTAATGTGCTAAGTGGACTTCATTATAGAGCCAGGGCCTCCCTGGATCCCGTTGTTCCATATGATTTCATATCAGATGAGCCTTATCTCCTCTCCAAACGCTTCCATTTAAACTCTATTAATCTTTCAAAGCTTTCCTGGGCAAGCTCTTCCCAGCCAGCCCTGCTGGGTGCCGGCGCTGCTGCCCCGAGCACTGAGGCCACCTGCAGCCACGCTGGCCCGGGGTTTAGGGGGGCTCAGCCAGGACCCCCCTGCAGCTCCATGGGCAGTCCAGCGTGTCCCTGGAGCCTTGGCTGTGATCCGCCGTGACGGCTCCGCAGCCGCCGCATCCTCCTCCCCAAGATCTGTTCACGCTCCTATAATTGAACCTGTTTGTAGCGCTGAGAGCTTCCCGGCGATTTCCCCGCTGGCAGCGTCCCTCTGTGCCGTGCAGGGGTCACCAGGACCGCGCCAGGATGCGGAGGTGCTGCCGAGGTGTCGCTAATTCCCGGGATTATTCCCGACCCTGATGCCAACGCCTTCCTGTGCTTCCTGCCCGATCGCGGATCTCCCGTAAGCAGGTTGTGATTTTTTCCGACATCCTTCACAATCGCTCAGCCAGTTCATGCAGGCAGATCCGAGCCGGCGGTTTTATTGGAGGGGGGAAAAGCCCACGGTGTTCCGGTCTGGTTTCCTTGCTGCGCTCGCTCGCTCCGGCTCCGCACGTATCACGCTTTTCAAATCTAATCTAATCCAAGCAGAGCAGTCACACAGCCCTGGCATGTGGTGCCTCTGGAAGGGTCTCCCTGTCCCTGCCAGGAGAGCAGGGGTTTAAAATCCCTGATAAATCGCAGGGTGGGTGGGAACACCCTGCCCTAGCTCCGTCCTTAGGCTGAGAGCCTGGATGCAAACACACCAAACACTCCATACAGAAAAAACCCTCCAAAAATAAATAATTGGTTATAATATCCAAGTGTCAGAACTGTATAAATAAATAAGAGCCAGTGAGGAGCTCCTTGAACCCTGGCTGGAGCAGGAATTGCAGCGTTGCCTCGGGAGCCCCGGCCAAGCTCTACAGGCAATAAAACACAGGTGGCTCTAAACAGCCAGAGATATTAAACTGAGGCAAAAAGGCCATGAGACAGTTAATTTCCTGTCGCCCTGTGGAGATCTGTGGCTCCAGAGGCTCAGGGGATCTGGCCCCTCCAGCCGGGCTTCTCCCCAGTTGATATCAGGGAGAGGGGGAAAATGGCACCAGGAGGTTCTGGGCAGGTCCTTTGGATCCCTCAGAGAGCACCTTGCTATTGCCCAGCCTGGGGCTGGGAAAAACAGCAAAGGGAGGCTGAGAGGAACAGCTTGGAACACCTCATCTGCTGCTGCTGTCCAGGGCTGTGCTCCCAGCCTTGGATCCCTTGGGACACACGTGCCCTGTCCTCAGCTGTGAAATCCTCACCTCCATTGCGGCTGGATACCACTTGAAAGCCTCCTCATCTCCTCCATCAGCCACAAATGGCATTACAGCTTATTAATAATCATTAATAATTCATTTGTTAATGAGGCTTTATGTGCAAAGGCATTGCAAGAGGAACAGGATTGGCCAGAGGTGAAGCTGAGATGCTCTGAGCTCCTGGCATGACACCTCTGGGTGTTTGTGGTGCCTCCAGCTGTGTGTGACACCTCCGGGTGTGCAAAGTGCTTTTGGGTGTGACATCTCCACTTGTGCAAGGTGCTTTCTGTGTGTGTGACCCCTCTGGGTGTGTGCAGAGCTTTGGGGGTGTGTGACCCCTCTGGGTGTGCACGGTGCTGCTGTGCAGGGGGAGATGCTGGGGCTGGGCAGAGCCAGGGACTAAATGACACTGCCTGAGCCTGACCCTGATCCCACAAGTCCTTCTCCTCTAATCCCACCATTTTCCAGAGATCTGAGATGCTGGATGTGCCATTCACAGCTCTAATGAAGTGGCTGTGGGGTGCAGGCACGTGGTGGCCTCTCACGGTGCCACTGTGACCTCATCCCTCCTGTTCCTGATCCTCTTCTGCCCCATCTTGGCCAAGATCAGTGGCGGTGGGCTCACTGGAGCTGGTCCCACAGCGCTGGAACCGTGCTATTGCTGTCCTGCTGCAGAGGGAGAGCGAAGAGCAGCTTCCCATGAGATTCCCATCCACGTTTGTGCCAGTGTGGAGTGAGCAAAACCACAGCCCAGGGCTCGCCTGTTCTGCCTGAGCAGGTCTGGGAATGCTTGGGTGAAGCTGGGACAAGGAGGCAGCTGAGGAGCAACGCCTGAGTGTCTCTGCTCCCTGCCCGAGGGTGAAACAGCTCACGGCTGCTTTCCGGATGATTTGCTCTGAGCAAAATACAGTGATACGGGAAAATTTCCGGGCTGCCGAGCAGAGCTGGGGCACTCCCAACCCGCTGCACTTCCCGGGAGAGCCGAGTCACCACCAGCAAACGGCGGCGGTCCCGTGCGTGGCGGCTCCTCTGCTCCGTCACCTCCGATTATCTCGCCCGTGTCCCGCTGGCTTTGCTTCATTCGTCTGGAAAACGGGGCAGCCTCGGGGGTCAAACCCTGCTGCTGCTCGGCCACAGAGAGAGGCCGATGTGGGGAAGAGTTTGGGCGGAGATTGCCGCTGATCCAGGTGAGGATGCTCGGCCGGGCCCCTGGGGACACCACCGGGATGCCCGAGGTGAATAAGTGCCCAGAAACAACAGATCCGTGCCAGCAGTTTCCAACGCTTATAAGTAATTTAGGAGCCTGTGTGCCGCTTTAAAAAGTGATTTGCATAAATCACTCGAATGTCTTACAGAATTTGTAAATGCACCGGCTCCGCTGGGGACCGTGATGGGATCTGCTGGGGCTCGGGATGCTGCTGGGAACCAGCCCCAAAGCAGGTCTGGGGCCGGTGGCCGTGCCTGGTGCCCACACGCTGTCCCCAAGTTGTTTTTCCAGAGCCAGATGGACCCATGCGGTTTGTTTATTAACTGTCAAAAGCTCCAGGAAATGTCTGGGTATCAGTAATTCCCGCGCCCGGTCTCTCCAGCTGTGTTGGAGATGCTTCTCACTCCGGCTCCGTGATTATCCACTAACGCTGCGCGGCGGGGGAGCTCCGCTCGCCGCGGGGCTCCGGCCTTGTGACTGCCGTGGGGGGCCACGGGGGGCCGGGGCTGCGCTCGGGGAAGGGGCTGGGGCCTGGATCCCGCGGGGCTGAGAGCCGGGGGGAGCGGGGGAGCAGCAGCACCCCCGGCTGAGCGCCCCTGAGCGTGCCCTGCTGTGCCCACCCCTCTGAGATCCCATACCCCAGTGCCCTGCTGTGCCCTCTGAGATCCTATAGGGGCTGCAGGACACCCCTGAGCATGCCCTGCTGTGCCCATCCCTGTGAGATCCAACACCCCAGTGCCCTGCTGTGCCCTCTGAGATCCTATAGGGGCTACAGGACACCCCTGAGCGTGCCCTACTGTGCCCACCCCTCTGAGATCCCACAGGGGCTGCAGGACACCCCTGAGCGTGCCCTGCTGTGCCCACCCCTCTGAGATCCCATACCCCAGTGCCCTGCTGTGCCCTCTGAGATCCTATAGGGGCTACAGGACACCCCTGAGTGTGCCCTGCTGTGCCCACCCCTGTGAGAACCCACACCCCAGTGCCCTACTGGGCCCACCCCTCTGAGATCCCACAGGGGCTGCAGGACACCCCTGGGCGTGCCCTACTGTGCCCACCCCTCTGAGATCCTACAGGGGCTGCAGAACAGCCCTGAGCGTGCCCTGCTGTGCCCACCCCTGTGAGATCCTACAAGGGCTGCAGGATAGCCCAGTGCCCCGCTGTGCCCATCCCTCTGAGATCCCACAGCCCAATGCCCTGCTGTGCCCACCCCTCTGAGCTGCAGGACAGCCCTGAGCGTGCCCTGCTGTGCCCACCCCTATGAGATCCCACGAGGGCTGCAGGACAGCCCAGTGCCCTGCTGTGCCCACCCCTCTGAGATCCCACACCCCAGTCCCACCAGCAGGGCAGGTTTGACCCACACAAGGGTTTTTTTCCAGGGGGAGAAGCCACACCACGTTCCTGGGGTGGCAGGAGCAGAGCTCCAACACCCCCAGCTGGAGCGAGGTGGGCTGAGCAGGGAGCCCAGGGGTGCAGAGGGGTTTTGGGGGTGCACACACTGGTGTGTAGCAGAGTCTGAGGGTGCAGCAGGATCTGGAGGTGTCTAGTGGGGTTCAGCAGGGTGCAGTGGGGTCAGAGGGAGGGTGGGCAGGCCCAGCAGTGGGGAACAGGATCTGTTCTCCATCACAGGAGCTCCTGCTCTGCCCCGGAGATGGGAGGAAGGAGGAGAGGAGGAGTGTGCTTGGGGTTTGCTGGGGCTGCTGCAGACCCTTCCCGCTCCCTGCCTGGCTCTGGCTCTGTGCACCTGGTGTTTCCAGGGCAGAGGATGCAGAATCCAATGCAAAAGGCAGCGGCATGATCTCCACGTCAAACTCAATTCTCCCCAGTGCCAGCTCAGCCCTGGAGCCTCATGGAAACGGTCCAGAGGTCTTAATCCTCTCCAGCTCATCCAGGCTGTCCCATGCACGCTGCCCAGGGCTCTGGGCTCAGCCCACCGTGCCCCAGAGCAGGACAGGGATGGGGTGGGTTCACAGGGTGTGAGAAGGAAAAGCTGCAAATTCACATTGCGCCACCCTGGGCACAGCCACTCCTGCCGCCCTGGCTGCACCGACCACCCAAAAGGGGCTTCCCAAGCACGGGGCACCTTCCCCAGACTGTGCAGCCACAATTCCCATGCTGGGGTGTGGAGAGGAAGCTCATGCTCGGCGTTTCTCCTTTTTGCCTGGATTCAGAGCCCAGAGATGGGAGCCTCTCCCTTGCTGGGTGAGGCGCCGTCCCCGTGGGTGTGCGGGGCCCCGGGGGAACCTCGCGGTGAGGGGAGGAAGGAGCAGGAGCCGGGGGGGCTCAGAGCTCCCGCAGGGGAGGGAGGGCTCCAGCTCATAAATAATGAAGTAGGAAGAGTGAAACATCGATCCGTGCTGCTAATGAGGGTGCCAGGGAGCGTGGCCCCAAAACGGGGCGACAGCGAGGGCGAGCCCCTCCTGCAAAGGGAAATGTGTCTGTCTCTGTCTGTCCCATCCCTGTGTGGGGCTCTGGGCACGGGGAAACCTTCCCCCATGTCCCTCACGTTCAAGACTTGCCCCTCAGCTCTGTGCTTGCCTCTCCAGGCTTTGAGGTCATGCCAGGATTTTGGGGAGGAGATCAGGGCACCTCCCTGTGCATCCTTGTCCCTGTCCTGGGCTGATGCAGGGGGAGCTCTGGGGGGCACCAAACACTGCCCTGTGCTGGAGGGGCTGTGAGGAGCCAGGGCAGAGCTGGGGTGGGCCAATTGTCCCCCCTGGTCTTTTTAGAGGGTTCACTCTGCAGTTTGGGATGAGTCTGAGCCTGCTCAGCTCCGCCGGGGTGTTCCAGTACCCTGCACACAGCTTGGGGGGGACATGGAGGGGGATGAGCAATGCCAGGACCAGGGCAGAGGGTGCAAGCCTGGTTCTGGTCCCCAGCACCCCCAGATCAGCCACCAGGCCCAGGGCAGCACCGAGCCCAGCTCAGCCCGTGCAGGGAGCAGCGAGGCAGCGGGAATTTGCTGCTGAGACAATCCCCTACAAGCTTCTGAGAGTGCCAGGAGCCCATCCCAGCCCCACCACACACAGACCTCCCTGTGCCAGACCCCAAGGAGCAACAGAGATGCAGCAGAGAGCCAGCTTCCTCTAATCAAATCCATTAAATCATCCCAACCTGCTTGCAAGGAATAATCCAGGCAGGAATAACAAACCAGCTGCGAGCCTGTTTGGCTTTTGCTGGTTGAAGGGGATGCAGAACACAGGGATTTGGAACCCAAGGGATGGAGGGAGGGAGCAGGGATGAAGGTCCCTGAGGATGGTTCGGCGCAGAAAACGCGACCGTGCCCTGGCAGGAGCCAACATCAGAACCAGGCACGGGCTGGAGCTGGCCCTGCTGGAGGGGATCCAGCCCCCTCCGGGTGCAACGCGCCTCCATTTAACAAATAAACGCCTCATGGCTGACAACAGACACCTGCTCGTGCAAAGAGCCCATGACAGGAATTTAATGCCGATGATTAAAATCACCCGAACTGCACCAGGACCTGGGCCCTGCACACACCCAGCCATGCTCAGCGTGGGACACGAGGGGGACACCCCTGGGCCGGTGACGAGGATGGGGACCCCGAAGGAGTCCCCACGCCGGAGCCGCTCGGGAGCAGCGGCCGCGGCTGCCGAATTGATTAGGCAGCCCCGAATAGCCAGCACTGTTCCGTCCCCAGCTGGATGGGGCCAGGCAGAGCAGGGATAAAGGCTTTATTGTGTGCTGGATCCACAGCACAAGAGCGAGCTCCATGGCAGGGCGCAGCACGGAGCCACTGGGGCCTGTGTTCCCAAGGGATTCTGCCATCCGTGCTCTCCCTGCTTCTCCACTGGAGCCTCCTCACCATGGCAGCTTCCAGCCCGGCACAACCCTGCTTTGCAGAGCCCAAATGATCCCGGGGAGCTGTGCCCACGTGGGAGCAGCCCACGGAGCTGTACGGAGCCACACGTGCTCCTGGGGACAGCCTGGGCCTCCAAACCCCAACAGCATCCGCTTAGTGATGGTGCTGCCGGTCCCTTCCGAGCTGGGAGGAGGCAGGAGCAGCTACAGGTGGGCAAAAACCCTCCTGGCATGGGGGAAAGGTGGCATGGGGCAGGGCCCACGGGTCACTCACCACTTTGAAGTCTTCGGGGGTGCACTGCTCCCCACGGAAGAAGCAGGACAGCAGCATCTCCCTGATGTCGTGGCCAGCCCGGTCGTAAAACTCCAGCATGTTGAAAGGTTTGGGCTTGAAGTTTCGGAAGTTGGCCTTGTCCTGCAGGATCTCCAGCTGCTTCTCATCCGCTGTCTGGATGTCTGGGATCTCGTATCTTGGGGGAAAGAGCAGGGAGAGGCTCAGGCCTGGCTGTGGTGGCTGCTCCCACCGGCAAAGGCCATTTGGGGCTCCCAGGAGTGACCCCAGCATGGGCTCAGCACAGCCCCACCTTGCACATGGCATTTCCAGGGCATCCAACAGCACAAAGGGGCCCAGAGGCACATGAAAGATGGCAGAAGGATAAGCTGGGCAGTGGCCACCTTCCAAACACATCCCACTTGTCCCACTGCTGGTCCAGCAGCACCAGCCCTGGTTGAGGCCACCCAGCCACCTGCCCTGAGCCTTTGGTGGCATCCTGGTGAGGCGGTGGCCTTGCTGTGACAGGGACCCAATGTTCTAGGTCTCAGCTCTGCTGTCATGCCTGAAAACCCCTCCCTGGGGCAGGAGTGAGGACAGCAGTGACGCCCCTTGGCATTGGCATGGGCAGGGAGTGCACCAGGCTGTTGACAGCGGCTTGGCACCAAGGAGCCACCACAGCCACAGGTGAGAGACTTCCACAGCCCAAGGAATGGCACCAGGCTGCGGTGTGGGTCAGTGGCTTCACCTGCTGGCACCCCTGGCCTCGCTGCATGGGATGGCACCCAGACATGGCACTGGAGCCAGGTGTGCCGGATCAGCCCCACAGGAGCTCAGGAGGTGGCCCTGGCCCTGCTGCATGGGCTGCACGCTGGGGATGGGAGCTGTGTGCGCTGGAGCCATCTGGGGCAGCCCAGCGTGGGAGCCACGTGCCCAGGAGCACCAGCAGGACCTGGTGGCTCTTGGCTGCATCCACACTGACTGAGATGTCACCTGGGGCCACCTCAAGGCACCGGCACCCACCTGTTATTGAGCAAGGCCAGGAGCTCGCCGGCGTGGTACAGGTCATTCTTGGTGACGCGGCTGAAGCGAAACTCGTTGAGGTTGCAGAAGGTGACGGCGGGGAAGGTGAGCCTGGTGGCCGCCACCTCGTCCAGCTTGGTGACGTGGGGGTACAGGAAGTAGTACTGGATGCGGTTGGTGCAGACCAGGGCGAGCAGCGCCAGCGAGCCCAGGAAGCAAAGCGCCCAGACCACGCGCTTCAGCGACAGCCGCTCGTACGAGAAGATGTGCGAGAGCCCGTGCAGGGTGGAGCTGCTGGCGAAGGCCTGGATGCTCACCGGCTGCCCGCTGTCCACCTCCTCCTCGTCCACTTTCAGGTCCATCATGGTCAGTGCCAGCAGCCCGGGGTGGCCACTCTGCCGGGAAGGGAGCCCGTGGGTGCCTCGTGGGTGCTGAGGGTGCCCAGCCCATGGCAGGGCTGTGCCCAGCAGCGCCCGCCAGGGGCAGATGCTTTGCTGTGCCCTGCTCTTGCCCCCAAGCCTACATATATATATATATACACACACACACAGACATGCATGTATATATACATATACATAAATACATTTATTTGGATGCAGCCTCTTGCATTTCCCCCCCTCCCACCTCCTCCCTGCCCTCCCCATCCCACGGCAGGACTGGGATGCTCTGCCCACCCTCCCCCATCACCTTATCTCCCCCTCCCCTCCCACCTGCCCCGCTCCCCCTCCACCTCCCACAAATGGCACTGTCGCATCGCCAACCAGATGAAGGAATGAAGGATGCAAACCTGGAGTCAGGGCCGGCGGCCGTGGCTGGAGCCGGGCTGGTGGTGCTGCCGCTGCGCCGAGGGAGCCGGGGCTGGGAACACAGGAGGGAGCGGGAGATGTGCAGGCACCGAGGGTGCTGAGGCACCGAGCCCGGCAGCGGCTGGTGAACCGGAAAAGAAGGGGGGGGAATAAAAATAGCCTCGTTGGTACCTTGGTGCAAGCGTGGGAGCGGGGATGCGCCGGGGCCTCGCTCAGCGCCGCGCGGGGGGACCGCAGGCGACCATCGCTGGAGAGGAGGCAGCTGCCGTGTGCGAGGAGATAAGAGGAGGAGAAGGAAGGCGAGCAGGAGGCTGCTTCCCTGCCAAACACATGGATACCTCCCCCTGTGGCTATCTGGGAGCTGGTGATTTCTTCAGATGCATAATCCGCATGAAGTCATTGTCTGAGCGCTGGTGGGGCCGGAGGCCGCGGAGGGGTGAGGGGTGCCGCAGGCCGGTGGGCAGCGAGGAGGAGGAGGAGGAGGAGGAGAAGGAGGAGGAGGAGGAGGAGGAGGAGGGAGAGGCGCAGGAGCGGCGCTCCAGCGATTGCAGGCGCTGGCAGGGGCTGTTGGTGCTGCTGCCGTGTGCATGTGGGTAATGTGTGTGTGCGTGTGCGTGTGCCGCTCCCATCCCCCGCGCCTTCCAGGGATGCTCCGGCTCCTCGCTCCCCGCTCCGCCGGACCCCCCTAGACCCATCCCGCAGCCCTGCCCCGTCCCTGCCCTGCCGCCGCCTCCCCTGCCCTTCAGGCTTCACCCGTGCTGGGACACCCGGGGCTGGCTCCTTTTGGGGGGCACCGGTGCCTTCCAGCCCTTTCCTGGCCGTGGGGCACTCGTGTCCTCGAGTGTCCAGCCCTGCTCTGCTGCCCGTGGTCCCTGTCACGCTTGTCACCATGAAGGGACTGACCCTGCTGGGCCCTCGCCCGGCTCAGGACACGCCGCCCCTGTCCCAGCCCCGTCCTTCTGCCGCTGTGCCCGGGGTGCTCCTGGGGCAGGGGGCACCGGGGCCTCTGCTCCTCCCCGGGGCAGAGCGCGGGGGTTGCACAGCGCTGCCCGGCTCCCCCCCAGTGCCAACACATCTCCCACTGCCCCCAGCTGCCCCCGTGAGTGCCCCGGGAGCGGGGTGCCCTCCTCACCCGAGCGGCTCTGGGTACGGAGGCTGCAGCAGGAGCCCGCCCACTGCTCCCAGTAAGGTGGCTGCAGTCAAATGGAAAAGGATGCTTCAATGTCCTTTGCTAGTGTGATGTTAGAAAGGGACAGGCAGACCCCAGGGTTGGCGCAGGCTGTGTCCCTGCCCAGAGGTGCCTTCCCAGCACGGTGTCCCCACCTGAACCCCACAAACGGGAGCGTGGGCACTCAGGGATACAGCAGGGTGAGGCACACGCACCCTGTCCCCAAAATCCCACGGCTTGGGCACGCTTGGTTTGATCCCCACCTGAACCCCACAAACGGGAGCGTGGGCACTCAGGGATACCGCAGGGTGAGGCACACGCACCCTGTCCCCAAAATCCCACGGCTTGGGCACGCTTGGTTTGATCCTTTTTGGAGCATCCTCTCCCCTGCCCCAGCAGGATCCCTGGGTTTTACAGCAGGACCTGCTCGGGAGCACCTGGGAGCAACAGAGCTGGGGGCCAGGGACCCTCCTGAGCCAGTGCCCCCCCTTGCCAGGCTCAGGGACAGCCCTGCTGGTGCTTGGGGACGTGGCTGTGAGGCCAGGGAGCAGCATTAGCATTCCCAGTTGGCACCAGCTCTGCCTTTCCCTTCCTGCTCCGTTCTGCATCGCTCCTTGCCCAGCAGCTGCCTGCTCGATGCTGTCCCTCCATCAGCATCCTGAGGGCAGAAGGATGTGCTGCTGGGATGAGGGAGAAGGACATTTACAGAGTGGTTGTTCCCCCTCCTCCTCCTCTTCTTCCAGAGGAGAAGTGGCTCTCTGCAGTGCTTTTATTGACAGTAAATCCCCGGCAGCAGCGGGGCTGGCCAGGGAGGGAGGAGGTCTCAGGCAGGAGCAGGTGAGCACATGGACATTCTTGGGAGTCCTTCATTTCCAGTGCACGAGAAACCCCAGGGAAGAGGCTCTGCTGCTTCTCCTGGATGGAGAACATTTCCTGAGGGTCTGGTGGAGCTGTTGGGGCCCCAAACACCCCAAACCCCTTTTCTAGAGGAGCCAGGGAGGAGGAGAGCGGGCAGAGGAAACTTCCTCACTGCTGGCCCCCGTCCAGGGAGAATGCAGCTGCATCCTTGGAATGGAGTGGAGCGTGGGGACTGGGAGCGTTTCCGTGCTGTTTTTTGGGGAAGCCACGTGAGGGTTGTGTTAATTCCTGCTGGGAGAGACAGGAACCAGCCGAGGGCTGTGGGATGGGTGAGGAGGGAACAGCCCCAGGTGATAACTGCAAGACACAAAGGCTTCAAGGGGTGGGTTAGTGAGGGGTGGTGGGGTGTGGTGGAATCCTCCTGTTAAAAATGGGTGCTCAGAGCAGGGATTCGGCAACCAGGGCTCTCCTCAGCCTGCCCGCAGATCTAATTAGAATGAAAAAAGTAATTAAGGGAAGGTGCTGCAGAGCTGAGGCTCCCAGCACAGGCTCTGGCAGACAGGCAGGATCCCAGATGTGTCTTGGGAACACCTCGGGAGCTTGGGCCGAGGGATAACTCAAGGCCTGGGGCTCTTTCCTCACCTTCCCAGCTTGTCCCTGCTCCACCACACACACCCCAGTTACATCAACCAGCTCCCGTCCTGCTTTTTGGAAGAGCATCTCCAGGGCAAGGATGGATAAGGGATGCCTTTCCACGCTTTTTTGGGGTTGTGCTGTGCTTTTGCTCCCTCCATGGAGGCAGCCCTGGTTTCCAAATTGCTTCTTTACCTACATCTGCTGCTGTCCAGAGGCAAATTAATTGATAATGGTCAATTAGTCCTGTGGATGCTGAAGATGCTGGGCACTGCTGTATCCCGTCCTGGAGCCATCTAGGAGTGCCTGGCCCTGCAGTCTGGGACTACATTTGTGTATTTAAGGGATTTAATTCACAAGTCACCACTGGCATGAGGCAAAGCTGCTGGGGATGCAGAGGCAGCGCTCAGGTGTCTACCCCATCCTGGACAAAAATTCCAAAGGAGAGGGGTTAAAAATTCCATCCCTCCCCAAACCCGGACTGAGTGATGTGTAAAATATCTTCTCAGCTGATCACTGCTAATGGGCTGCAAATTGCTTCCATCAGCTCCAGCATTACAGACTGCTGTCTGAAATTGCTTCCAGGAGCCCATTTTGGGGCCAAATACTTCCTAGCTTGGGGAAATAACCATCAGCATCATTAGCAACAGTAAATTGTATTCAAATGAGGCACCCTGGGGCCTTAGTATGACTTCTTATGGGTGGGGCAGCTCCAGCATTAGGGACTCTTGCATCCACACAGAATCCTTTAAATGGAAAAGACTTCCAAGATCATCCTCTGACTGCTGCCCCGGCACTGCCAAGGACACCACACTGTCCTCAAGCACCACATCCATGTGTCTTGAATCCCTTCAACCACTGCCCAGGATAGCTTTTACCAGGGTTTGACAACATTTTCCATGGAGAAATTTTTCCTTTTTTCCAGCTCCAGGTGTCAGGTACCTGGAGAAAAACTGGTCCTGCATTAAAGATGGGCAAAGAAGGCCTCTGCCAGTCCCTGCTGGCCATGCCCTTTGCTCTGTGCTGCTCCTCGAGGCACTGCCTTGCTCCAGCTCTGAACCACAAACCTCCACAGAGATCCTGGTGGAGGTCCAGGGTTTCCTAATTCATGAGCACATCGTTAATTATCTGCTGGAAGCCAAAGCCTCAGCATCTTGGTGAGACTAACGAGGCTATTAACAGAGCTGCTTCTTGCCATGCTGGCTTGGGCTGGCCCGAGCGTGGAGCAGAGGCAGAGACAGGCTTTGTATCACATCCTCTGGCACCTGTTTGCCTTCTACACCACATCTGACCATCGCTGAGACCTTTCCAAAGGAAACCACCACATCTAAATCCTGGGAACGGAGAACCCAGCACAGCCAGCCTGGTGAATCCGTGCGATTTCTAAATCAAGCGCGTCCACGTTGGGGTAGCTGGGGAAGGGTCACAGCCAGCCTGGGTGCAGGGTCGAGCTGCAACGCCCAGAGCTGCTGCTCCCAGGAGTTCCCCTGGGCTCTCCTGAGTGCAAACAGCAGTGCTGAAGCCCAGCAGAGGCTGCTGCAGGCGGCGAGGTCAGCGGGCCCCGTGAGCGGTGTCTCCGGGTGATTTATGCCGTGTTGTGCCGTGCTCTCGCTTGCACCCGCTTGGCTCTCCCGGCGTGAGGAGCAGCCAGTCCATTAAACACTGAGTCATCCTCAGCAGCATTTAATTTTGTGAGGGGCAGCAGTTTGGATAATTAAAGGCCTCCATCGCCAATGCCAGCGGCTGTGGAGAGCAGGGCTGATGGAGAAGGTGAGGACACCCAGCAGCACTGGTTAACCCGCCACAGAGGAGGTTCAGCTCTCCCTCCCTCCCCTCTCCCCCTGCTTTTTGGGATGGGTTTTAACCTTTTCCTGCCTTCCTCAGTCAGGTGAGTGTGGTGATGCTTTGTGCTATTTCTGCCTGGATTAACCACGTCCTGATGGGATCTCCCATGGGCAGATCTGCTATCTGGAGGCCCTGGCTTATTAAAAGGACAAGCTGTTCGGGGAGCTGGTAATAAAGCCATGAAAGCTTTTACGAACCAGAGTCGAAGGCACTAATATCGCTGTGCTCTGCGTGGGTGACAAATTAGACAAGAGTTCCTCCGTGCTGATGGGGTTTTTTTCTCCCCCTATTCATCTTTCTCAACAATTATCTTTTATTTTGATATCTTTCTATTTAAACCTTCAGAACTGCGCTCGGGATGAGAAGGAGGTTGAACTGCTTAACAACCGTGCACCTTTCAGTGCAGGGTGGAGGCACGGAGCCATGGGGAAGGTGGCTTGGGCTCTCCCGGGGTTTTGGCAGCAGGAACCATCCCCAAGAGCCAGGCAGCAAACTCCCCAGGGATTGTACCCTGTGGGAGGGCAGGAACACCTCCTCACCAGCAGCATCAGCAAGACCCACAACGCTGTGTCTGTGTTGCACCAACACTGCACGCTGGGGCTGGATAGCTGGGAATTCCTCCTCCTGCTGCTCCTCACCTTTGCATCTGGGTGCCCCTGGTCTGTTTGGGGGCTGAGTTTGTTTTTTGCAGCCCTTTCAGGGTTGTTTCTACTCTTTTTGCATCCCGGAATCAATCAGCCGCATCTTTCCGGAATTGTGGACAGCACCTTAAAAACCAAAGGCGGATGGAAACCCTGTGGAAAATCACCAAGATGGGCGTGTGGCTTCATTAGCTCCAGCAATTAGCATGAGGCAATGCAAAACCACTGGCTCCTGCTCAACCACTGTCCTGAAACACTTCCCCTGTGCACAAATTCCACCTTGGGCGGCTCCTGCTGTCCCCACTTGTTTCACCCAGTGTCCAGAGAAATCTTCTCCTGGGACACACAGAGCCCTGGGGCTGCTGCCCTGGGCTGAAGGGGCTGAAGATGCTCAGGCTGGATGGACCTGAACGTGGAAATATGGGGCAGAAATCAAACAAACTCATTCCACAGGGCACAGGGTCAAGCACGGATCTGTGCTGCCCAAGGCCGTCTCTCCTGGCTCCTTGCTCTCTTCCTGCTCTGATATCTGTATCAGAAGCTGGTTTGGAGCTACCTGAGCAGAAATGCCCCTGTTGGGCCACGCTGGTGTTCCCAGAGCTGGCACCCTGCTGAAGGCCCAGGCCAGGAGCAGGTCATGGCACTCAGGTGCGTGTGCACAGGTGAGATCCTGGGATGTGCCGTGTGCGGCACAGGAACCCTCAGCCCCTCCCTGCGTTCAGATCCAGCCCAGCTGCCCCATTCATCCCACACCATTTCTCCACCCGCACTGCCCTCCTCGGCTTTGCTGGTGGCTGTTTGTCCTCGTGTCCTTGTCGCTGCCATGGGCCCCGTCTGGATCACTTTGTCTTTTATTCCCTCTGACACTGGTTGTGGTCACAACAAAGCTCATCTCATTACGGAAATGCTGAGGGTAGCTGGAAGGGGAAATGGATCCCTCCATCCGGGCAGTGCCAGGTCGGCTGCACAGCAGGGCTGGAGGAGCTCGCGTGTCTCGTGTGTGCCAAAGCCCCTCCAGCATCTCGGGGGCGTGGGAGCCAAAGGGTTAACGCTGCCGGCATCCTCAAACGGCACCGATGGGAGCAGGAGCCTCTCCATCTCCGAAAGCTGGCAAACAAATTAAAGCAATGTTGCAACTAATGCGTTTCTTTGCAGCAGAGAGGAGGGGAAGAGCGGCTCAAAGGCTGCGGAGACAAAGGCGGTGCAGATGGGTGCTGGGGACCCGCGGGCGCCACGTGCGCCGCTCCCAGCTAAGCTCAGATTTGCTGCCACGGCTCCGTGACAGCGGCTGGAATAACCTGGGGAGGATTTATGAGAGCCACGGCAGGGCCAAAGGGGGAGCCTGCCTGGAAAGGGCTGTAGCTGGGAATTACTCTGGCCTTGATGCTCGTGTCCCATTTCTGCGGGAGGGATTGTGCGGTGCAGGGGGGGAATGTGGCCCTGGATGCTCCAGGCAGAGATCAGAGCATCCTCCTCCCAGCAAACACCCGATGCAAGGCAGTCCGGCATCTCCCACTTGGCTTCCTGCGCTTTTATTTGCATCGAGGAGAAATTAAACAGAGAGATGCAAATCCCCTTAAACAATTTAGCGAAGCTGATGGCCCCGGTGGAGCCGGGTCTGGGGCTGATGGGTGCCAAGAGGGACGAGGCTGATGTGTGGGGGAGTTGGGCAGCTGGACCCACAGCCATTGTCCAGGGGCTGCTGCTGCCCCCAGCATGGCCTTGTCCTTGTCCCCTGTTGGCAGGAATGACACAATTCTCTGGAAGGAGGGGCTCAGGCCCATGCAAGGAGCAGATGGAGCCCATCTTGAACGTGCAGTCTCAGCAAAAGAAAAGCCAATAATCGAGTTAATTACAGACGTTATGTGATCACTGGGGATTCCCAGGGGATGCTGGCAATGGAGCAGCCCTTTGCTCGCCATCCACAGCCAGCAGGGCTGGGACACCCAGCCGGGGCTGAGCTGCTCTCCCTGGGGATGGATCATGTACAAACCCCCTGGATGGCCTGACCTGCAGCTCTGTGCTTATGGGGGCTCCATCCATCCCTTCCCCTGTGCTTTTCCTGGCTGTGTCCCCCGGGGCAGACCCACAGGGTGGCTGGAAGTGCCCAGCAGTGTCTGCTCTCCCCAGGAGCTGTGCCTCTGACTGTGCAAAACGCGACTGTCCCGAGGGCAGAGCATCGCCTGCCTTTGTCTCACTGCTGAGAGAAGCTAGGAGAGAAAGTGCAGCAGCTCCTCGGTTTAAAAGTGAATTTTTACTGGGCTTGAAGGACTGCAGACCCTTTACCTGGAGCCTCTGGGGCAGCTCTGCCCTGTCCCCCAGCCCTGCAGTGTCTCATCGGTGACACAAGGGACTTTGCAGTGGAAATGCCTGCCCGGAGGCAGCTCTCAGCCCAGGCAGCCCGAGGATGTGGATGTGCTGGTTTGCCCTCTTGGTGCCTGTGCTCTGCTCCCCATCAGCTGAGCTAATAAAGTTTGGACTCGTTAAATCCACAAATGGTTTCAAAGTCGATTGCCCTGGGCTGGCTCGCAGCTCCCGCCCACCCCTCCCCTCGCTCTGCCGGGGAGATAAGGATGGCAGTGGCTTTAATTCCTCACTTATGCATCGACTGCCAGTTCTCCTGTCCGCTCACCCTTGATAAATATTGCACAAAGATTTGGCGGCCAGCGTGCCAGAGATAAAGGTCCAGTCCCACCAGATCTCCTTCCTCCGCGCCTTTTGTCTCGTTATGTGTCCAATTTGTTGAACAACCCACCTGCTGCAAGAGGCTCTTCCCATCCCTGCTGCTGCCTCGGATTATTGCTAAACCTCTGTGTGAGCCTCCAGCCTGGGCTGGGAGCTGAGGGCTGGGGAGAGGCGCTGTCATTTCCAGGCCTTGAGCTGTCATTGATCGGGGATCAATAGCGGAGCTGCCTTGGCTCGGCTCTCCAGCCTGGCAGGATCCTCATCGCTGGCGTCATGTGGGGGCCGAGGCACTGCCGTGTCATCTGTGAGCCCATCCCTGGCAGCAGAGCCCAAACCAGGACTTGGGGATGCTCCTGTGCAGCAAACCTACAAAAGAGAGGGTGTGCCAGGGGTTCTGGCAGGGTTTAGCCTTGCTAAAAATCCCCCTTTGCACCTGGGAGCTGGGTGAGCACGGTGTGGGGTGCCAGGCTGCTGCTGGGGCTCTGTCTTGCCCCGTTTGGATTTGCTGGAACTGCCTCCCCCAGCTCGGAAACCCTTGAGGTGCTGAAAAGGGGTGCACGAACATCTTAGGGAGATGCAGCACTGATGGAGCTGCTCAGGGGATGGGGTTGTGGCACGGGGAAGGTGCCCAGCACTGCTGGTCCCTGCAGGACTATGCACACAACAGCCCTGATGCTGCAGCTCCTGCCCAAGCCTCAAATTTCAGGGCTGCTGGAGGCACAGTCAGAGTCCATTGATTGGGGTGGAGAGGGAGAAACAGGAGGGAAGGTCTCAAAGAAACCTGAGTATGAGTATAGATCTGCTTGGTGGCATGTTAGAGCTGATATTCCCCCTCTGCATCCTCATCCTGAGCGTTGTCTCTCTTATGAGGAGCTCAAATTAAAGAAGAGGCGATTGCTGCTGAGGTCTGGATGTCTTTGAGCTCAATGTGGCACATAAGTCTGTTACTCCTGCTGGAAGAGCAGCTGTCCCAGGCAGCTTCAGGTGCTATTTAGCTTCCAGGTCTCTGGACTCCGCAGCTTGGCAGTGGCTCTGACAACATGGCTTGATCACTATCGTTTCTAAATCCATGAGAAATGTCATCCGAAGTGCAACAAATAACGGTCTGATTATCTGCTGGATCCTAATGCTACTCCCTGGAGATAACAAGCTGCAATTTTCCCCCTGGGCCATACAATAATCGCCCCAATTACTCCCAAGCAGTGGTTATTAAACTCATGGCACCGCTTTAGTTTACAAAGCAAAAATCATTAACCAGGTGTGTGTGTGTGTGTTTGCTGTTTGGCTGGGACTGACCGAGGCTGTTCTCGCTTTGTTCTGGGAGAGGAACTCCTGGTGGCTGTGGAAAACCTCCCTGGCTTTCCCGCTCTGTGTGGCACAGTTCTGTCAAGAGCCTCCGGATGATCGACCAAATAAAATGCAGTTGGTGTCTGTTAAAGCTGGGGCTGGGTGTCCCGGAGGATGTAACCTCCATCCAAGTAGAACGTGGAGGGATTTAGGGAGATAGCGTGGTTGGCAGAGCTGGGATGTGATGGGCATTCCAAACACAGCCCAGGCCTGGCAGGAGCGGCCGTGCTGCTGTGCTGGGGCTGGATTGCAGGTGGGAGCTGCAGGGTGACACCGGGGTCCCATGCCAGCACAGGGTGTCACCCACAGCTCCATCAGCCTCCAGGCAGAGGGGACAAGGTCCCCTCACCTTTATCCCAACAAGACCCACGCTGTCAGCGAGGTTTGATGTGGCTCTGCACACAAACACACCGTGGCTCGCTCGGACATGGAGCTTCCAGCTGCTCAGGGAGGAGAACGGAGCGAGCAGAGGGAGGGATGACCAGGACAGGGAGGCAGGCTGGTGAATTATGCATGACTCCAGGAGGGGAGCGTTATCTGCACGGACAAAGGCCTGTGCCAGCAGCCCGGCTCCGCTGTACCTGTGCCTTCCTTCGCCTGCGCTTTATCTCCGCTCCCAGCTTGTAATTCAGCCCAAATATCAGAGGAAGCTGCAAGATTAATTTTCTCTGTTTGCATGGCAAAGGAGAGGGGACATGCTCTCACTCCCGACTCCCAGCTGGTTAATCCTCCGCCAAGGCCTGCCCAAGGAAAAGGCAAAAATTTATCAGTGTTGGCAAGTCGCTGGCGTGGGGAGGGGTGCTGGAGCCCGGGGCCCCCCATGAGCAGGTTGTGGGCACTCACAGCAGGCTTCATGTGTGGGTAAAGATTGGGGGGCACTAAGAAAATGCAAACCCTTCCCTCCTCCCATTGGGGTCCAGAGGAGGGTGTGGGCTTGGGAGAGCCAGAGTCAGAGAGTCCCTCCGGCGTGGGAGCATTCGCAGCTGTGAGTCGCTCAAATATTTAAGAGATGACAACTGTATTAATACAAAAACTAGATAAAGATCCCTTGAGTTTAAAGACAGAACCATCAGCTCAGCTCTTATTTTCCAGCCCTCTCCCTTAGCTTGCTCCCTGGCTTAAATGAAATCATAAATATCGGCCCACAAAGGTCCTTTGTCACCGCACGCAGCTCCCGGCGACAAGAGGTCATTCATTAAAAGCCAGATGAAGGCAATAGAGACTCCCTTTGTTTTTTAAGGAGTTCAGGACAAGGCCGTGGCTTCTCTGCTGACATTAATGCACCGTTTATGGCGGCTTTGGCTCATCCCATCCAAGTGATCTTCACTCCAGAGTTGATAAAGAAACATCAAGGGTTCTCTCAGGTGGGACATCCCAGATGAATGAACCTGTTTTGTTGTTGAGCTGATGGCAAAACCAGGGCCCCTTTGGCCCCCTCCTCACAGACCCTAGGGTCTGATAATCCCCCTCCTCACAGACGCCCTGGGCTCATCATCCCCCTCCTCCCAGCCCCGTGGGTGATGCTCTGGCCACATTTTGCCCTGCTGAGGGATGGCCCAGGCCCTGCAGCTCCCACCCAGCACATGAGCCTGATGCCATCTGCCGGCCTCTGGCTCTGGCCAGCCAGGAGAAATCAGAAATTAATTCCCTGAAATGTCCATCTCCCTGTGGCTAAACCCTGGCTGCTCTCCCTGCTCAGCCTGATGGATTTTTTCCTCACACTACTGAACAACTGCTTTTTAACACTCCTGCTGTATGAATGCATCAAGAGAAATGCACCTAAGATAATTTTTTTCTCCCTTTTTTTTCCCCGGAGAAAGGCTGTTGTCTTAAAAGTTTCTAATTCCCCTAGCTTCCCCCCGCCTTTTTATTTTTTGAATGGCTGCTTATGAAGACCATCGCGGTCTAACTGGTTTTGGATTAAAAGGAACTTAATAAAGGTTTCCCCTGAGCACAAAGCTGCACAAATGGGTTTGCAATTGCAGAGTTAATTACAGGAGCTGGGCAGAGCAATCGGTGTTTGCAAAGCTTCACCAGAGGATGAGGCTGGCAGAGAGAGCTTTGGCTTTGCTCTCCTCTCTCACTGTGAGGCACTGGGGCAGGTTTCCTCCCATTTTCCCCAAAAGATGGAGGGATGGGGTCGCCAGGGATGCCACCGGGATTGGCACCAATCCTGGTGGCATCGTGGTGACGTCTCAGTGACATCCTGGTCACATCCCTGGGTCACACCCTGGGGTCAGCCAGTGCTGCCCAGTGAAGGGTCTGGGGTGGCTGCAGCAGGAGAATGGGCTGGAGACCAACCCAGCGAGGCTGAGGGAGGAGCTGCAGGAGAATTTCTGCTGCCTGAGAATGTGAAGTGCTTCCGCCAGTAATCGCCGGAATCATCAAATTAGCATAAATTCTATTAACGGTTTCCCAGATGAGACATTTCAGGGCTTCTCCCCCCCCCTCCCTTTTCCTGACACAAACAAAAAGAGAATATAATTACTTTGCCATAAAGCAGCTCCTGAAAAGGCCCTCAGCCCTTCTGCCTTTCTTCTCCCATGGAATAAAGCTCCAAATGAAAGGTGCTGCTGACCTCTGTGCTCTCACCATTCATCAACCCAGGAGGAGAAAAGAGACTCCACAATGGTTTCAGAGCCTGGGACCGAGCAGGAACCCATTTGCCAGGTCCACATCATGGATGGGGGGGTTCTGAGGAGCTTTTTGGGGTGCTCAGACCCTCCTGATTCAGAGGAGGGTTTGGAAGGACGACATTTGAACACATACGGAGGAAATGTAATTTGTGTAGCACAAGCCCAGCACCTACTGCAGTAACTCACAACAAGCACCGCGGGGGCAATCCTCTAAAATAATGTGCTTTTTTATTGGCACGAGATTGCGGATGACAATTGGAAAGAGAACAGAATTTGCTTATGAGCAAAAGCCTCCTTAATTCTTCACAACGACACTAAAACAACTCGCCTGCCTATAAATACAGTCTGCCAATAGAGGCATCTTAGCTGTGAAGATTTAATTACAGGCAGGAGCTGCAGGAGGCCGGGGCTGACACCAAAACAGCTGAGCCTCATCTCAAATTGGGGATGTACCTGCACAAGAGGCTCTCGCAGAGCCAGGTGTGACTTTCAACCTCCACCTTCCTCCCAGACAGGCAAATTAGGCTTTTGGGTGATTTCCTGTACTATAAGGTAATATATCAAGGTCAGAACTTTTCTCTCACTTGGCCATGGGCTCAGAGGATGAGTTGTGTCTCTTCTAGGCCGCAGTTCACCAATAAATGTAGATAATTTTGCCTCTCTTCTTCAAGGAAGCCACTTTAATGCTTACTTTTCCACAGATCTTGAGGCCTTTTACAATCTATTACGAATTAATTATTATTAAGTTAAAACAAACTATATACCCTAAATAAAACAGCTCCAACAAAGCAGCTGGATGATGAGAGCAATCTGCTTTATGAACTCCCCTTTCCACTGCGCAATTTTCAGCATTTAGTTCCGCTTTCTAATTGCTAATATCCATTCTTCAATTACCCGCTGTTTTGTTTCAGATTTAAAAGATTAAAGCACGTTGTTATTTTATGATTATGTGAATTCCCTTTGTGTAATTGTTAGGTTTGGGTTTTATCCGTTTGCATATTAAACGCCTGCACAGGGAAGCCTCGTACGTGGCTTGAAATGGGTTTCGCCTTTGGCACAAGTCGCCGGCTGTTACTCAAATCAACATTTAAAGACGAAAAGCAGGCAAGGCATCGTATTTCTCAAGTGACAACACTCCATAAACAGCCTGGTGCTGAATTTCAACACTCCGCGGCTGCACCCAGCCCCTTGCACTGACCCTTTGCAGAACCAGCACGGGGGATCAGGGCCACACGAGCCTTGTGGCAATAGCTTTGCTGGACATAACAACCAGGTTTGGCCTGAGAAAGGCTTCTCCTGTCCAGAACAGCCCCTCTGGAGGGCGGACAAGGAGCAGGCCCAGGCCTGAGGGGCCCGGGCCCGCCCGGCGTTCCCGTTGCTAAGCAACGCGTGGCTCCAGCCGCCAGCAGCAAAGATGGCGCCCGGGCCCCTCCACGCCCGGCCCCGCCGAGCAGGCGGGCCACGCCCTCAGCAGACATGGCGCCGGGCAGGCTTCAGCAGCGCGCTGAGCGCAGCCAATGAGAGGCCGGGAGCGGGGAGGCGGGGCGCGCGGGGATTGGCTGGCGCCGCGGATTCAAACCGGAGCGCGGGGCCGTTGGGGCTGCGCGCGGCGCTGGGGCCGGAGCCGCGGCCCAGGTGAGGGAGCCTGAGGGGAGCCCGGGGGGCTCGGGTGAGTGCGGGGCTGATCGGAACGGGGCTGGGGACGGGCTGGGAGGAACCGGGGGCTCAGGGGAGTGAGGGGAGTCCTGAGGGCTGGGGGGAACCCTGAGGGCTGAGGGGAGCCGACCCCGGACCCGGCCAGGCCCGTTCCACCCCGGCGGTGTCGGAGCCCCGGTCCCCCGGCTCTGAGGGCGCTCCACGGGCCGGGCTGGTCCCTGCGGCCTCCCGGCCTCGGTGGGCGCGGGGATGGAGGTGCTGGTGCTGGTAATTGAGGCCCCGAGCTGGGCGTGCCCCGTGCTGTGAGCTCGCACGACAAGGGCAGAGCTGTTCCACACCTCGCAGTGCAATTAATAGAGAAAATACCGAGGTATCGGTGTGCGTGTGAAATATGCACCTGTGGAACAGGTACCTCAAAGCCTCCTGTGCTGAGTTGTATTCCCTGCTGGCACCTCTCCCATGTCCCAGCCCCGGCTGCCCTGCCTGCCCCAGCCACCCCTCGCATTCGTGAAGTCATTTCTGTCTTGCTGAGCTGGAGACTTTCCCCTTCGCTGCCTCTGTTTATGCCGTTGTTGCTGCTGTTTGAGAGAAATGTGCTGACTGCTTGAATTTTAACAGCTATTTGCAGGAGGAGCTGTAAGTTAAAATGCAGCTAAATTTAAAACTGTATTAAAATTCTCCAGAATGTTGCTCCTATTTTTATCTTACGAAGTGCTGAAAACTTGCAGGTTTTTAGTGACCTAGATAGTACCAAGTTATTTGTAGACAGGGCACGGGCTGTGCTCTGTATCCTTTTGGAAGGGAAGGACTTGGGATCCCTCATCTTGCCTTGGGTTCTGTGCTGTGCTGGGGGATAGCGGCAGCACTAAGATGGGCACATCTGCCTCTCTCCAAGGCTCTGTTGTCCTTAAAGTGTGGAGGGCTGTGGATTTTCATTCCAAATGAGAAAAAGTAGACGCATATATCTCCATAAAACATGAGTTTTGTTGGTGCAGCTTCTCAAACCCGCCTGAAAGCATTACAGCCAGTAACTCTGAGAACTCTGAGGCTGGTTCTCTTTCCTTTGGGCTGGTTTCTGCTCCGAGGGGGGAGGGAAGGGCTGGGCTGCTCGTTTAGCTGTGGCTTTTTGGCAGGAGGATGGAGATTGCCATGGTGAACCTGCGAGGTCTGTTCGAGCAGCTCACACGCCAGGCTGAGCTCCTGAGTGAAGGAAACGAATGCCGTGAGTTTCATTTCTGAAAAATCTGCTGAAGAGGCTAAAACCAGTCTGATCTGGGTTTTTCCTTTGTGGGGAAAGATCAAGTCCCATCTGAATTTCTGTGCAGGGCCATGTCCTGCTTGTAGCAGACTGGCTTTGTCTCGTGTTCCAGCTCTCGTGGCTGGTGCTGACAGGAAGCTTTGGTCTGAAAAATGGAAGAGCTCGTGGGCATCTCCTGTGTGGCTGGGTTGGCCTAAAGGCTGGGTTCTCCATGCCTCAAGTTGGACATAAGGAGGAAGAATTTCTTCCTGGAAAGAGCAGTCAGGGATTGGAGGGGCCTGCCCAGGGAGGTTTGGAGTGCCCATCCCTGGAGGGGTCCAAGGAATGACTGGAGGTGGCACTCAGTGCTCTGGGCTGGGTGATGAGGTGAGAATGGGGTCTTTTCCAACCTCAGGAATCCTGGAATTCAGTGTGAACAGATACCTGCTGTCAGCTGCTCCTCTGCTTGCCCAGCTAAGGCTTCATGTGTTCCCTCCTCAGAGTTTATCCAGTTAGCCAAGAACTTTGAGGAGAACCGGAGGAAATGGCAGAAACTGGAGCAGGAGCTCTGCAGGTACAAAGATCTCCTGATGAAGACGGAAGCCGAGCGCAGTGCCCTGGACGTGAAGCTCAAACACGCCCGCAATCAGGTGGATGTGGAGATCAAAAGGAGGCAAAAAGCTGAAATGGACTGTGAGAAGCTGGTGAGTAATTCCTGTGTTACCCATCAGCTCTCCAGAGTGGGGAGGCAAAGCGATTAAACCGCATTGATCAGTGGCAAAGAAGGACTGGCACTCACAGGGAGGAAAGGAAAAATAAAAAGCAAGGAATTGGCTCGGCTCCTCGGAGCAGCCTCCTGCTTTGATCTGGGAAAGGAGCCTGGCTGCTGATGGAGCTGAGCTGCCATTACCTGCCTGCAGCCATTAGCAGTCCATTGACACCGGTTCTGAGAGTTTATCTCTGGTATCTCAAGCACTCGGTCGGGTCTTACAGTAATTAAACACAGCGCATCCAGCTGCTGATGTTATCCGTGCTCACAGGAGCGGCAAATCCAGCTGATTCGAGAGCTGCTCATGTGCGATGCCTCCGGCAGCATCCAGCTCAGCGAGGAGCAGAAGTCTGTCCTCGCCTTCCTGAACAGGCCACAGCCTTCTGTGGGAGGTGCAGGCAACAAAAGGTAGGGAAGCAACATTTTATCTGAGGTGTCAGGCATCCATCCAGCTGTCGGCCCCTGTGACACATTCCTCACCCGTGTCAACAGCTCCCCTTTTTGTTCTGCTGTAAAATACGGCTCTTCTGAGTCAGTGGGATTGTTCTGGAACCGTGACTGACTGAAAGCCAAACTGATACAAGCTTCTTCTAATTTTTGTTTTTTAGGCTGTCTACAATAGATGAATCTGGCTCAATTCTGTCAGACATCAGCTTTGACAAGAGCGATGACTCACTGGTAATGTAACTCCGTTTCTGAAGTTCTCCTCCCCTGTAAAGCCCGAGGGGAGGGGGTTGATCTCCAGAGACCCTTTGTGTTTGGATTACTGGGATATTAACCTGGCTGAGCTGATTTGCATTTCCCGAGTGTGCTGTTGGCTCAAATTTGATGAAAGCCCTGGCCAGGGGCTGTGTGCTATTTACCATTAACCAGTGCTGTGTCTTTCCCCCAGGACTGGGATTCCTCAGTGGTGAAAGCTGTCAGGCTGAAGAGGAGAGAGAAGCGGGTATTGTTCAATTGTTCCTGTCACATAGTTGCCTTTGTTCCCCCTGGCTGCCACAATGCCACCATCTGTCACCTCACTGCCACCTGTCCTGACCTCTGAGCCACTAAACGGTCAGACCTCGAATGGCTGCGCTGCTGCTGTGCAGTTTAGATTGAAATTTAGGGCTGATGTCATTGTTTGTGTACTGAAAACGAGTGGAATTCTGTATATCCTGGGTTTTTAGAGTCTGGGGTTTGCAAGAAAGCACTTGGAGATTATTTGCAGCTCCCAGATTAGGGGAAAATTGAAGTTAACATTGTTCTGTTTTGTAAAGGAGCTTGTGCTCATTCTGCATTAATCTGCAGAAGATACAGGTGGGAAAGAGCCTGAAACCATCACCTAGTGGAGCTGGGAAGACTCTGGGACCTGCTTGGTTGCTGGTTTTTGTGTGTGTAGTTCGTGGGTTTGTTGGGGCTTTTTTGCCCTCCTTTCTTAGGTTGGGTTTCTTTTTTTCTGATCTAAATTATAAAGCTGGCTAGGAAAATTTGAAATTCTTCCTGGCACCTCCAAGGTTGCCACGAAGCAGAGGGTCCTCTGAAGGACTTGTCTGCACACACCCCAGATGTGTGATGTGTTCAGTCCTTCCTGTCACCCTGGGCCAGTGTAATGCCAAGTGAGCAGATTCCTGCTTTGAGACGAGGATGTGCTCTCTTTTCAGCGCTCTTCCAGGCAGTTTGCTGAAGGCCCCCCAGCTCCTCAGAAGAAATCCAGATCCATTAGCAACACAGCAGACCAGGTATGGTGGTCACACCTGGCCACAGTTCCTGCCTGTTTCCAGGGCTGCTGGAACTCCTGTGTTGTGTCAGCACTGCTGCCACTGGTGTTTTTGTCATTCCAGGCTAATGAATCCATAGTAGCAAAGACCACTGTGATGGTCCCCAACGATGGTGGCCCCATTGAAGCCATTTCTACCATCCAGACTGTGCCTTACCCTCGCAGGAGCCGCAGGAAGAGTGGTAGGTGCTACATCTCTGTCCTGACACAGCTACACATTATCCTGAAATGTTCCTAATTCCTTCCACGACCTGGGAGCTGCTTCTAATTTATGATGCCCATGCTTTTGGGGGCAGAGGGTGATTCCAGCCTCTTCCGCTTGTGTCTTCCAGGTCCTTTGCAGCCCTGGAGCAGCGAGTCCAGCATAGGCAGTAAGCAGCTGGAGTCCAAGCAGGACACCGATGGCTCCAGCACCCCCCAGCACAACGGGGGAGTGAGGCTGCACGACTTTGTTTCAAAGACGGTGGGTCTGAGGCAGGAAGAGATGGAAAAGCATCTCCTTCCATCTTGGAATGTGTGTGATAAGAGGCTGCCAGCTGTGTCAAGGGAGGTTAGGTTGGATATTGGGAAAAGGTTCTCCCAGAGGGGGGTTATGCACTGAACAGGGGATGGGCATGGCTGCCAGAGCTCCAGAAGAGTTTGGACAATGCTGCCAGGGATGCACAGGGTGGGGTTGTTGGGGTGTCTGTGCAAGGGCCCTGATGATCTCTGTGACTGTCTTCCAGTTCAGGCTATTCCATGATTCTGTGATTAGTCTCAGGTCAATATGACCTGTACCAGTTACATGGATCAGAGACCTGTTACCCAGTTTAATTCCTGCTGAGTTACTGCACTGCACTGATCTCTCCCATCTGTGTGCTCTGGATCACCAGGTTATCAAGCCAGAATCGTGTGTCCCGTGTGGAAAGAGAGTCAAGTTTGGCAAGATCTCCCTGAAGTGCAGAGACTGCAGGGTGGTGGCTCACCCCGAGTGCCGGGAGCGCTGCCCCCTGCCCTGCATCCCCACACTGACGGGCACGCCGGTGCGCATCGGGGAGGTGGGTCAGTGCCCGGGGCTGGGGCTGGCACCAGGGGACCACCCTGGCATGGGACTGCCCACCAGAGGGGCCACCCTGCCTCGGGACTGCCCACCAGAGGGGCCACCCTGCCTTGGGACTTGCTCAGCTCTGAGTCTGCCTTCCCCAGCAAAGCTCCTGTTGCTCAGAGCTGCATAATGACATGCAAATGAGCTCGCTAATGCATCATTGCACAAGCAGGGAGGGGGTGTAGGGGTGTGATGGTAGGAGGGCGTTGAGTGGGGAAGGTGGCAGCTCTGGGCAGGCGATGCAGCGTTGTGCTGATGGATGTGATGTTTCTTCATCAGTCCTGAGAAGAGCAACAATTCTTGTTTTCCGACCATAGATCTTGCTGTGAATTCCTGAGAGAGTATTTTCCATGTGTTGGTGACTGAATCCATCTTTTTTTTTTACTTTCCTTTCTGCCTTTTAGGGCACCTTGATGGATTTTGTCCCTTCTACTCCTCCAATGATCCCTTCCATCATCGTGCACTGTGTTAATGAGATTGAGCAACGAGGGCTGCATGAGGTAAGAAGAAAATGAGGTCTGAAACAGTGCCAATGAAATGGGTTGTGGTGTTAGGGAAGTAAATTGTTGACCCAAATATCCCTTATTTATGGTGTGCATGGGTGACTCAGGTGTGGGGAGAAGGTGGGGATGGAAGAAAGCCAATTGACCTCCTCCTCTGAGCCAAGCTTTGTGCCAACAGACCGGCATTTACCGCATCTCTGGCTGTGACAAGACTGTGAGGGAGCTGAAGGAGAAGTTTCTCAGAGCAAAGAGCATTCCTTTGCTCAGTAAGGTGGATGATATCCACGCCATCTGTGGCCTTCTCAAGGACTTCCTGCGCAGCCTGAAAGAGCCCCTGCTCACTTTCCGGTTAAACAAGACTTTCATGGAAGCTGCAGGTGAGGAACTGCTGTGTGACATCTCCAGCTCTTTCCTGAGGCTCAGTGGTTGTGGTTTTGCTGTCAAGTGAACCAGCAGCCCGTGGTGCTCTGTGGAGCCCTTGTGCCTGAGTTCTGGTTGGGCAGGATACAAGATTATTAGCACAGCTTGAGAAGTTTCTAGCTTTATTTCTCTGTGAGGGAGAAATTTTTTTAGGTCTAAATATTATTTTTTCCTCCTAGAAATCCCGGATGAGGATAACAGCATTGCTGCTATGTACCAAGCAGTTGGAGAACTTCCTCAGGCCAACAGGGACACCTTGGCTTTCCTCATGGTCCACCTGCAGAGGTACATTCTGATGGACAGGGGTTTGGAACCAGGTGATCTCAAAGGTCCCTCCCAACCCAAACCATTCTGTGATTTGGAAGGGGAAGGTCACCCCACTGGTGCTTTTTCTAATTGGGTCTGGTCACTGCTTGTGAGCACAAAGTCTTCATTTTGGAACAAACCTGCTCACTCAGAGGCCAAGTGTGTGTGGGACAGGGCACTTGTATCACAAGTGAAGGGGGAACTACTTTCTCTCCACGTTCCTTTTAATGCAGGGTGGCTCAGAGCCCAGACACTAAAATGGATATCTCCAATTTGGCCAAAGTGTTTGGCCCCACCATAGTTGCCCATGCAGTACCAGATCCTGACCCCATGACCCTGCTGCAAGACACGAAGCGTCAGCCCAAGGTAGGACAAACTTGGGGATTGTCTCTTTTCCAACCCAAACCATTCTGTGGTTCTGTGATCAGTGACTCACAGGTGTCTCTGTAGGTGGTGGAGCGGCTCCTGCTGCTGCCCATGGACTACTGGAGCCAGCTGATGATGGTGGAGCAGGAGAACATTGACCCAGCACACGTGATTGAGAACACCAACGCCTATTCCACTCCACGGACACCTGAGGTCCAAGGTAATCCTGCCTTCTGCTCTGTTACTAAAAACAACTCTCAATCCACACAGCCTGGGAGGCTCTCAGAGCCAGCCACTTCTCACTTCATGGAGGCAGAGGGAAAAGCAAAGTGTGCCAGGAAGTGCCAGATTTGTCTAGTGCTTTTCACAGATGCCAGGGAATGCCTGATGTTCCCTGAATGGCAAAGAAAACTTCAGCTGTCCCCACACTGTGCTGCTCTCTTTTGGCAGTGAGCATCCTGGGGCCTCTCACCACCCCAGAGCACCAGCTCTCCAAGACACCCTCGTCCAGCTCCCTGTCCCAGAGGGTCCGCTCCACCTTCAGCAAGACCACCCCCAAGTAAGTGCCAGGGGGTGCTGTCATGCCATGTTTGGGATGACTGCAGGTGATTTTGGGTGCTCTAGGAGAACTGAGACTTTGGGGACACTCATTACTCAGTGAGCCCTCCCTTGATCTGTGCTGTGGGAGCAGCAGGTTTGGGTAACAAACATCCTCTCATGGTAGGGAGAGGAACATTGTTTGGGAGGTGGGTGAGATTTGGGTGAATGCCTCCTGGAAAAGGGAGAGTGTTGAAGCTCTGTGTCCAGAATTCCAAACTAATATTCTTGTGTTTCTCTTGAATTAGATTTGGGAGCAAAACCAAGTCAACAACCCAGTTTGGGCATCAGGGTAACTTCTTTGCCTCTCCTATGCTGAAGTGAAGACCTGGGAGTTGGTCTTGTCCTGGCATTTGCACACCAATGCTCACAAGTAGAAGAAATACAGATTGTCTCCGTGGCCCCTGGCAGCTTATATGAAATAATGTTTTGCCTTTTATCTTTCAGCTTAACTGAGACTTTTAATGGGATTTTATAGTGCAATTTATTTTTATTATCTAATGCTGTGCTGAATATAGTATTGGTGAAGACAGTAACAAGCAGGATTTGTTCAGTGCTAATCATTAAAAAAACTCTAGAGAATTGGCATTTTCACTAACATCTCTTTTTCTCCCCGTGTGAAGTAGAGCAGTCACAAAATGAGGGTCAGTTGGTTGGGATTTTTAGGACCCTGTAGGTTATTCTTGGCACAGCAGTGTCTGAACTCTGTCAGAATCCAGGCTCTCCATCAGCACAGTCAGCCCCACCTGGCTGGTGGTGCAGCTGGAATCCTGAGGATGGCAGTGTTGGACTGGGCTGGTGGGCAAAAGCCTCTCTTCAACGAACTGCCCGAGGCACTGTGGCTGCTCTAAAGGAGCATTTATTTCCTGGTACTGTGTTTGCAGGGGTGAATTCCATAGAGGAGGGTGTAGATGCAAAGCCAAAGGATTCCTGGGCAGCCCAAAGGAATCACTGCTGCTCTTGCTGGTGAGGGGAGGGAGGGTGGGAATTGTGCTTTCCCAGGTCAGGACCTGGGACCTTGCCCAGTGCTGTGTGAAGATACCTGTGCAACACACACGAGTTTAACAAGTGGCTGTTTTAATTGAGCTTTGGAAAACTGTCCTGGCTGTGCAGTTAAGTAAATCCCGATCTTTCACACAACCCACAGTTTTGTGTTCTCTGGCTCGTGGTTTTAACTTGTGTATTTTCACCAGTGTGGCCTCACTGGAGGCTGAGGGGCTGCTCTCTGCCCCAGGGACTGGTCCCAGCCAGCTTTGCTGCTGGGGGCAGGATCCTGCCCTGGGCTGTGGCTCCTGGGGACGAAGGAGGATGGCAGATTTGGTCCCCACTGTTGTGTTGGGAGGTGAAATAGCCCAGGGTAGGTGTGCTGGCCTGGGATGTTTCTCTCTCCCCTTGATTGTGAGGTCTGGGGGTGAAGTGTTTGACCCCCGAGCAAGGGGGTGTTTCTGGCCCTGGGTTCTCAGACACACCAGGTGTGCAGGAGAGGGGCACTAAGGTGTGTTCTTCCCCAAATTCTGGTTCTGAGCACACTTGGTCCTTTCCTGGAGCATCTTCTCCTAGACCAGGTCCTTGTCTGTTCCTCACTGAAGCAGAAACACGGTCACTGTTGGTGGGACCTGCTGAGGGACATCTGCCTGGTCCCTGTGGCACTGCTCTGTGGGGACAGGTAGCTTTGGGAACATCTGAGGAAGCCACCCCCACTCAGGTACTGCTGGGCACAAAGGTGGCCCTGGCAGTGCTTGGGCATGGGAGGGATGGGGGTGCCCACCTGTGCCTGCAGGTAAGGGCACAAATTCCAAGTGGGAAGGGCCTGGGGGATGGAGGGTGAGGACAGTGGGAGAGGGTGGACCTTTGGTGTTCCATGCTCTGGATGCTTCAGGCTGCAAGAAGACACCAGCAAGGAGAAATAATGCAGAAAAATATTTATTAATCAAAGATTTTTAAAAACCTCAGTTTGACCCAGAAGCAGGGATGAAAATGTCATTCATGGTGGGAGCCAGTACAAAAAAGCTCTTGGTTTATGTCCAGGCATGTGTGTGCTTCTGAGGATTAATGCAGATAAAATCACCCCTGTGGGCTCTTTAATCAGCAGCATTTAATGCATTTGGACGGGCCAGTGACCATCTGTGTCCTGTACAGAAGGACTTCACCCTCATCATAGCTCCTCACTGATCCTGCGGAGGAATTCACCTCCTGGTTCATTGTAAATGCTAGAATTCTTATAATTAACGAATTGATTTTTTCACATTGTCCTAATCAGCATTTGGTTCTGATCAGTGGAAGCTCCAAGGGAGAGATGCAGGTCCACACCTGCAGAAGATGGTGCTCAGACCCTCTAAGACAAATTCTTCTCTCTTGATTTCATTCCCTCTGGGAGCAGCAGCACACAGCAGTGTGTGGAAGGTTTTGGTTACCCACAGGTGGGCCTGGATTTGATGGCTGAGCAATGGGACGGCGTGAGGAACTGCCAGAACCACCATGTCCATGTGAGGATGGGCCTGCTGTGCAGAGCCAGCCAGTCCTTTTGGCCTTCTAGCCTTGGGAAAAGTCATGCCCAGTTCTCTGTGGGATGGGGTGATCCTCATCATCTCAGCCTAGTGCCCCGGGTTCCCTGGGCAGTGCCGGTCGGCCTCCTGGAGGAAGTGGTGGATAGCCCTGGCAGCCTCGGTGTCCCCCTTCCTCTTGTAGATCTCAGCCATCTTTACCAGCCTGCGCCCACAGTCCCTCCTGTGGTCTGTCTGCACAGGGATTTTGTAGCATTCCATGAACTTGGCTTTTGCCTTCTCCTGGGATTTCCCTCGGTAGAGGAAGTGCTTTCCCCAGGAGAGACTCAGGGCTTGCTGACATCTGAGGCTCAGGGTGTTGATTTTCCTCTGCAGCTCCATGAGGATCTCTTTTTCCTTTGCTGGGTCTCTTGCACCAATAAACTCTGCCAGCTGCAGCTTGGCAAGTGTAAGGTCAAGGTCTGGATGTTCCTGAATAATTTGCTGGAGGTCCCTGATGGCTTTACGCAGTATCTTATTCTTGTCTTCCTCCTTTGCTTTGACCCACTGTTGCTTGTAGCACTTGGCCAAGGCCTGGTAGAGAAGGTGGTAACCTGGGTCCTGCTGCAGGGCTCTCTGGATGATCTGAAGTGCTCTCTCTGTCGACCGTGGCATCCAGAACAAAGCTGATAGTTTGAGGACCTCGGGGTCAGAGCTTTTCTGTGCACATTCTTTAACTAAGTCAATTGACTTATTCCCATCTACTTTTTCAAGTAGCCTGGCCAAATATATTTTGGCTCTGTAGTTTTCTGGCTGCGTGTGGACAATTCTTTCCAACTGGATTCTGGCTTCTCTTTCGATATCAGGTTGCCAGGAGAAATTCCAGGAGGAATAAAGAGCCACTGCAAGCCCAGTACGGAAGGAGCTGTTGTCTGGTTCAAGCATCAAGGCCGTGTTGAAGCACTCTCTTGCCCGTTCCCCATTCCGGGCTCTGATGGCCAGCAGGGACCAGCCTTTGAGGGCCTGGATGTATGGGATCAGCCGCACGTCCCAAGGACTTGGGCAGAGCTGCTGAAGTTGTCTCAGGCAGGTTTCAGCCTCCTGACAGGAGCCCTGAAGGTAGTGGATCCAAACATAATTCCCGTAGATGATCAAAGAGCCAGCAGTAGATGTTGGTAGATGCTTCTCGTCATTGTGCTCCTCAGCAGCTCTGAGGCTCTGCAGAGCTTCATCACTCTGGTTGTTCATCTGGTGCAGGTAGGCCTGGAGCCCCAGGAGGGCCACCTGGTTCTGGTGGGCTGTGTGCTTGATCTCAACATCCAGCTTCTGCAGGAGATGCTGAGGACTGCAAGATTCAACACCCAACATCCAGGTGAAGTGGCACTGCAGTTTATCCAGCGTCTCCTTCAGCTGCTCATTGCTACAAAGAGGAAATGGTGAGTTACTGAAGGGTGCAGGCTGGAACGCCCACACAGAACAGGAGAAGAGGAAGAGGAGTGAGTTACTGAAGGGTGCAGGCTGGAATGCCCACACAGAACAGGAGAAGAGGAAGAGGAGAAGATTCTCCAGTTGCTCAACAGGTCCCTTGCACTCAGGCTACTAAAGAACCTGCAAATTGTTGTTCCAATCAGCCCATTTTCCAGGGAGGTCTCTGTGAGCCTTCCCGAGAACAGCAAGCTGGGAATGGAGTCACCAGTGCTCCCTCACCTAAGGCAAAAGGCCTGGGATGGGCTGCAAAAAGGGACAGTAGAGCCAGCCCCACCCACAGAGTGAAAGCTTCTTCACTTTCTATGGGGTTGTGTCTTCAGCTGAAGGGTGAAGGAATGGCTCTGAAAAGAGCCAGCAAGGTAAGGAAGATGTTAGACTGGTGTGTCTCTTCCATGAGGAAAGGCTGAGAGAGCTGAGACCGTTCAGAGAACAGAAGGCTTGGAAGGATCTTAGAGCTGTAGAAATACCTGAAGGGAGGGTGCAAAGCAGTGCCAGGGCAAAAAGGGCACAATCAAGCCCAGGAAGCTCCATCTGGACATCAGGAAAGTTAACTGTGAGAAGAAGAAAGGCCTTGCACATTTTTCCTGTACAGATTGTGCTCTCTCTTCCCTCAGACTCCAGAGCTGTCTGGATGCAGCATCTTGGACAAGGTGACTTTCAGAGGCCCTTTCCAGCCTTAACCATGGAGAGGTTCTGAGCAGGATGCGGTGCTGAGCCTTGTCCCCCCCACACCCTTAGCTGTGACAAGAAGGGATGCTGTGCACTCACCTCAGTTTTGCTGTGGCCATCATGTCACTGTTGAGGGATGAGGGCTTGGTTCTTCCACCCAGCAGCAGATCCTGAGTAGGACAGTCTGTAAGCTAGGGACTGAGCCTTAAATAGGAAAGCATTCTCCTGGGTGGAGTGAGATGAAACCACTTATCTAGGATGAAACGAAACAGGAAGAGTTTGAACCAAAAATGAAAGTATTCTCTTCCTATCTGGAAGTTATCACCTTCCCTTCATAAAATGGTACTGGGGAAGAAAGGGAGCTCTGGGGTCAGAGCAGCAGGGTCTGAAATCCACCCTGGAGACCTTCTCCCTGCTGAAAAGGACTTTGGTGTACAGCTTTTAGCAAGTATCTGGTGTAAGGTGATGGAGGATCAGAATGGAAAGGTGACATCACCGTTATCAGTGATGACCCAAAGGCTCCATGTGACTCTGCAGGACTTTGTCCTCAGGATCTGCCCTGGAAGTTGTGCTGGAGTTTCTCATGTGCCTGTCACAGAAACTGCCCAGCAAAACAGGGATGGCAATTGCAGTTGCACGGTTTCGTTTCATGTGAGCAGTGCACCTGGGGAAAATCCCAAAAAATCCTTCCCTAAGGAGCAGGAAGTGCTGAGAGAGCCCAGGATGCTGAGCTGGAGATGGCCCCAGGGCTATCAGCAACTCACCAGGAAGCCTCTGCTAATCACTGAGGTTCTGGTAGGTGAGAGAAACCAGTGGAAGCGACAGGAAAAATACAGGTAAAATGCAGAGAACGTGGTGTGTGACAGCAAAAATACAGGTAAAATGCAGGGCACGTGGTGTGTCTGGGTTTAACGGGGGATTGCAGCCTTGGGAAGAAAGATTCCAGTGGAGAGAATAGCAGAAAATACATTTTAAAACGTAGCCTCAAGTAAACTCTAAACAGAGAAGGAAGAAACCACCAGCCTTAGAATCACATTGCTCCCAGCAAAGAGGAAGAAACCCATCACTGTTTCCCCCTCAGGATGCTGATGAGTCACTGCAGCAAGGGAAGGAGGAGAATTTACTGCTGGAGGAGCAGGGTAGATGCTTTTATCCCCTGTTTATTTTTTCAGTTGCTGACAACCTTTAATAGAAAATGAGTAATTTAGCTATTAGCGTTAGCACTGCTGGATGAACAATGAGTGATTGCTCTATCTTGATTAGGCTGAAGCATTAATTAGACAACGGGTAACATCTAATTCTTGAATCTTCACATCAGCATCTTCTTTCAGCATCTTTTTGTGCATTTGAGCTTGACCAAGCTGCTTTTCTCTTGCCTGGGGTGGCCAGGATGGGGCTGTGTGATTTGGGTGCTGAGCAGATGTTTTGTCTCCTTGGGCTGGGGCACAACTGGCAGGATGGAGGAGAAAATTCACTGCTCCAATCCCTCAGGCCTTGACAACAGTTCTTGGCTACTTCTGCTAATATTAGGGCTGGTTTGAGGATGATTACAGTTCTTTGCAACAGCTATTAATATCATACAAAGCTTGGATGGAAGTCAAAAATAACAGCAAATGAGAAAACTACCAGCCAGCAGCCAAATAGGAAGTACAGGCAAGGCTTGGTGTTGTGAAAGATAAATGGTGGGAAGGAAAAGCAAAAGAGCTGCAATGAGATGCAGAGGAAAAAATAATACAAATATTTTTGTTGGTGGTTTGAAAACAGTCCTTGGCTTCAAAACATTCTGTTACATCAAATAACACTGATCAAATTCTGAGCTGGTTGAAAGGAAATCGTGGTTTATTTGTCCAGAAAAGAACCTGTTTGTTATAAAGTTCCTTCAGCCGATTCTGGGCCACAAGGAAGGGGCTCAGAACCACCAGAGTGAGCTGCAACGTGGAGCAGGAAAGACAGAACCTGGAAATGCTGTTCTGCAAAGCCTTGGGAAGCTTCAAGAAGCTCCATCTGAGTAGCCAAGGCCAGAACTAAAAATACTTTAAGGTGCGGCTGCAGAATTTCCCTGACACAGTCTGAGTCCTGGCTGAACCTCTGCCAATTGTCTCCAACTTCCTTACTGGCATTCACGTCCAGGTGAGGCTGCTGTGAGTAAGAGGACAGGTGACAAACAGGGTTTTCTGCTTGTCACAGTTTCTATGGGCCCTTTCCAGCTCCCATTGGCTGTGCTGCTCCCACGGGGAGTACCAACCTCCCTGGGGAGAGAAGGTGGCAAAAGCAGCCTTCAAACCTGATAAACCTTTAACCTTGCGCAGAGGTGTTCAACTCATGGCCCTGGTCTGGTGGAACCAAGGCAGGAACGTGGAACTGGATGATTTTTAGGTCACTCCCAACACAAACCTTCCTATGACCTCAGTATTTTTGATGAGACCAAAACAGGTAATGTTTCTCTCAGAAAAGGGTTTAGGAACTTCAAAAATGCCCATTTTCCTTTCCTGTCTGTTCACTGACAACCTCTCCCGAGCTCAGGAGTTGCTTCAGGTGCCAGCAGATGGCAGAGGCTCCCCACAGATGACACTGTTGGGTTTGTACAGTGCCTTCTCTCCCCAGCCTGGGGAAAACAGCGATGCTTTTCACCACTTTTAGGTTTCTGCCTCGCAGCTGGATTCTTTTTAACAATATTCCAACCCTTTCCCCTTTATTTGGATGAAAATATCTTTATTTGGATGAAAATATCTATATTTGGGAAAGAGGTGGTTTCCCATGGAAGAAAACAGAGCAGGACCTCAGAGGGCTGCCTGGGGAAGGTGTTCATCCTCCTGAGCTGAGCAGCGCCCAAGGGAAGGACTGGGCAGCGTTTAAAATGAAAAAGGAAATATTTTTAATGTAATATGGGCAGAAACTGTGAAACCAATATTGTTTCCTCACAGCAATATTTGCTCTCCTTGTTTCCAAATGCTTTGGGTGTGCAGCCTCTGGTTCTTCCTCACTCCAAACTTGGATCTACTGATTCCTCTGGACAAAGGTGGCCTGGGCTTTGTGCCTTGCTCACACCTGAGTGCTGGGTGACCACCAGAGCCTGGATTTGCTGCTGGGGATGACACAGAGAACTCTGGCTGGAGCTGGCGGGGAATAGCAGCACTCCAGACACTCCTGCTTCCCCCAAACCCAACAGGGGATGCTGTTGATGCTTTTCTCTCCTGGGCAGCCACTCAAGCAGAAAATGGAGCTGTTGTGCATTTCAAAACCTTTCAAATAACCTTCCAGAAGGTATTTCTCTCCTGAATGAATCCATCTCCAAACCCATGAGTGCCTGTTTACAGCTGGCTGAGGCAGAGAGGTCACTGCAGAGCCTCGATCAGCACGGAATAAACGATCCCAGGGAGCAGAGCCGCGGCGATAGCGAGGGGTTCAGTTAACTGCCCCCAGCCCCAGGGTGTGTCTGCAGGGATGGAGGGCACCGAGATACCAACGGCCTGCCCTGGCTGCTCAGGGAGGGCAGCTTATCTGCCACAGCAAAGCCCTCCCTGCTATCAGCGCCCCAGAGACACCCAACTGTCTTCCAACTGCTCTGATGGGGCGATAAACCCGGAGCGTTTGCTGTTCCAGGGGCTCATCTGGGGCCGGGAGAGCAGCAGCACTGGGAGGGGTTGGGATGGTGGGAGCTCTGAACTCTCCCTTTTGATCCAGCTCCTGCCCTGTGAGGGGCTGCAGCCTTCACCCCATCTGGGAGAGAGGAAAAGTTCAGGAAATTCAAAAAAAGGCAGTGAAAATCCAGGAGGAACTTCTTCATGGGAAGGGTGTCAGGCATTGGGAAGGTCTCACCTCCTGGAGGTGTCCAGGGAATGACTGGTGGGGATCAGGCACAGCTTGGTCTCAGAGGGCTTCTCCAACCTGAATAATTCAGGGATTCTGTGTGAAAGGCTGGAGGTGGCTCCTGCAGCTCTGCTTGGAGCAGCCCCTGAATTCAGACACCCCTCGAGGGTCTCAGTGTTGTGGTTTTGTTTGGGAACATCCAGGACCTGCTCAGAGCACAATGAGGACACAGAGAGAGCAGCAACTCTTTTTTTTTTTTACTCTTTCTTTGTTGTTTACTCCAGAAATGAATCGATGAGGAGGAGACCAGGCCCACCAGGAGAGGGTACAAGAGAATCCATGGGATTTTTGGTGCTGTTAATTAATGAAAGCCAGAGCACAAGGGAAAATCAGAATTTCTGATTCCAGCAGCTGGTCCAAAGGCACGTGGCTCTGCTATCATGGCATAAGAATAGTGAAAAATTGCAGTGTTCAGATTTGATAAGATTGCAGCAGCAGCAGCTCTCGCTGGCAATTAATGGAAGAGTTTCTGGTGTGGAAGGAATCTGTGGATCTCAGTTGTTCTCCAGGCAAGGAGCTGATGGAGGGTAATGCCAAGAAGGCTGAAGTGTCAAAACTTCAAAGGGTGGTGGATCAGATGAGGGAGGAGAGAAATCTCAGTGTAGTAAGGAAAAAACAGGGTAGAGATGCACTAGAATTTATGGTACAATTTCAGGTGATTTGGGTTAGATTAAATTCACTCTGCAGGTACCAGAAAGCCAAGAAGGGAACCTTAACCCAGAGAGGGTGGAAAATAATCAAGGAAGAATGCCAAAGGTTTCTTTTAAAACAGAGGCTGAAGATCAGAGAGAATTATGTGGTGTTGGGATTGGGAAAACAGCGGAACAAGCACTTAAACGCGTTGTTTGTCAGCACCACAGAGAATGAGAAACTGCAACGGTAATTGGGCAAGATCCAACCATCCCAAGCAAAGATAATTGAGCTAATTTACATCTACAACGATGTTCTGAGTGCTGTGCTCCCAGAAGAGGCTGTAAATACATAAAGTTTTATGGCTTTTGATACTGTTCCACATGGCCCATGAGAAAGAGAGAGAAACGCTTCGGATAAAATCACCCCAGAGCGTATCCAGGACTGTGACGAGCCCCACACAGGGGACAATTGTCTGTGGTTTCCTTGCAGAACAGAAGGGAAGAAGTGTGAAGTGTGTTTTTGAGAGCTTAAAGAGTTGGATCAGGGATGGTGGATGGGGTAGGAGAATGTTTACTTCTCACCTCTGTTGGTGGAGGCTTCTGTAGATGGCATAGAAAATAATTTTAATTGCCATGAAATTAATAATTGCTCTCCCAACCAGGGATGGAGCCTGGGTATTTCTGCAGACAGATCCTGAAAAGCCTCTGCTCCCTCAAATGCTGTGTTTCTCTTGGGCTGCTGCTCTCCGAAATGGCAGCGCTCCCTCCTGAGAAGGATTTTACCTTTGCCAAAGTCCCAAACAAGAGAGATTACACGATGTGATTTCCTGTGCGAGCAGGACTGGCTTTAACGAGCCACTGAACCTCTCGGCCTTGAAGGTTGAGGTTTGTTTTCTTGAGCCTTAGCTTGGCACCAGCCCAGCCAAGCCTTTGTGTCCCAACTTTTATCTAAACGCACGCACAAAGAACGGGGAGAGTAAAAACATGCGGTGTCTTCTAGAAAGAGAAAACAAACTCTGTCTCTCTCCCCCTGATTCTGAGTCTTCCTCCATCAGTTTTCAGGAAACAAAGGGACAGAGGTGAGCTGTTTTCTCTAAACTATGATTTCCCCCCAGCGACACCACAGCTCCCCGCTCACTCCTCTGTCAAGCGGAGCTGGAGGTGGTTATTTCTCACCCAGGCACGTCTAACAGCCTCATCCATTTTTTCCTCCTGGCTTTTTCTCCTCTTTTCCAGCTCGGAGCACCTGAAGCTGTGAGAAGGCTGTCAAACCTTCCTGAGTGGTTTATTTTTAGCAGCACGAGCACGCTCCAGGCCCTGGGGAACGCCGTGAGTGGTGCAGAAACACTTGAAAATACCAAACCCCCCCCTTTTCCACACAAGTGAGCTCTTAAACCTGCCCAGACTTTCTAATGGCTTCATCCAGCCCTCGCGGTCGTATTTCATTCCAGGGGGTTTTATTTGATGTTTCAGCCCTGAGATCTTTCTCCCTGTGTAAATGTTTATGGGGTCCCTGGACTCGGTCTCTCTGAAGCACCGAAATCCTGAAATCTCTTCCCTGAGAGCTTGGGATGGGTCCCGTGGCACTGGGCTGGCTCTGACCCTGTGGAAGGAGAGCCCCTGATTGTTTTCCCAGCCAGCCTTCCTGGGGAGCAGCTCCTGAGCCCCTCTCACTGATGTGGGCACTTCATCATTTCATCCTTTCATCCGGAGCTGGGACTCAGCAGCCAAGCAGAATTTCCTTTGAGCTGCAGATAAGCAGATCCTGGTGATAGGGAGGCCCTGCTCGGGCTGCCCCTGGGCTTCCAGCTTTGAGAGAAGCCTCGAGGGCTGAAGGGGAAGGAAGTGTTTAATGCTGTGGACATAGGAGATGAAGAGAAAAACAACACCCAGGGATGCATCAGCCTTAAACACATTCCCTGAGCTGCCCAGGGCGGGCATCCCAAAGCAGCCACGGAGCTGGCAAATGCTTTCCAAGCCCGTGTTTGGTGAGAATTCCTCAGGAACTGGCAACAAAGAGTCAGCTCATTGTGCAGGAAGCCTCAATCAGCCGTGGAGAAAGCGGATCACGTATTGAAAAATCAAGTTGTCTTTGTGAACAACATGAATGATCAGATTACAGAAAGCAAATCCCTGAAAAAAACCCAACCAATTCCAGGCTCTTCACTGAAGGCTCAGAGCGCAGCTGAGTGCTGAGACATGGAACGTGTCAGGGCACGCACAGCATCGCTTCTTAGGAATCACAGCTCTCTCAGCATCAGCGGAATTTAAAAATGCAATCATTTCCACCTCCAGAGAGCAGAGGGAAATGGCACCAGTGTTATCAGAAAGATGGAGCAGGATAGCTGAAAGCTGTGGTCAAACCCAGCAGAAGATACTTTTAGTCAGACTGGCCCTTGAAAGAAAATCTTAGAAAAATCGATAGCAAATCAAGCTCAGCAAAAATTGATAGCAAATCAAGGCCAGCAAAAATTGATAGCAAATCAAGGCCAAACAGACCAAGGACTTCTGGAGAAGTACTCCTTGATTCCACAGATCCAACTGCTGGGGCAGTTCATGCCCCAGCAACATGAACTAACGGAGGGCAGAGAAACACGGGCAAAAAGTGACACCATGGTTGTAAATGCACAGATTGGGGGAGAAAATTGTGATCCTCAGAGAGAGAGAGAGAACAGGACAAGAATCTGCAGCTCAGGGACCTTGAATCCCAGGTCCTGCTGTGTCCTGGTGGGATGGGAGCTCCTCGCGGAGGGTCCCTGGTGATGGACACGTCACCCCAGCTGAGGGGACGGGGGACAGCCACGTCCCCATCCCGGGAAAGGTGTCACAGCTCTGCCCACGCCTTCCAGGAGCTGCCTCCAGATGGTGCTCCAGGCAATTTTCTGGGATTTGGAAGGATTTGATTGTCCCACTGATGGCTTTTCTGGGCTCAGTGGTGAGGAAGGAGGGTGGCCCGTGCTGAGCCCTTGCAGGGAGCCTTCGGCTGCCTCTGCCGAGCTCTTCCTCGCTGTGAGCAGCTCCTCGATCCCAGCAGCTCCTCATTCCCAGCTCCTCATTCCCAGCTCACGCACTGGGAGCCCCCGAGGCAGGCCAGGAATGAGTCACAAACAAGGTCCCCACAGGAAAAGGAGAATTAGGGATTCATAACCTTGACTGTTCTGGGTAGGAAAGGTTTATTTGTGCAGTTTGCTTTATAAATAACCCAGAAATCTGCAGCTTTGTTTTTCATGGTCTCAGTGTGGAGGAACCTCATCCAAGCCCTGCTCTGGGCCCTGGGAGTCCTGGCCAGGCAGAGCAGTCCCTGTGTTTGTTTAATGACTCAGAATGCAAAACTCCCCACGAGATAAGGCCAAGGAACGAGGTCAGTGACTCTGTGGCTGTGGGACAGCACTGAGGACCCCCCCTGCTCCTCCTGGCCCAGGGGTCTCACCAATTATCCTCCATCCCTTCTGGGGATCCCACAGAACCTCCCCGTGAACCTCACTGTGTTGTATCTTGAGGAGAAAAGGGTTAAAAAAAAAAAAAAACAGAAGCGATTTAATGGAGAAGAGAAAGATCTGAGGTCAAAGAGCAAAATGTTCCCAGAGGGATTCACAGGGAACCTGTGGAGTCACCAAAGAGAGGACTCCAGGGAGAAACTGAAATCCTGAGAGGGAAATTAACCCTGTACAGACAGGGTTAACCCTTAGCACTTCAAATCTGTCAGCTGGGATGATGTTGAAGCAATCCTGTTCAGCAGGGATGAGGGATCAAGGATGTTGTAGCAGGAAAATCGGGGATGAGGGATCAGGGATGTTGTAGCAGGAAAATCAGGGATGGGGGATCAGGGATGTTTTACCAGGAAAATCGGGGATGGGGGATCAGGGATGTTGTACCAGGAAAATCAGGGATGGGGGATCAGGGATGTTTTACCAGGAAAATCGGGGATGAGGGATCAGGGATGTTGTAGCAGGAAAATCAGGGATGGGGGATCAGGGATGTTGTAGCAGGAAAATCAGGGATGAGGGACCAGGGATGTTTTACCAGGAAAATCGGGGATGAGGGATCAGGGGTGTTTTACCAGGAAAATCAGGGATGAGGGATCAGGGGTGTTGTAGCAGGAAAATCAGGGATGAGGGATCAGGGATGTTGTACCAGGAAAATCAGGGATGAGGGATCAGGGGTGTTGTAGCAGGAAAATCAGGGATGAGGGATCAGGGATGTTGTACCAGGAAAATCAGGGATGGGGGATCAGGGATGTTTTACCAGGAAAATCGGGGATGGGGGATCAGGGGTGTTGTAGCAGGAAAATCAGGGATGAGGGATCAGGGGTGTTGTAGCAGGAAAATCAGGGATGAGGTGGGTGGGGACAGAGAACAGCATCAATGAAGAGTTTTTTATCATTTATTGTTTCCATCTCTCCACCACACTCTGTTGTTCTCCCTTTCACAGGAACAGCTCCAGCTGCTTTTTTTATTACAGGAGCTGAGTGCAGCAAAGGGGCAAAGACTCCAAGGGTGATGCTGAGAAATCCAAAGATCTGTCAGGGATGAACCAGGAGAGTGCAGAGCCTGCTGGTGAGCAGCACATGAGCCTGGAAACCCTGCCAGCCTCAGGCACGGAGAACTTTGCAAAGTGAGTGGAAAAATGCAGGGAGTGAATAGAAAGGCCGTGCTCAGCACTTGGGGGATGTTCAGCCTCCTTCTCCCACTGCAAAGGGCCCTTCCTTCCCCAGGTGGTTTTGCCTCCCCTCGGCCTGATTTGCAGAGAGCTCAGGATTCCAACAAATCTCTAAAACTGGATCCTTCCCTGTCCCAGCCCACTCTTCCTCCAGCCCTTATCTGCCCTTACCTGTCTCCACTAGGTCGCTTTAAAAGTCCCAGACACTTCCTTCCTTTGTTTGTCTTGGCCTGAAAGGGAAATGTCTTGTGTGTCAAAGGTTTAGTGCAAATTCCTGTCCAAGCTCTTTACTACCTCTGGCCTTGGTAAATCAAGCTCCTTCTCCCAGCTGGGGATTTGCAGAGTGAAAAAGATTCTCTCCCCACATTCCCCCTCTCCTGCCTCCATGGCATTGAGGTGGAGCAGCGAAACAAGGGGTTAAATCCCTCCAGGCTGCAAATTTGGGTTGGAAAAGAAGTTCTGGGTTTCAAATGTGTTTGCACAGAGCCAGAGTTCTCCAAGGCTGTGTCACTGTCACAGCTCTCCTTTCTCTTCAGGAAAATCCCATGGGTTTAGAGACCCAAAGCAGGACGGGGGGCACAGCCTTGCTGAGCTCTGCCCGGACTCTGAGGGAGGATTTCTCCATGGAAAGGGTGCTCAGGCCTTGGCAGGGGCTGCCCAGGGGGGTTTGGGGTGCCCATCCCTGGAGGTGCCCAAGGAATGGCTGGAGGTGGCACTCAGAGCTCTGGGCTGGTGACAAGGTGGGGATTTGGCACAGGTTGGGGGCTCTGGGGTGGTGACAAGGTGGGCATTGGGCACAGGTTGGGTGGGCTTTGGGGCGGTGACAAGGTGGGGATTGGGCACAGGTTGGGTGGGCTCTGGGGTGGGGACAAGGTGGGGACTGGGCACAGGTTGGGTGGGCTTTGGGGTGGTGACAAGGTGGGCATTGGGCACAGGTTGGGTGGGCTCTGGGGCAGTGACAAGGTGGGCATTGGGCACAGGTTTGGGGGCTCTGGGGTGGTGACAAGGTGAGGATTGGGCACAGGTTGGGGGGCACTGGGGTGGGGCCAAGGTGGGCATTGGGCACAGGTTGGTCGGGCTTTGGGGTGGTGACAAGGTGGGCATTGGGCACAGGTTGGACTCAATGATCCCTCAGAGCTTTTCCAGCCTCAGGGATTCTGGAATTCTGTGACCTCAGTGCCCTTCCCCAGGGCACACAGAGGGACACTGACAGTTCCTCCACCCTGGAAGAGTGAAAACCACGGTGAGCCTGAGATGGGAGAGAGAATCTGATATCCCAATTCCACCCCAGCCCACAGAGGGGATCTGATCTCCCAGTTCCATCCCAGCCCTTTACCTGTGCTTGGCTGGGAAGCAAAGGAGGAGCAAAGGAGGCAGCAGGTGCACAACCAGAGCGTGGGGCTGGGGCTGCCAGGGAGGGCCGGGCTGGGCTGGGTCACCACAAGCACGGGGTGCTTCAGTTGGGAGCCCCTTCCTCTGCAGATGAGCACCTTGATGTCAGCTCCCCCGGCTCCGGTGCGGTCGCTCACACCTGACTGTGGCAGGGCTGGGGCTGGCAGCTGCTGAAACCACAGCCTGGGGGAAGCCAGCTCTGAGAGAGCAGCCAGTGCTGCAGCAAAACAAACCCTGCCAGGCCCTTGCACCCCGAACAGGAAACTACAGCTAGGGTGGGAGGGCAGGGGGGCAGACCCCAGGAATGGACCCCAGCCCCAGCTGGGAGTGATTTCCAGGTCAGCGCTGGGGTTTACCTGGCCAGGTGATGCACTGGCATCCTGGGGGAAGCCAGCTCTGAGAGAGCAGCCTGTGCTGCAGCAAAACAAACCCTGCCAGGCCCTTGCACCCCAAACAGGAAACTACTGCAAGGGCGGAAGGTCCAGGAATGGACCCCAGCCCCAGCTGGGAGTGATTTCCAGGTCAGCGCTGGGGTTCACCTGGCCAGCTGATGCACTGGCATCCCCAGCCAAAGCTGGGCATGAGCTGGGCACTGGCATTGCCTCCCCTGGGCTCTGCCTGCAGATGGAACGTTAAACTGCTGCAGCACCTGCCCCAGCAGAGCCTCAGGTGCCGCTGCTGCCGTTAGAGGCACCAGGAAAGCTGGGGAAGAGCCAAGAGATGGGTTCAGCCCTGGTTTTGGGCCTCAGAGTAAGTCACGTTCCCTTTCCTCCCCCACACTGCCCCTTCCAGGTCTGAGCTCCTCCAGGAACGTGGGATGAATCAGAATCCCAGGATGGTTTGGCTTGGAGGGGACTTCAAACCCATCTCGTTCCATGTCCCTGCCATGGAGAGGGACAGCCCCAGCTCACCTGGTTTACCCCTCTCTGACAGCTCCAAAATGAACCACGATGAGGAGAGCAGCCTCTCCTGCCTGGTTTACCCCTCTCTGACAGCTCCAAAATGAACCACGATGAGGAGAGCAGCCTCTCCTGCTGCTCTGTGCCAGGATCTGAGCCTGGAGGGGGCAGGAAGAGAGCTCTGATCTCAGCAAGGCACCTCCACGTTTCTCCACCTCTGTTTTTCCATCCTGCTCCTGTCCTGCACTCCCTCAGCTCACGAGAATGCTCAGAGCGTTTCACCAGCCCTGCTCAAAGCTTTCCCATTGCTGAAATTCCCAGAACCTCCCCGGAGCTCAGCACCTGCCTGTTGGTGACGTTTAATCCATCTGTGGTGATTTGGGGCTGTCACAAAGGCACAGCAGGACCTTGTTGATGGCAGTGTGAGGGCAAACAGCCTCTTCTGTGGCTGCTCCTGCTGAGCCCAGCCCGAGATGCTCCTGGCCCTGGCACTCACAGGCTGTGGCAGGAGCCAAGAGCCATCACGGGACACGGGAGGGGATGAGGGATTACAAAAGTGGCCGGGAAATTTCTCATACGTTTCCTGCAAGGTTTGAAGTCAGTCCTCCCTGTATGACACCTCATCCCTCCTCTTCACAGCTGCTTCTCATTTTCCAACCCTACTCTTCCTGTTTTGTTGGCTTTTTATTTTTTTATTTTTTTTTAAATCATTTTTTGGGAAGGTGGGGGGGTTCTGTTTAACAGCTGCACACAATTCCCCCCCGGCCATGCCTGCACCCATCACTAAATATAGCCTCAGACAGGCCAAACAAATGAGCAGGGCTGGGGTTAATAATCATAAAATGGAGTTCAGCTGTCTCTGAACTGTGATTTACTGGGACCCAGGCCAGGCAAGATCCTCCTCACGCCCTCGCTGCAGAGCCGTCCGCAGGGACCAGCCCCTTCAAAAGAGGAGAAACGATTGGAAATGCCTTTTCTGCAGCTGAAACCTGAGATGGGAAATGGCTCCAGCAGATTTGCTGCTGGGTGAGGTCTCCGGGGCGGTGCTGGCCTGGATGCTGGTGGTGCCTCCTCCATCCCTGGGAGCTCAGAGCTGGGAGAACAGGTGAGTTTAACCTGCCTGAATGAACAGCAGAACATCACTGAACCAGGAAAATGTGCCAGGGCTCTCCAGTCAATGAGAGCGTCCCAATGGGCTCAGAGGTGTGGGGGGCACGGATGTCTCATACCCAAAACCTTCTTGGTGTTTGTCACGTGGACAAGAGATGGGGGACACTGAGGCCTTTCCTGAGCTGGGGTGCCCTGAGAGTCCCCTTGGGTCAATATCTCTGCTCCCTGGGGTTGATATCTCTGTCCACTGGGGTCGATTGATATCTCTGTTCCCTGGGGTCGATATCTCTGTTCCCTGGGGTCGATGTCTCTGTTCCCTGGGGTCGATTGATATCTCTGTCCACTGGGGTCGATATCTCTGTTCCCTGCTCAATCCCAATATTGGTGTGCAGCACCTGCAGAGCTTCAATTGCGCCCTAGTTCCCAACAAAGGCTGTGCCTGCAGAGCCTCAAACAGGGGCACAGGGCTCTGTTTGGGGGTCTGGGCCACCCCAATTCTGCCCCTTGGGCGCACTGAATGCCCTCCCTGCAGTGGCTGGCAGGAGGCCATGGTGCCACACGTGTGGCACTGCCACCTCTGCCCCAGCCATGCTCAGGGCCTGGGTCTCTCCCAGGTGACCTCCCTGCTCCTCGGGGTATTTTTAGCCGCCGTTTCTCGCAGCCATAACTCTTCTGCTCCTGCAGAAACAAACCTGCTCCCTTCCCTGCCTTCTATGGAGAGATGTGGCTGCAGGCAGCTCCCCTTCGCTGCCTCGGGCATCTGCTGCCCACGCTGCTGCTGCAGCCCTCAGCTCTGCTTTGTGTCTGTCTGAGGGCACTGCTGGCAGCTCCCCTCTCCCCGGGCTGGGAGGGGATCTCAGGGCTCTGGGAGCCAAAGCTGGGCTCTTGTCAGCACGTGGGGTGGTGCTGAGCCTGCTCACAACACGCAGCACAGCCTGGTCCTTGTGCCTGGACTGGGAGGGAGGAGGTGCCGAAGGAGATTTGGGCATTGGGGTTTTCAGCAAAGCTCAAACTTTTTTACCTAAACTTTTTCCAAAATCCATCTGCTCCTTTGTGCTCCCAAACACCATCTGGGACCTGCTGTGGCCTCGTTGGAGACAGAAATAGCAGCCTGGATTTTCCACATGCTCATCACAGAAGGGTTTGGGTTGGAAGGGACCTGAGGGCCCATCCAGTGTCACCCCTGCCATGGGCAGGGACAGCTCCCACCTTCCCAGGTGAGCTCTCCTGCTCCCTTCACCTTTGAAACACAAAGATTTTCATCTTTCACCCTCTTTCTTCCTCCTGGGAGACTTTGGTCGGTCATTTTAATTAGCCAGGATTGCCTCACTTCCTCAGGTCTGGAAATGTCTCTTTGTTGAGCAGGGCAGTGTCTCTTATCTGCCCCTGGCCTTTGAGCTGCTCTGCTTTTGGCAGCTCCTGCCTCTCCTTGCACCTGACGTGCAAATGATGCGAAGCTCCAAGTGGGCAAAAGTTTGTAGCTCATTACAGGAGCTGGTTCAGCCCTGGAGAGGAGTGACCCTGTCCTGGGCACTCAGTCCAGCGTGGTGGTGGCCAAACCCCCTTCTCAGCACATCTTGCCCATTGCCTTTCCCCTCAGATCTTTCCTTGGGATCTTTATTTTATTTTTTTCCCCCCTCATATTTCAGAATTCCAAGTTCTTTTATCTGAGAACAGTGTCGTAAAAATGCAACAAACAATTTTTTTCACCCATGGGATTTCTGCAGGGCATCACTTGGTTTTTAGAGGTGGGAGAAGGACGAGCACAGCCCTCCTTTTCCACTGCCATCGTTCCCATTGGCACGAAAGGATAATTAGAGCTTGGGCTGGGAATTGCCAGGACAGGTTGGCTGCGATTCTCCAGCCCAGGAGCAGGGCAGGGAGCCCAGCTGCTCTCCCAGGAGAGCTCCTGTGCTCTCTGCACAAAGCAGGGCAGCCCCGGCGGATGAGGTGGAGTCTGTCCCTGCGCAAGGCTCCCGGGAGGATCCTCCTGGCTGATGGAGATTTCCCTTCCCTCAGACAAAACCTGCAGCCAGCCCCGCATGAGGCCAGCAGGGCTGGGTGAGGCAGGAAGAGCATCACCATCTCCTCCTGCAGCTGGACCCTGAAGGTCCTTCAGCAAGGTGAGGGCTCCACCCTTGGAAAGGTTTTGGGGGTGGGAATTCCTGGGGGAAGGAGCCACCTCCTGGAAGGACTCAGGCTTGCAAGCACTGCAGGACAGTCCCTCGGCTTCCTCCCCTCTCTCCTGCTTTCCTTCTTGCACTCATCATCCTCACGGGCTCTCCCAGGTTGTTCTCCCACCGTGAGAGCAAAGCTCAGAGCTCTGGTCCCAACTCCCATCAGATCCAGCAGATGCTGCTGTGTCTCTGTCCCTGCTGTGTCCCTGAGGATTCCAGATCCAGCAGATGCTGCTGTGTCCCTGAGGATTCCAGATCCAGCAGATTCTGCTGTGTCCCTGTCCCTCAGCATTCCAGATCAGATTCTGCTGTGTCCCTGTCACTGCTGTGTCCCTGAGGATTCCAGATCCAGCAGATGCTGCTGTGTCCCTGTCCCTCAGCATTCCAGATCAGATTCTGCTGTGTCCCTGTCCCTCAGCATTTCATGATTTCACAGATAATGCTGTGTCCCTGTCCCTGCTGTGTCCCTGAGGATTCCAGATTCAGCAGATGATGCTGTGTCCCTGTCCCTCAGCGTTTCTGCAGACCCGGAGCAGGTGATGCTGGAAGAAGCTGGGCTGAGATTTCGCTGTCTTGGGTGGAAGTTCTTCCATCATCTTTCCATCTCGGGCCAAACCCCAGGACTGTCAGATGAGGAACCAGCGCTTTTCTGACCCCAAAATCCCAAAGTTCATGTTTGGGAAGCTGAGTTTCAGGGGCTGAGGTCTGTCCCTGGGATGGGGCTTGGAACAACCTGATTTAATGGAAGGTGTCCCTGCCCTGGGCAGGGGTGGATCAAGCTGAGCTTTAAGGCCCCTTCCAACCCAAACCATTCCGGGATTTTGTGTCTGGACGCTTTTATTTCTCTCATTTCCCACCTGCTCGCTCAGGCTGCCCCGTTTCCCTTGGTTTCTCGGCGAACTGCACAATTTCCCTTCCCACTGGGACCGGGAGCGCTGGGTTAACGCCGCCGTCATCGGGTGTCAGCGCTGCACAGCCGCTTAACCCTCTCGGGCACGGGAAAAAGCCGCTTAACCCTCTCGGGGACGGGAAAAACAAAAGGAAGAGGAGGAAGAACCGAATTCTGCGCCGGTGACACTTTCTCCCGGCCAGCAAACAAAAGTTTTACGAGCTGAGCCCTCTGGATGCCGCATTCCAGCTTGGTAACATTTCGGTAACACATTGCAAACGTTTGACTCATAGAAACTTGGACGGCTGCAGCCGGGGGAGGGGGAAGAGCGTCACATTCCCATTCCCGGGCAGGGTTTGGTTGTCGGATTTTTTTTTTTTTTTTTTTTTTTAAAGAACTGAAACTTCTCTCTGTTTAATGAAAAAAAAAAAAAAAAAAAAAAAAAAAAGTGTTTGAGGCTGAGGATTTCCCCCGGCGCTCTCATTGTGTTTGGGAGTGAGGGGCTGGGAGGGACCCTGGGCAGCTGAACTCGCTTTTCTTCTGCAAGTATTTATTTTTTTCTTTCTTTTTTTTTTTTTTTTCTCTTTTTTTCTCCCTCTGTGTTCCCAGGGCAGGGTTGGCTTTCTAGGTTTGATAAAGCATTTCCTTCCATTGTCATTCTATACGGCCTCTGGGCCCTGCGCTCAGTCCCTCCCCTTTGCCGTCCCCTCTCTTTCTCTCTCTCTCTCTCTCTTCCTGAACTTTAGTGAATCTTGAGATATAAAGAAAGCAGCTGCCTCCCTTAAGCACAGCCTGAACAATGAGACCTCCTCTCCAAGGGCTTTAACTCCTCTGCATGCAAGGACAAAGCCAGGGTGAGTAGCTGCTGGTGGCTCTGCCGGTCCCCGCACCGGCCGCTCCCGGTGTCCGTTCCCGCAGCTCCGGAGGGATCAGGTAGTCCTGGAGCAGATGCTGCGAGTGTAAAATCCCCCCAAAGCCAGCCGGTACCGCGTGGGGAAGCGCTGGCGCTGTCCCCCATGGATGCTGTGCTGTCCCCATGGATGCTGTCCCCAGCAAAGCCGGACAGGCTTTGCCACCCGGCCGTGCCCCGGGATTTTGGGTCACCCCGCGCTCCCCGCCGAGCGAGACCGGGCAAAACCTGGCTCTGGGCAAGGTGGGAGGAATCCTGACCTCAAAGGCAAAGAAAAACAAACATGATGCAATCAGGCGTGACTGAGCCGGGCTGCGATGCTGGGCTGGGATTTGGGAATGGCCGAGGGGGAGACACCTCGGGCTTCCTGCAGGTTCTGGGGGTGCACAAGGAGGGCAGGGGCGCAGCGTGTGCCCTGGGGTCTGCCTTTGCCCCGGGGGTCTGCTTGGATCGTGTCAAGCACAAAAAGCAGGAGGCGAAATCGGGCAGAGCTCGGCGGGAGCCCGGCGCGTTAATTGAGGGGATTTGGGACAAATGATGAAGGTGCTGCTGGATGGGCATCTCCCAGGATGGGATCCCACTCTTTACCCACCCAGGAAGCTGCAACTGGCTCACACGAGGGCCTGTGGATCACACAGCCCGAGTGGGATGGACCCCGGGCCGAAAAGGGAATTTCGTGCAGCCAAACACAGCCCAGATGTTGTTATCTGGTGCCCCCCTCCCTGCCCCTGAGTTCCTCCTCTTCATCCCGTGTGTCTCCAGTGTCTGCTGGCTGGGATAAAACATGATTCACAGGATCCTGGGCCTCGTAAACAGGGAATGATCAAACAAGGCATAAAAGAACATTTTTATTGCTCGTTAGGGCTTCGCTAAGACCGTCTGGGGCTCTGTGTCGGTTCAGGTAGCTGCTGGAGCACAGCGTGTTCTTGTAGTACAAATGTAGAAATTCTCTCATGTTCTGCAGCTCAAAACTGCTCAAAACACGACTGGAAGTTCATTAGGGGACCCGCAGAGCTCATGGTTTGTGCAAAGTCCTTAGAAAGGGACAACTCGGAGCGGGTTTGATAGAGTTTTGAGTTTTCCCTCCATAAAATCCCATTTCTGGTCTAACTGGGAGCAGTTCCTTGTGTCCCAGTGCAGCTGTGTTTGTTTGTGTCACTTGTTCTTGATCTCTGCTAAATCCAGCAATTTTGGGCAGCTCTCTGGTTTCTCTGACAATGGACAAGGTGTTGTGGGACTTAAGATGAGCGTGACAGGTTGGCCTTAAATCCCATGGACGAAGCTGAAGGATGTGGATAAAATTGGGCTTTAAAGTAGAATGAGGTGGGTGAAATGAGCGTGTCCAGGTTTGAGCTCAGGTCCGTGGCTGGAGGAACCCTCCAAAACCCTTGTGCTCCTTCTGGGATGGGCATTTCTCCAGCAGGACCTGACTCGTGTTAATGTAAATGTAGATGAACCCTTCAGGTTTAACAGACCTTTTCAGAGGCAGAATTCTGCTCCCTCGCTTTTCAGGAGGCAACAAGAGCTTCACCACCACTGGAAGCCCCCCAGCTCTGTGCCCTGGTCCCTCCTGGCAGCCTCCAGGAGCCCGCCCGAGCTCCTGGCACTCACACAACGAGGAAATGGGCCAGCATTTCCACATTAGCAATCAGCTTTCCAGGGATGTTGCATGGATTTTCCAGCAAGGGGTGGAACAGCACCGGCCATGCTTGGATCCACCAGGCCAGGGCTGAGGTGCTGCAGGAGAAGGACCAGGGATGGTTTGGGAAGTCTCAGATGAGTGTTCAGAGAATAAACACCCACAGAGGTGCAGCAGCTCTGGTTCAAACCCTGTCCTGGTGCTTGGACCTTGGTGCTGTCCCTGCTGGGCTCCCCATCCCTGGGAACACTCAGGGTCCCACCTGGAGGAGCTTCTTGGCATCTTGAAGGACTTTACAGGGATTTTGTCCCTCACTGTCCCGTGGTGAAGCTGAGCTTGGGGTTGTCACACATGGATGGGAAATGGGGACAAAGCACTTGGAAATGCCCACCTGGAGTGGGGTTGAGGTGATAGGAGGTGTCTGACCTGCACAGGGACAGGAGGCCACAGCTGGACTCGATGGTCCTGGGGGCCTTTTCCAACTTAAATCATTCCATGACCTTATTTCCATCTGCCCCTCGGTCTGTCTCTGCTGGACACACACAGCTTTGTGTTTGCATCATCAGGAGACGATGCGCTTTAAATAAGTTTTAATTAGGCTTGGCTAATTCATCAGGAAGTTTACTTTCAAAGCAAATAAAACCAGCGAGCAGCCATAGAGCCAGGAAACAGGTAAGGTTATTTATTGCCCGAAGAAACCAAGCGGGTAAGGCAACAAAAATCGTGTCTGAGCTCAGCCTTCAGCGGTGGCTGCACCTGATGGTTCTCAGATCACCAGCAAACTGCTAAATAATGAGGTTTTGTGTGGTGGCCACACAGAAAGACCCTCGTGGCCACACGCATTCCCCCATCCTTGGAATTGGCTGTGCAGGACATGGTGGGGCTGTCAGTGACTCTGGAATAGTTATTGCTTCAGTCTGGAGCTGGATCTGCTCTGCTGTTGTTTTGGCATCTTTCAAATGCAAAACTCACGGGAGAAGAATTCTTTATGCCTGTAAAACCCATCCTGGGACAAACCTACAGCAGAGCCAGGTGGGATTTGAGGGGCTGCACCCCTGGATTGAGGGGGGAGCAGGAGGAGACGGAGCCTCGGGGGTCACCAGGCGCTGCTTGGGGGATGGAGAGAACAAACACAGTCCCAGGACAACCTTGGCTTTTCCATTTCTTTCTTTCTGTGCTCACTTCCATGCTGGGAGGGTGGTTTTTCCAGCCAGACTTCCAGATTTGGAAAAGCCCAGAGCGTTGGACATGTGGGGAATGAACAGTGCTGGAGCTTTGGGGGACCCCGGGATGGATGGAGGGATCCATGGATGGATGGATGGATGGACATGGGGATGGATCCATGGACGGATGGGTGCATCCATGGATTGATGGATGCGTGGGTGGACATGGGGATGGATCTATGAATGGATGGACAGACAGACAGACGTTCTCCTTCCCCAAACCCAACAGTGGGACCCCCTTTCCCATCCCTGGCGTGGCATCTCAGCCTGGAGGTGCCAGTCCCTCCCGCTGCCCAGGGAGGGGAGCCAGGGCCTTTCCAAGGTTACAAACCTCTTATTTTTGGACGCATTTCCCTGCTCTGGAGCCGTCCCAGGCTGGAGCTGTTGAAGTTTTCGGTCCTTTGTTTGTTTAATTGAAGTGCTGTTTGTTTTTGATCACGGGCATGAGATAGGCGCTTCCTCTGCAGGCAGGAAGCAGTGATTTCCTGTTCTGTCCCCGGCCAACTCTCACTGCGCAGGAAACCTCGCTCTGCTGAGTGGCCACTTTTCGTGCAGCATTTTTGGAAGGTTTTACGTGCTGTTGTTTTGGTTTTTTTCTCTTTTTTCTTTCTTTTTTTCCCTCCCTTCCCCTGTGAGTGGCGCTGGTGTTGTTGGGTCCCTGTGGGAGGTGTGGAGGGCCTGGAGTCAGCACTCAGCAGGCTGGGGATGCTGTTTGATGAAAATTTGTCCATTTAGCCTCAGATATTTTGGTTCTGTTGAGAAGTTGGTTGGTTCACCTCGAAGCGAAGCTTTTTTGTTGTGTTTTTTGGGGGATCACTGCCCGGGAAGGTGTCTCTGTCCCAGGTCATTCAAACCAATTCCCTGATGTCTCACGGAGACTCAGGGCAGGACAAGGAGTCAAACCACACCTGGGCCACCCCTGCCAGCTTTACCTGCTTGTGTCCTTGCTGTGCTGGAGGACCTTTAGGCAGAATTGGGGTTGTTCATGCTGGAGAAGAGATTATTTGGGGTGACCTCATTGTGGCCTTCCTGTCCCTGAAGGAGCTGCAGGAGCGATAGAGAGAGGTCTGGAGTGCCAGGACAATGGAGAATGGCTTTAAACTGCCAGAGCACAGGGTTAGAGGGGATTTTGGGAAGGAATTCCTCCCTGTGAGGGCTGGTAAAGGCACAGAATGTGGCTGCCCCATCCCTGGGAGCGTTCAAAGCCAGGTTGGACAGGGCTTGGAGCAACCTCGGATGATGGGAGGTGTCTCTGCCCATGGCAGAGATGGAACAGGATGGTTTTTAAAGTCTCTTCCACCCACATGCCCAGGTCAGTCCCACAAACCATCAGAGAGGAGTCAGGGACGGGGTTTGAGCCAAGGTCCCACACCTGTGGAGGTGTTTCTGGGGTGGAAAAGGGACGTTCAGGTTTTCCTGTGGAATCCCAGAGAGACGGAGCCGCGGCTCCTTGGCAGCTCCCAGTGCACGGGGACGTTGTTACTCAGGAGACATTGTTACTCTGGGGCCGCTGTTACTCAGGGGACGTTGTTACTCAGGGGCCGCCATTACTCAGGGGCCGCCGTTACTCGGGGCCGCCGTTACTTGGGGCCCCTGTTACTCGGGGCCGCCGTTACTCAGGGGCCGCCGTTACTCAGGGGCCGCCGTTACTCTGGGCCGCCGTTACTCAGGGATGCTGTTACTCTGGGATGTTTTACTCAGGGATGTTTTACTCAGTGTGTTTATCCTCCAGCAGCAAACCCGGACAGGCTCTCACTCAGCACCCTGCCCAGAGGTGAAGCGCTGCAGTATCAGATGGCTCCAGCCACAGGAAGCCCGGACAGACAGGACAGACAGACAGACACTGTGAGAGCCGTGGGAGCCCCAGGGCAGCAGATGTGACCACGAGCAGAAAGAACTCCTCTGCCCGAGGTTTTAATTATCTGCCTGTTGTAAAGGGGCTCCCCTGTGGGGACGGGGTTTCTAAGGGGAAAAGCAGCGGCTGCAGGAACAAAGCGGGGAGGGGAAAGGCTGGGGAAGGGCGAGCAGAGCTGCTCACAGGCCCCAAATCCTGCAAATGCCCCTCATGGAGAGGGGAGGGGATGGTCAGGAGATGAGGCGGTCAGGAGAGGAGCTGGTCGGAGGGTTTAGCCAGAGTTGTGCAAGAGCAGCTGGCTGGGGCCGTTTGGCTGCAGGAGGATGATGATGAAAGGGCTGGGGATGCACAGAGGGAGGGCCGGGAGCTGCAGGAGCAGGGAGAGGGCAGCACGCTCCCGCCTGCAGCTGCTCCATTTGGGCCACCATTTGTGCTCGGAGCCATCCAAGGAAAGCTTTATTCGGGCGGCTCTCCCGCAGCCCCAGCCCCGTGCAAGCGCGTCCCCCACCACCTCAGCCCCCTGCCCTGCCCCGTTCCCGCAGAGCTCCCCGTTCCCAAGGCCTCTCCGGATCGCTGACATCAGCGCCGGTTGCCATGGAAAAGCCAGGTTGTCCAAAACACGACCCCTTGGCCTGATCCCACGTGTGTCAGGAAATGAAGGTTTTATGGCCCATCTCTGCAGCGAGGCAGAAAGAGCCGGGTGGGAACCGCGGCCCCGGCACAGCCCCCCGGTCACGGCTGCTGGCCTGGGACCCCTGATGGGGACACGGGACCTGCTGAGGGGACACAGCCTGGGTTGGGCCTCCTGAGCTGGCTCTGGGCTCTGGGATTGCTGCTGGGGGCTGGGACAGCCCCAGGAGAGGCAATCTTCTCCTTAGATTCCTCCCTGCAATTCCCTGCGTGCCCAGGGAAGCTGTGGGTGCCTCTGGATCCCTGGAAGTGCCCAAGGCCAGGTTGGACAGGGTTGGACCAACCTGGTGTAGTGGAAAGTGTCCCTGTCCATGGCAGGGGGTGAAATGGGAGTTTTAAGGTCCTTTCCAACCCAACCCATGGTGCAACTTTATGCATTTTGGGGAGAGGTAGAGAGGAGGAACGGAGCAGAGGCAGAAAATGGGAGGAAAGGTCCCCAGGAGCTCACACTGGAGCAGTGAGAGAACAAACTCTGCTCACACCTGAGCAGGGGCTCACACTGCCTTTGGAGGGAGAATCCAAAGATATTTAGGAGTCTTGGCCACAGAGATGTTCCTAAAGCTGTCCCATGATGATGGAAGCCAAGACCTCGCAGACCTTTGGTGTGGGGGCTTTGGAAGGAAACCTCAGGTGTGGCAGGGAGGGGACACTGCTGTTCCAGGCAGACTTTGTTTGGCCAGGGTCAGGGCTGGGGGATGTGCTGGGAAATGAGAATTTGGAGCTCTTTGGTTTTTGTGTGGGGCATGGGGGGTGCTGGGCATGGCCAGTGCCCTGCAGGGCTTGTTCTGCTCTTGCTTTGGCTGAAAATTTGGCAGTGGCACAGCTGGATCACCCTGGGGTGGCACCAGGAGCCAGCTTGGGCTGCAGAGCAAAGCTGGCAGTGCCACCCTCCCGTCCCCACAGTGCCACCCTCCCGTCCCCACAGTGCCAACCGACCCTCGCCCCGCTGCAGCCTCCCCCCCTCGCCGTGGGTGTTTTGGGGTTAAAAATAGACTCCAGATTTCGGTTGGTGAAGGCGGAGGCAGGGAGCAGGAGCTGTTTATCAGTGCCAGGGTTTCCCCTGAGACATTGAAATGACTCAGATAAGAGATGGGCACAACGTGCGCCTCCTCCCTGAGCTGGTGCCAGGGCTGAGGTGTCCTGGATGTCACAGACAGTCCCTGTGGATGTGCTGGGGTGTCCTGGATGTCACAGACAGTCCCTGTGGATGTGCTGGGGTGTCCTGGATGTCACAGACTGTCCCTGTGGATGTGCTGGGGTGTCCTGGATGTCACAGGACAGTCCCTGTGGATGTGCTGGGGTGTCCTGGATGTCACAGGACAGTCCCTGTGGATGTGCTGGGGTGTCCTGGATGTCACAGACAGTCCCTGTGGATGTGCTGGGGTGTCCTGGATGTCACAGACAGTCCCTGTGGATGTGCTGGGGTGTCCTGGATGTCACAGGACAGTCCCTGTGGATGTGCTGGGGTGTCCTGGATGTCACAGGACAGTCCCTGTGGATGTGCTGGGGTGTCCTGGATGTCACAGACAGTCCCTGTGGATGTGCTGGGGTGTCCTGGATGTCACAGGGCAGTCCCTGTGGATGTGCTGGGGTGTCCTGGATGTCACAGACAGTCCCTGTGGATGTGCTGGGGTGTCCTGGATGTCACAGGACAGTCCCTGTGGATGTGCTGGGGTGTCCTGGATGTCACAGACAGTCCCTGTGGATGTGCTGAGGTGTCCTGGATGTCACAGACAGTCCCTGTGGATGTGCTGGGGTGTCCTGGATGTCACAGACAGTCCCTGTGGATGTGCTGGGGTGTCCTGGATGTCACAGCACAGACAGTGCCTGTGGATGTGCTGGGGTGTCCTGGATGTCACAGACAGTCCCTGTGGATGTGCTGGGGTGTCCTGGATGTCACAGACAGTCCCTGTGGATGCTCCATGGAGCCCTTGTTCCCACCAGGCTTGCATGCTCTGCAGCATCCTCCCCTCAGCCCCTTTTGGAAATGTTGCTCTCTGCTGTTAATCCTGTCCCAGCCACAGAGCCGTGAAAGGTTTGGGTTGGAAGGGACCTTAAATCTCATCCTGTCCCACCCCCAGCCATGGGCAGGGACCATCCCAGGTCTTGGATCTTCCCTTCCACCATCCCAGGTTGCTCCAAGCCCTGTCCAGCCTGGGCTGGAGCTTTCTGATGCTTTGTTTTCCCACAGTGTCAGCGTGTTCAAAAGCAGCAGCTGGGGCCTGAATCAGCCACATCAGAATCAGAATCAGCCAAACCTCATTTTTCAGAAGGGGTGGCACAGGCACTGCTGGGCCCTGCAGGGTTTTTTATCCTCTAACTGTTAATACATTTCTTAAACCAAGTTAGCCCTCTAACTAGTCCCCACACTAACTTTACAATTTAACCTAATGTCAGCCCATCATTTTAAGTATTTTTCAGCGTGCCAAGGAAAATTATTTAAACTTCATTGAAAGCCTTCTCCGAGGAGGAGGGAGCTGCAGGGTGTGGGCAGCACCCTGAGCACCCCAGGCTGGTCAGTGCCTCGGGCAGTGGGGCTGGGTGCTGCCAGCTCATGCTGGGCACATTTTCAGGGGTGCTGAACCCTCTTTGCATACCCCAGGCTGTTCAGTGCCATGGGCAGGGCTGTGGGGCTGCCCAGCTCATCCTGGGCACATTTTCGGGGACGCTGAACCGTCTTTCCACATCCCAGGCTGGTCAATGCCTCGGGCAGTGGGGCTGGGTGCTGCCAGCTCATGCTGGGCACATTTTCGGGGGTGCTGAACCCCCTCTCCCGCTCAGCAGCAGCAGCAGCAGTTTCCTGTTTGACTCACACCTGACACAAGCCGGGGCCTCTCTCGCGCTGGGGAGCGACTGAATGGGGCTGTTTACAATTAGAGAACGTGGGATTCCCAGAAAGAGCCTCAGACCGGACGTCCTGAAGCGAAATACCCCGGGCGGGCGTCAGCAGCTAAAAATACCCGCGGCAGAGCCCGGAGCCGTCCCCGATCCCCATCCCGATCCCGCCGCGCTCCGGCCGCTCGGACCCCGGGGCACAGCACCCAAATTCCGGCTTTACATCCCCCCTTCCCCCCCCCCAAATTCCGGCTTTACATCCCCCCTTCCCCCCCCCCAAATTCTGGCTTTACATCCCCCCTTCCCCCCCCCCAAATTCCGGCTTTACATCCCCCCCCCCCCCCCCAAAATTCTGGCTTTACATCCCTCCCTCCCCCCCAAATTCTGGCTTTACAACCCCCCGCCCGGGGCAGAGCACCCAAATTCCGGCTCTCCATTCATCCCCCCAAATTCTGGCTCTCCATCCTCCCCCCAAATTCCGGCTCTCCATTCATCCCCCCAAATTCTGGCTCTCCATCCCGCCCCCTCCCCCCCAAATTCCAGCTCTCCACTCCCCCTCGGGGCACAGAACCCAAATTCCAGCTCTCCATCCCCCCGGGCTCTTTTTTTGGGCATAACTTGGTGCTCCCCGTGCTGGTGGATGCCCCTCGCAGGGGTTTCTCTTGGTTTCTGTGTTGTTTGTGGGAGGGGGGCAGTAAGGCAAGGGTTAAAATGTGAATAATCAGGGTTTTAGCTAGAAGTGGCGGATGGGAATGGGTGCAGCTCGTTGGAGGGCTGGGGTGGCTGGGAAGTGAGGCAGGAGCAGCTGCTCAGGGACAGGGACTTTGCTGGGCAGCTGGAGCTGGTGGCCAGGTGGGCACCAGGGAGGCTGAAATTCCCCAGGATCTGAATCAGAACTGGGGGAGGGAAAGGTGCCAAAGGCAGAGAATCACAGAACCACGGAATGGTTTGAGTTGGGAGGAACCCTAAAGCTCACCCAGTGAGATTTAGGGCAGAGACACCTTCCCCTGTCCCAGGGTGCTCCAAACCCTGCCCAGCTTGGCCTGGGACAATTCAGGGATGGAGCAGCCACAGATTCTCTGTGCCAGGGCCCTGCCACTCTCATAGGGAGGAATTTCTTTCAAATTTCTTTCAGATATTTCAGTCTGGTCCCTGGTGCTTGGTGCAGGGCTCAGAAATGGATCAGGCTCAGCCTGAGCTTTGCTGTCCCCCCAGCCCTGCTGCTTTTGTGCCTCTGCCCAATGCTCGTGGCTGAAATAAGAGACAAAAGATGGGTGAGAGCAAAAGGGCACAGGAAGAATCCTCCAGAGGCAGCCCTGCAGCCCGGTGACCCCTTCCTGACAGAGATTTCAGAAGGCAGAGCTCCCGTTAAGGCACTTATGCAATAGGTTGTTACCAGAGGAAGTTTCTCTTCAACCCCAGGCAGTTGGTGGTTGATTTATGTCCTGCAGCTTTAGATTTTCTAGGTTGCAGTGGTGTTGCATAAGAAGATAATTTGACCCTGCATTTCTTAAAAGTTTTTTTTGTTATTGGGGATTGTCTCTTTCATCTGCCTCTCATGTACCTGGAGATGTAAAATGAAGGATAATTCTACAGCTTGTCTCACTATGAGAGTGAATCCCTGAGTTTTCTGAGTTGGGGTTGGATTTGCGTGTTTCCTCACACCAGGACTGGACACTTTTCCTTGTGAGTTTTGTGCCCAGGATAAGAGCAGCTCCATTCTGTTTGTGCCTTTATTTTTTTCCTGCCCTCTTCATGCACCAGGTTACTTTTGCTCTTGGGCAATGAACACAACAGTGGGGAATTCTCCAGGAATGGGATGCAGGGATGGACTGCAGGGACAATTTGGAACCATCTCAGCTCCTGTAGAGATCAGCCCTGGACTTAATGGCCCTGAGCCCCCTTCCAGTGCAGGGCTTTGCTGGGGAAGAGCTGTCCCTGAGTGGGGGTGAGTTCATTTCATGGCAGGGGAGACAGACGGGGCTGGCAGCTCCCCTCGGGCTCTCTCCTCATTTGCCATTTGCCTTTAACCTAAACTAGAAGTCATTTAGACTGAGAGCACGCATTAGTGTTTGTGAACAGAAGGGCAATTACAGGGAGAAAACCAATTTCCACCAGCGTGGTGGGGCGCAGCCGCGGCCCCATTGTCTGAACCACAGGGTCCTGCCAGGACCAAGCCCAGGTTCTCCTCCTCCAGCAAGGAGAGCTGGGATGATTCCTACTCTTTTCCAGCCTCCCCTGGTGCCCTGGAGGGAACTCTTTGCACTCATCCTTGCAGAATGGGGTGAGTGACCCCTTTCCCCTTCCTTATCTCAGGAATCTGAACCATTCCTGGTCCTGGCGGTGTCTGTGGGAAATCTGAGCTGAACTTCTCAAACTGAGAGGTTTTTCCCATCCCGGGTGAGTGTGGGTGGCTCCAAGGCTGCTCCAATTTTAGCCTCCACACACCACCCAGATGTTAAACTGGGCATCTTCTGCATCTGCTCCCGGGACATTCATTGTCCGGGAGTCCCCGGGTGGCCGATTGTGCCAGCGGGAGCTTTCATGGAAACAGCCCCATTTCTTTCTGTGGCAGCTCCAAGTGTTTGCAAAAAGCTGGTGGAGCCCCAGGAGCTTCTGGCAGCTTCATTTTTATTTTGAAAGCAGTCAGTCCCCAGCTGGGTGTGAGAGCAAAACGAAAGGATGCGAGATAAAGGCGCCGGTGCAGCGAGCGAGGGCAGCCCGTCATTCTGAAACCAGGCATGGAAACTGTGCCGGGGAGAAAAGCTCGAGAGCAGGGCCTGGCCCCCTCACCACACACACCCCGAGCACGCCAGACAGTGCCTCTGCCTGGGGACAGGCACGTGTGGCCACGGGACAGCGACGGGAGCCTCGAGGGCGGTGGTGCCTCTGACCGGGGTGATGAGCGGCGACAGCAAAGGTACCGAAAATGACCTGACCTGTCCTGCTCCCCTCATCCAACCCATCTCTTGTGTCTCTGAGGACTCTTGTCTAGCTCTCCTCCTCCAACCCATCTCTTGTGTCCAGGTGTGACCAGTTCCCCTCATCCAACCCACCCTTGTGTCCAGGTGTGTCTGGGAGTCTTGTCCTGATCCCCTTGTCCAACCCATCTCTTGTGTCCGGGTGTTTCTGGGAGTCCTATCCAGGCTCCCCTTGTCCAACCCACCTCTTGTGTCTTTGAGGACTCTTGTCCAGCTCTCCTCGTCCAACCCATCTCTTGTGTCCAACCCATCTCTTCGTCTCTCCTCATCCAACCCATCTCTTGTGTCCAGGTGTCTCTGCGAAGTTCTCTCCAGGCTCCCCTTGTCCAACCCACCCTTGTGTTCAGGTGTCTCTTTACCCTCTGCCTTCTCCTGAGCATCTCTGTCCTCCTGCTCTCCATCACTGCTAGGGGGTTTGGGCACCTCCAGGCCTGAGCTGCTCTGAGGCCCAGGAGATGTGGAGGTGGAGGGCAGTGAATGCTTTGGAGAAGAGGAGGCTCTGGTGGGTTGAAGGGGTGGTTTTTGTTCCCTTTGCTGCCTGCCCAGGGGACAGGGGCACTGTGCCCAGGGCTCTCACACCAGGGTAACCAGACACAGGGATTTAGGGACCTTCACTGTAGAAAGTTTGGGTTGGAAGGGACCTCAGAGATCACCCAGTTCCACCTGCCATGGACCCGCTGTGTGCGGTCTGCCTCATTGTCCCCGCTCTTGCCTGCACAGCGCAGTGTCCCCGTCCCCCTTGGTGACAATCCAGCCCTGGTGGCTTGGGCAGCTCTGAGATGCTCTGATGGACAGTGAAGGGCTGGCTTTGGAGATCTGGGTGACACCAGGGACGGGATGGATGGCAGGGCAGGTGGCTGTTGCTCGTTGTCACCGTTCTCATCACACAGCCCATGACAATCTCCTCACCCACTGGAGCTGGGACATGGGGAGCATCTCTGCTTCCTCCATCCCAAGCTTTTCCAGCTTTTGCCCCTTCTCTTGCCACCCCCTGGCACTTCCTGGCTCTCTTTCTGTGGGTGGGAAATGGGTTCAGAAGTGCAGCTCCCAACACCACGGCTTGGGGAGGGACGCTGTGATGGAAGAATTTGTCGAGTTTTGTCCTATCTCAAAAGTGCTGAAACTGGTGAAACGCTCCCACACCCCCTCCTGGGAATTTCCAGCTAAACCCAACTGGTTTTGGTTCTCTGGACTCTTGAGAAAGCTGAGCTCAGGCTCGAGGGGGCCGTGGCTCAGAAACCAGGATGGGAACTGGAGGTTTGGCACCCTAAAGCTGAATCCTGTGACCTGCAGATGCCTGTGAGGTTTGGGGGGCTGGCTTGGCAGCACAGCTCTGCTTTGAGCTCCTCATCCCCTGTTTGAGGGACGGAGAGGGAAGGCGAGGAGAGGGAAGGACACAGCCCAAGCACTGAGCCTGTCCTGGGATGCTCAGGGGGAGAAAGGGGAGGCACTTCATGGACACTGACAGGAAAACTTCCAAACCCGGGGTTCCTCCAGCTGCTCTAGGCCGAGAAAACACCTCCAGGGCTGTTCTCAACAGCTGGGAACAGCAGCAGATGGGAGCCTGATGGTGGCCAGCAATTAGTGCAAATTAGGGTCAATCACAGCCTTTGCAGGAGCGGAGGAGATGCAGCCAAATCTCTCCTCCTCTTTCCTCCTGTCTCAAAGAGGGGCAGCAGGACCTGGGGGGGCTCTGGAGGTGGCCCAGGAGGTTGTGTCACACCTGGGCGGTGCCATCTCTGCTGCCAGCGTGCCCAGCAGCTCAGAGCAGTGCCCAGAGCGTGCCAGACGCTTTTGTTCCTTCTCCTGGTGTTTAGGAAAACAGAGTTTTGCCGGTTATTCTTCCCTTCCCTGGCTGCAAACCCTCTGGGCTTTAAACAAAGGGAAATAAGCAATTCTCAGTGACATTTGCAAAGCTTCTACAGCCCTTCTCAGTGAAGCTGTTTGGTCTGAGCTTCTCCAAAGAAAAAGGTGAGGAAGAGGAGGGAGTGGTCCATGTGCAGGTGTGATGGATTTGCCATGTGGGAGCTGCTTTTAGGTTGTATTAAAAAGGCATAAATCTATAAAAACCCGGTAAAAGCCCTGTCCAATCTGGCCTTGGGATCCAAGGGCCCAAATTCCAAAATTAGGGAATTTCTCCCTAATAACCCATCTAAATCTTCTCCCTGTCAGTGCACAGTGATTCTTCCTGCCCTCGGGAAAAGCCTCCCCAAGTCGGGCTGTGCCTTGCTGAGGGCGCAGAGAGGAGCCCACCAGGTTCCTCTGTGCCTGCAAAGCCCATCGGGGATGCCTTGGGGTGGATTTGGTTATCAGGGAAACCTTAACTAAAGGCTCATTAAAGGCCACCGAGTCCCGGCCGGGGCCGGGAGGGGGCGCGGGGCAGAAACTTTGAGTCACTCGCGGGGTGTTTTGGAGCGAAATTCGGAGCCGCCGCGGCCCCTTCCCGGCCCATTGTTGTGGTTTGACAATCACATTTTCCTGTTTTTAAAGCAAATGTTTTTCTCTCCCCCGGGGACGTAACCGAAGCCCCGCGAGTGCAGCGGGGGAAGGCGAGCGGGGGATCCGGGAACGGAGAGATCCTGGGGGGATCCGGGTATGGAGAGAGCCTGGGGGGCTCCGGACATGGAGAGAGCCTGGGGGGCTCCGGACAGACCTCGGGGGGATCTGGATATGGAGAGAGCCTGGGGGGCTCCGGACATGGAGAGAGACCCGGGGGGCTCCGGACAGACTTCGGGGGGATTCGGACATGGAGAGACCCCGGGGAGATCTGGGTATGGAGAGAGCCTGGGGGGCTCCGGACAGACCTCGGGGGGATTCGGACATGGAGAGACCCCGGGGAGATCTGGGTATGGAGAGAGCCTGGGGGGCTCCGGACATGGAGAGACCCAGGGGGAATCCGGACCCGGATCGATCCCGGGGGGATCCAGACATGGAGGGACCCCGGGGGGCTCCAGGATCTGAGAGACCCCGAGGGGATCCGGACGTGGAGAGACTCCGGGGAGATCTGGATATGGAGAGAGCCTGGGGGGATCCGGACCCTGAGGGACCCCGGGGGAATCCGGACACAGAGAGAGCTCGGGGGGATCCGGACCCTAAAGAGACCCCTGGGGGTTCCTAACCCGGAAAGACCCTGGGGGAATCCGGACTTTGAGAGACCCAGGGGGAATCCAGACCCGGAGAGACCCCTGGGGTCTCCAGACTCAGAACAAGCCCCCCACCCTCCAGCATGGCCCCTTCCCTCCCATCCCCGTTCTCTTTGTGCGGCAGTGGCAGCAGGAGGGTGAAGGAGGCAGAAGTGTGCTTATTTTTATTTTTTACTCTTTTTTTTTTTTTTTTCTGAAGTTGACGGTTCCTCTTTGCAGCGCTGTGGTTTCACGCCCTGCTGTGGCAGCAGGACATGGGGGTATTTTTGTAGGTTTTATTCAAGGAGTGTCTATTTAAAACAAACTTTTGGGTGGCTGAGCACATGTTACCCCTCAGTTCAAAGCAGAGGACGGGTTTCATGGGGAAATGGGGTGGTTGGTGGCAGCCCCCCAGAGCAACTTGGGCTGTCTGGAGGTCTCCAAGTCCCCACAGAGGATGGACCCACCGTGGCATGGGTGGAGGTGGGCCAATACAAGGAGAAAACCCATTTATTACTCAAGTTCCTGTGTGCAGAGTGTCTGCATGCTCCCAGATTTGCATTGAGATAGGAATAATTTGACTTTTACTGAATGAAAGTCGTGAAGTCCTGATGCTGAGTGGTGGCTCTGCAGCCATGCCTGGTGTTTCCAGGCAAGATGCAGCTGGGGCTAAAAGCCACCAGGAGTGGGCTGATGCTTGTCCAGCATGGCCAGGACTTGCTCAATGCTGCTTTAGCCCCATTTCCTTCTCTCAGAGCCGTGCTGAGCCCCTGGGATGTGACACAAACCCTTTGGTGCTCAGGAGCTGAGCGTCTCCTCCCGTGTTGCCCAACACAGGGTGTGAGCTGTTCCTCTCCTTTCGTCCATCAGCAAATAAAAAAGGCACTGAGCTCCCTTGTGACCCAATCAGCAACTCACCCACCTGCCATCCCATCCCATCCCATCCCATCCCATCCCATCCCATCCCATCCCATCCCATCCCATCCCATCCCAACCCATCCCATCCCATCCCACTGCTGAGCCTGGCAGGACCAGCAGCTTGGCCTCCAAGCATCCCAAATTCTGTCCCCAGCAGGGAAAAAATAGAAGGGAAAAAGGAGAAAGCCAGTGCTGGGAAGGTGGAGGTTGGGAGGAGCATGGTAATCCCTGCCTGGGCACCAGGTGGGCTCTTGGCACAGGTTTGGTGAAGTCTTTTGGCAGGGAGATGCCAGGCAGTTCCTCCAGTTCAACATCCAGGTGTTCTCCTGGTCACCTCTGCCCACTGTGGAGATCCAGGGCAGCTCCTTGATCCCAGGGCTCCAGCTCCGTCAGCTCCCTGCTCCCAGGGCTCCAGGTGGGTCAGCTCCATCAGATTCCTGTTCCCAGAGCTCCAGGTGGGTCTGGTCCATCAGATTCCTATTCCCAGGGTTCCAGGTGGGTCAGCTCCATCAGCTCCCCATTCCCAGAGCTCCAGGTGGGTCTGGTCCATCAGATTCCTGTTCCCAGGGCTCCAGGTGGGTCAGCTCCATCAGATTCCTGATTCCAGGGCTCCAGGTGGGTCAGCTCCATCAGATTCCTCTTCCCAGGATCCCAGGTGGGTCAGCTCCATCAGCTCCCTGATTCCAGGGCTCCAGGTGGGTCAGGTCCATCAGATTCCTCTTCCCAGAGCTCCAGGTGGGTCAGGTGCATCAGATTCCTCTTCCCAGGGCTCCAGGTGGGTCAGGTCCATCAGATTCCTCTTCCCAGGGTTCCAGGTGGGTCAGCTCCATCGGATTCCTCTTCCCAGGATCCCAGGTGGGTCAGCTCCATCAGCTCCCTGTTCCCAGGGCTCCAGGTGGGTCAGCTCCATCAGATTCCTGTTCCCAGGGTTCCAGGTGGGTCAGCTCCATCAGCTCCCCATTCTCAGGTGGGTCAGCCCCGTGCCAGGAGCTCTCTGGCTGCAGCCCCCCAAACTTCCCAGCTCCGGGGGTCCCTGAGAGGCTCCTGGATGGGGGATGAGTGCTGGCAGAGCTGCTGAGCACAGGGCTGCCCGTGCCCCCCGTGCCTGGGTCATCTCCTGGTGTGTCCTTGTGCCATATCCTGCCCTTTGGGAGGCCAGGCCAGCCCTGCACACATCCCCAGCCTTGTCCTTGTCTTTTCCAGCTCTCTGCATGGCTCGGGAGCAGAGCAAAGCAGAGAAAAGTGGCTTTTCTCCCATTTCCCACCAATTTTCTCCCATTTTCGACCCATTTCCCCCTCCTGGCAGCCCCAGACCTTCTCGTGACCCTTGCCCACCCCTTCCACCCTGGCTGAGCTCTGGGGGTGCAGGGGGAGCCCCCCTGTTTGCCCTGGGGCCGAGCCCGGGCAGCCTGGGGCGCCTTTGTCTGCCCCGCCGACGGTCGGAAGGTTGCACAACGCGCGGGGGTGAAGCTCATCCATCTCCACGGATCAAAATAACCCCGATCTTTCTTTCTTCCTTTATTTCTTTTCTTTCCCAACCGGCAGCGGGTTCTGCAATATCCCCTGCCTGGCCGGGGAGGGAGGAGGGACTGCAGAAAGGGAAGCGGTGCCTCCTTTTCCAGGCTAAAAATACCGGCTGTGCTTCCAAAATAATCTCGGCTCGATGCTCTCCATTGCCCCCCGGGGCTGCTGAAATTCCCCGGTAATTCAGCCTGAGCTCCTCACCCCCGTGGAGGAAGGTCTCGGTGGGATCTGTTTGCTCTTGGGGGCAGGTTTGGCTCTTGGTGCTCACAGAATTTTTGAATGGGATTTCAGCGGGATTGGTGGGAGAAGCTGCTCCTCCTCCTCCTGCTTCTATTTCAAAGTGAGATTGGGAAAAATTCACAGATTTCCAAGCTGAATACAGGGACCAGGAAAACTCTGGTTTTCCAGCCCATCCCAAATCTGATGTGTTAATTTGTAGGGGAAAACCACAGGTTTCCTCCAGGCTGTGCTGGGGTACGTTCCCATGGGTTGTGGTGTGGTTTTTGGGGGTGCCCTGTGCAGAGACAGAGCTTGGACTCGATGATCCATGTGTCTCCCTTCCCACTCAGGCTGTTCCATGGTTCCTTTCCATGATTCCGCACCAGAATTGAATGATCTGCAGGAATTCTGGGGCTGGCTGAGCCCAGCTTGTCCTTCCTGATGAGTTTGAGGCTTTGGAATGATGAATTTAAGGGAATTCGGGGCACTGGACAGCAGAAAGAGCTCGGTGGGAAGGATGAATCCCCTTCTCCAGCTGCTGTTTGTGGAATGGTCCCCACCACTCTCACCTCTGGTTGGCTCCGCTCATTAATATGCAAATTTATGCAGAGCGGGGCCCGGTGGGACTTAGCTGTGAAGTTATTGACGGGTCTCGGAATGAGCTGTTAGTCACAAAAACCTTGTCAGGGCAATTTGGGTGTTGCTGGGGCTCTGCAGGGACCAGGGCTGAGACTTCTGGTGCTATTTCCCAAATCAGAGAGGCATTAAGCGTAACCTCGGTAATTCTGAATTCTTTACCAAGCTGCTGTCACTGCTCCGGACTGAAGTGCCCGGTGCTGTTTGAGGGCTGTGCCTCTCCTCACGTGAGGTTTCATTGTGGATCGACGAGGCTTTGGAAATGAAAGGGAAGGAAAGGCTGGTCTTGAAGAGAACAGACATGAATTAAAGTGAAAGAGAAAGCCCTGGAGGTGGGTGAGATGCACCCTGAAACCTCCCAGCTTCAGCAGGTGCCGAAAATAACCACTCTGTAAGCAGGGTTACGAATGTGCCGGCCCGTGAGCTCGATGTGTAACTTCCCGGAGCTGTTTTGGTATCACAAAAGCGAGCAAAATAACTCAGCAAAAGCACATCCCTGCCCACCCGTGTTTCGGTGCTGCCTCACTGCACCCACTGACCCCGGAGACTGCGGGGCTGCAGCTGAGCGGGGCTCCTCACCCCCGGGCAGGGCTTTGCTCGGAGTCTGAGATGATTCCTTCCTTGGAAAAGAGAAGTGTGACTCCGTGGTTGGAGAATCCCCCCGCGCTTTGGAGTTCCTGGAAAAGCAGCTGTTCCCTCGCTGAGGAGCTGCTGCCCCGCTGGCAGCGAGGGAACCTCGGGGTCTCGCTGGGCTTTTGGGCTGGATTTGAAGCTTTGGGAGGTGAGCACAGGCACCTCCCTCCTTGGCTCTGGACTTGGTTCCGTTTCTTTCTTTCTTTGTGGTGCTCGGCTCCCCTGGTCACTGTGTGGGGATGTTCCTGCTGTCCTGTGCTCTGCTCATCCCACGGGATGTTCCCACCCTCCTGTGCCCAGCTCAGCTCATCCCGCGGGATGTTCCCAGCGTCCCGTTCTCGGTGCATCCCACGGGATGCTCCCTCTCTCCTGCCCCCGGTTCACCCCCGCTCGCCCCAGCGCGGTGGGATCCTCTGGGCGATGCAGAGCCCGGGCACGGAGCGGGACACCTGGAACGGGCAGGTGCCCGGTGGAAACGCTCAGCTCCAACTCGGTGCCCGGAGCTCTCCCCAGCCTCAGGTTCCGCCGCCGCTCTCCCAGCACCGCCACCACCCGGGATGGACGGGCTCCGGGTAAAGTTTGGCACCCAGCGATTCCCGCTGCCCGGGTCTCTCCAGCCGCTGGAAGTCGCCGCTCCCGGTGCCCCGTGTCGCGGAGCTCCGACCCGGAACGCGCCGCCCGTCCCGTCCCGTCCCGTCCCGGGGGCGGAGCGGCACCGCCCGCAGCTCCCGCCGGGGCCGCCCCGCTCCGCCCGCCCGGTTCCGGAGCGGCGGCGCAGGTGGAGCCGGAGCCCGCGGAGTCCCCGCGGGGCCCGGCCGGGGCCGCCCCCGCCCAAGGACGCTCCGGCATCGCCTGGGCCCCGCCGCCAGCGCAAGGTACGCACCGGGACACCGGGGCGAGGGGATACCGGGGCAAGGGGACACCGGGGCACCGGGATAAGGGGACACCGGGGCACCGGGATACCGGGACAAGGGGACACCGGGGCACCGGGATACCGGGACAAGGGGACACCGCCGTGGCAGTCCCGGGTCTGTCACCCCCAGGGGTTTTGGGGTCCCCTCTCCGCGTCCCGGCTCGGCTCCGTTCCCCGCTCCGCTCGCCCCCTCCCCAGGTGTTTCGCCCCCTGCTCCCGCAGCCCCCGGGGCTGGCGGGCTCCTGGGAGCGGGGTGGGCTGGACGGGGAGCGCCCATCCCGGGGGTGTCCGGTCCCGGCCGTGCCTGCCCGGGGTGTGCAGCTCCAGCCGGGGCTCGCTGCGGTGGCTGGCGGTGACCCCGTACCGAGGGCGGCTCTGGCAGGGCTGTCACAGGGACCGGACCGGGGGTGCTGTGCCGGTGCCGGGGAAGTACCGGGGGATGGCGACTCGCAGAGCGGCTGATGCAGGCGGTGTCCCCTGGAATGTGCGTGTGGCTGCGGGGCTCAGCCTGGAGCTGAGGGAGGGAGCTCGGGCTCACGAGTCCCGCGGACCCGCGGCTGCCTTGGAGAGCAAGTGCTCAGATGTGGCAGAGCCGAGCCCGTGGTTTGCTGGAATGTTTTTGTGCTGATCCGGTTGCCTTTCCCTTCGGAAGGGCCGGCGGTGCGTGCAGGGAGTGCGAGGGCAGAGGAGCAGCAGCAATGCTGGGCTTGCATTCGCTGCATTTGCTGCAAGGGCACCTCCCTCTCTCCAAATACCTTGTGGGAAAAGGATGCGCGCTGGGAAAAATGTGTACCCCAAATACCCCGGATCCGTCTGCCAGAGCCACGAGCCAGTGCAGCCCACAGATCTGTGTGCAATCCGAGGTTTGCCCGGTGCTGGCAATCCCTGGGCTCCCAGAAAGCAGCTGCCCACACCTTCCTCCACGGTTGGAAAGTTGGAAAGGTGTTATCTGTGCTCTGAGGCTTTGCTGAGTAATGGGATGCTGGGAGGAGGTGTGGGATATGCTGGACACGCTGGTGTCACTCAGGGCAGCGAGTGGCCGCAGGGTTTGGATTCTGCCGTGGTGCTCTCAGACAGGATGAGCTGTGAGTGGTCCTGGCCCGGGTTTGCTCCAGCAGGCAGGGCCCCGGGAGGATGAGGAGGATGGGGAGTGTGGGCCCCGCTCCGAGGGTCCGGATGCAGCGCCTCTGAGCAGATGTTTGCAGAGGCTTCCAGCCTGAAATCTCAGCCTTTCTCAGGGGATCTCAGGCGCTTCCTGGTCTGCAGCGAGGGTCGGAGGATTTCAGCACTTCCTACTCTCTGCCTGATGCGAGCAGGAAGTGGGAGCATGAAAATGGCAGCAGAGGCTCTGGCAGTGGGGCTGGAAGCTCAGCAGGGAGCGTGTGGGGCGGTGACACCTGTCCTGAGCAGGGTCCTGAACCCCTCAGGTGTGTCCTTTGGCCAGGGCTGGTCCCACAGTGAGTCTCATCCTGCGGCTCGGAGATGGAGCTGAGCGTGGACAGGCGCAGGGGAGCGTGTCTTTTCCTGCAGTTATTAAATGGCTTCATTGGGAACCTCCCCGGGGCAGGGAGAGGCTTTGGCTGGGTGCTGGCTGCTGTGCTGGGCTGCTCTGAGCTGGCAGGGGCGTTTCAGTGCGACACCGTGGAGCAGCAAAGGGAGAAACTCCACATCCTCCCGTGGCTGGGGGCCTGAATTTGTGTTGAGATGGGGAATTTGGGTGGCTGGAGCACAAATGGCTGGTTCTGGCTGTTGTGTTCACATTTGGCTGGATGGGGATTGGAGTCAGGACCCAGCTTCCATCAGGGGCTGGGTGGCTCAAAGCCCTCTGAGGCTCTGGGGTTGTGAGTGGCCACATCAATGGCTTTGGGACACTGGATGCCAAAAAGTTCCCCCACCGTGGGACACTGGGATGGGAACAATTCTGGGGAAGCTGAAAGGCAGCGCTGCAAAACTCGGAACCATTTAGAAACTGTTGAAAGAAAAATGAGGCTTGAAAACGTCAGTTGTAAGGAGACCTTGTGTGTTTGGAGTCCGTGGCTCGGATTTTCAGGCTTTTTCCTGTTCCAGCAGTGGGACACAATGGCATACGTGCTTTTTCAGCGAGTCTGGGAAATCCTGCAATCATGGGTTTAACAGCTGGGACCTTGAGGAGGGGAAAAAACAAACAAGTGTGTTGGCAAGGCTCCGAAAGCAGGCAGCTCCTTGTGCCCCGCTGCCCGACTGCAGCTGGGGAGGTGGCGAATCTGCTCTTCCATCTCTGGTTCAGACATCAGACCTGAGTTGTTCTGATGTGATTTATTACCTTTTGATCTCCATCCAGCCCCGTCGCTGCTCTCCGGGACAGCTCGGGAGGGAGGTGAGTCAGTCCCGGAGCTGGAGCTGCCGTGGCTGCCTCATCCCCTTGCTATGCTCCCCCAGGGCAGGAATGCATCCGAACCGTTCGGGCTCCCCATTAACAGCTTCTCTGCTGACTCGGGTGTCCGTGCCGAGCCGGGGAGGGGACACAGGGCCACAAAAGCCTGTCCTGCCCGTCCCGAGTGGGTGCCAGGCTGGGGCATCCCCTGCGAGCTCCTGCTTGGCACTGCCAGTGCTGCTCTGCGGCTCTGAGTGCCCTAAAACACCTCTGGGAGCTTTGCTGGGAGCAGCCCCCGATGTTTTCCTGCCTTTGCTGGTGCCCTCACGCACGGGGTTTGTTTCTGGTCACCCCACGTTCCCCTCCTTGGACCGGTGGCTCTGCTCCAGGTGCCCTTCCCAACGGGCAGGGTTTGTTGGGGACAGTTCTGTCACTCGGGGAAGGTCTGAATTGGCACATTTGCTGTTTGATGTGATGGAGCCACGAAGCTTCCGAGGGGTGGCCAGAGTTCAGGGGTGTGCAGGGCTGGTAAACGTTTACTTTTCAGCACAAAAACCCGGGTCTCGTTAAGCCCAGCCAAGGAAATTTAGGAGCAGACTGCAGGCGGGGGATTTGTTTTCTTTCTGTGTCCTGGAGAGCTCTGTCTTGCCCTGGAGCTGTCTTCCTTCCCGATATAGCAGCACTTGCTAACTCTGAATGAATGTGCCGAATTCCGGGTCCGGCCGCTTGCCTTGGAGCTTGGGCAGAGCCAGGAGGCCGGGGTGGCACTGGGTGGCACTGTCCCAGCCTCCTGTCACTCTATAAATAGCCAACAGAGCCCGAGTGCCCGTTGGAGCGAGTTTGGAGCTTTCCCAGGCTCAGCGTCGCTGAGGTGGCAGAGCTGGGGGTGCCACATGTCACTGTCCCTGTGTCACTGTCACTGTCACCATCCCTGTCACTGTCCCTGTCACACTGTCCCTGTCACCGTGTGCTGCCTCTTGGGCAACATCCGAGGATGCTGAGGAAAGAGCCTTGAGTCAGGGCCACGCTGTCACCCAGGGAGGCCCCAGCAGGGAGGGGACACACCAAGGGTGGGTCTGCATGGAGGTCCTGGCCCCACAGAGGGGCTGGAGTGGGGCAGTGGCCTCACATCTCATCCCTGCACACGTCCAGCCCAGCTTTGTTCATTTGTGATCCCTGCACACGTCCAGCCCTGGTTTGGGTTTGTTTGTGATCCCTGCACACATCCAGCCCTGGTTTGGGTTTGTTTGTGATCCCTGCACACATCCAGCGCTCCTTTGGGTTTGTTTGTGATCCCTGCACACATCCAGCCCTGGTTTGGGTTTGTTTGTGATCCCTGCACACATCCAGCACAGCTTTGGGTTAGTTTGTGATCCCTGCACACATCCAGCCCTCATTTGGGTTAGTTTGTGATCCCTGCACACATCCAGCACACCTTTTTTGCTTTCCTCTACCTAAAACTCCAGTCTCAAGTCCAGGTGTGGTGTGTGGTTGCTGGAAGGAGAATTAGGATGGAGTTTGTGGGGTTTTGCTGGGCTGCCCTGCCCCTCAGCTCAGTGACAAAGCCCCCTGACACCCGCATCCATCGGTTTTGTCCCGTGAGCTGTTGGTGTCCAGGAGTGGGAACGGTGCCAGAGGGAGAATTGGCTCTCCCACAGGGCTGCATTGCTGAGCTGGATCAAAACACGGCTCCCAGCAGGGCCAAACAAACCCTGCAGAGCTGGGCACGCTGTGCCCCGTGCTGGAAGGTGGCACCAAGGGCAGGGAACAGGACAGAGGTGCAGGAACCGAGGGTGGCTCACACTGCTCACCAGGAGAGCCTCGTTGCTCCTCATGGATTGAATTTTAGCGTGTGCGGGGTGAACCTGGCAGTGGTGCTGGTCCAGAGCGTCCTCCCGGCGCTTCCCTGGGTCCTCCCCTGTTTCACCCGGGTCCATGTGCTGCTCTGAAAGATCACAGTGTGTCCAAGGAGCCTCTGGAGCGTCCTGCAGCCCTGGAAGGGCCCTGGGAGCTCCAGAGAGGTGGAAGCCGGGCAGTTCTCCTGGGAGGAGCAGCTCCCTGGTGCTGCAGGAAGGAGTCGGGATGCGGTGCTGGGGTCGGCTCTCTGGAGATGCTCTTGAGCCTTCAGGGAGGGAGGATCTGCCATGGAAGGAGGATCTGCCATGGAAGGAGAATCTCTTACAGGAGGATCTCCCACAGAAGGAGGATCTCTTACAAAAGGAGGATCTCTTGAGAAGGGAGGATCTCCCTGGAAGGAGAATCTCTCATGGAAGAAAGATCTCCCACAGAAGGAGGATCTCTCATGGAAGAAAGATCTCCCACAGAAGGAGAATCTCTCATGGAAGGAGGATCTCTCATGGAAGGAAGATCTCTCATGGAAGGAGGATCTCCCACAGAAGGAGGATCTCTCATGGAAGGAAGATCTCCACCAGAAGGAGGATCTCTCATGGAAGGAAGATCTCCCACAGAAGGAGGATCTCCCATGACGGGAGGATCTCTCATGGAAGGAAGATCTCTCATGGAAGGAGGATCTCTTACAGAAGGAGGATCTCTCATGGAAGGAAGATCTCTCATGGAAGGAGGATCTCTTACAGAAGGAGGATCTCTCATGGAAGGAAGATCTCTCATGGAAGGAGGATCTCTTACAGAAGGAGGATCTCTCATGGAAGGAAGATCTCTCATGGAAGGAAGATCTCTTACAGAAGGAGGATCTCTCATGGAAGGAAGATCTCTCATGGAAGGAGGATCTCCCACAGAAGAGGGATCTCTCATGGAAGGAAGATCTCTTACAGAAGGAGGATCTCTCATGGAAGGAAGATCTCCACCAGAAGGAGGATCTCCCATGACAGGAGGATCTCTCATGGAAGGAAGATCTCCCACAGAAGGAGGATCTCTCATGGAAGGAAGATCTCTTACAGAAGGAGGATCTCTCATGGAAGGAAGATCTCTTACAGAAGGAGAATCTCTCATGGAAGGAAGATCTCTCATGGAAGGAGGATCTCTCATGGAAGGAAGATCTCTCATGGAAGGAGGATCTCCCACAGAAGGAAGATCTCTCATGGAAGGAAGATCTCCACCAGAAGGAGGATCTCCCATGACGGGAGGATCTCTCATGGAAGGAAGATCTCTCATGGAAGGAAGATCTCCCATGACAGGAGGATCTCTCATGACAGGAGGATCTCTCATGGAAGGAAGATCTCCCATGACAGGAGGATCTCTCATGGAAGGAAGATCTCCCACAGAAGGAGGATCTCTCATGGAAGGAAGATCTCCCACAGAAGGAGAATCTCTCATGGAAGGAAGATCTCCCACAGAAGGAGGATCTCTCATGGAAGGAAGATCTCTTACAGAAGGAGGACCTCCCATGACAGGAGGATCTCTCACAGAGGGAGGGGAAAGCTGCTGATGCTGAGGCTGCTTTTTCGTCAGCTGCTGTTGCGTAAGGGGAGCCTTGGGCAGCACAGAAAATGTGGAGAACTTCCTCGCAACGCTGGAGACAAAGCCAGGATCGCTCTCTCAATTTCTTCCCTCCTTTATGCTTTCCTGGACTTCAAGGCTCATGTAAATTCCCCAGGTTTGCCCAGGGCTCGATGCACTGACAATAACTGTCATTTGTAGCCTGGGGGTGCAATACAAAATTCTGACAATTTGCAGTATGCATTGTTTGACTTCCCGGGTGTTTGTTCTGTTCATTACCCAACTCACAAATTATTACAATCAAAACTGAATTTTAGAGAGAAACCTAAGTTAAGTGAAGAGCCTTTAAACACAATCACTGTCTTCACTTTTGCTCTGGCAAAAGTCACAAATCAGTTGTAACTTGATTGAACCAAAAAAACTAATACTTGAGAATCAGATGTCCAAATAATAGAAGAATCTCCTCAAATTGTTGAGCTTGCTGCTGCAGTTCAGGCTTTTCAGCTCTTTCCACAACCTCTTAATTTAATCCCAGGTTCTGCTTATGTTGCTAATGTAGTTAAGAGATTAGAAAAGTCAATTTTAAAAGATGTTAGCAATGACACTTTATACTGCTGGCTTCCATGTCTTTATACAGCAATATAGAACTAATATTTTAGTTCTGTGTGCAATATAGAACTAATCCATATTTTGTTTCTCACGTCAGAGAGACAAAATGGCATTTCCATCTTCCAGGATGGGCACAGAGCACAGGGTCCCCATGCCAAGGGACAATCCCTGGCTTTGTCAGGGCCCCGTCACCTGCTGCCACGGGGACAGCAGTGCTGGGACAATGGAGCTGCACGTTCAGCAGGTCTGTGGCTTGTGGTGGTTATGCAGCCTTTGAGAGCTGGGTTTAACTGGAAGGCCTTATCTGGCTGTTTCTCTCGGGGTGAGGGATGAAATCAGAGGTGCCCTGTTCCCCCTCGTGCCCTGGCTGAGTTTTGGAGGGTGTTTTTAGAGCAGACTGTTTGGGGAATTCTGTTATTTCGTAGAATTGTGGGATGGTTTAGGATGGGAGGTGCCTTAAAGCTCATCCAGTGCCACCCCTGCCATGGGCAGGGACACCTTGGGCTGTCCCAGGGTGCTCCAAATCCCATCCAACCTGGCTTGGGCACTGCCAGGGATCCAGGGGCACCCACAGCTTCTCTGTGCCAGGGCCTGCCCACCCTCCCAGGGAGGAATTTCTTCCTAATTAGCGCTGTAGACTCTGTGCTGGTGACTTACTGCTCACCAAAAATCCCAAAAGCACATTTCTGGGATGTGAGTGAGCTGGCAGAGCACAGGGGCATCGCGAGGGATGGACACGCTGCGAACTGGCAGGGACTGGTTTCAGGTGCTGAGTTTGATCTCCACAAACTGCAGCTTGTGTGTTTGTTTTCCTGGTATCTAAGAGTGCAGAGATCTCCCAGAATTGCCATTTTAACTTCCCTGCATTAATCTTGATGCTGGTTGTTAACCAGGACCAGATCTTTCCACCCCACATCTGGTGGCTGGGTGCAATCCCAGCCTTTCCTTCCAGGGGTGAGCTGAGCCAGGAGCTTGAGGGGCTGCTTGAGCAGAGCTGGACTTTGGGCTTTGGGATTTGAGATTTGGGCTTTGGGATTTGGGGTTTGGGATTTGAGACTGGGGCTTTGGGCTTTGGGCTTTGGGCTTTGGGATTTGGGCTTTGGGATTTGGGATCTGGGCTTTGGGATCTGGGCTTTGGCATTTGGGATTTGGGCTTTGGGCTTTGGGATTTGGGCTTTGGCATTTGGGCTTTGGGATTTGGGATCTGGGCTTTGGGATCTGGGGTTTGGGATTTGGGATCTGGGCTTTGGGATTTGGGCTTTGGGGGTGCTCGGGGTGCCTCAGTCCTGTCAGCTCCCTTTGAGCTCCTTTGGCCACAGCAGCACCTCTGCAATTCCTGCTCCACAGAGGTGCCTGGGCAGGCTGAACCCGTGGCAGCAGCCTGGGCTCGGGGTGGTTTGTGCTGGGGTTTGGCCTCATCCCATTGCAGAGAAGCCGTGGCCACGCTGGGCTGCAGCTCTGCACTCCCCTCCGGGCTCAGCCCTGGGGATGCTCGGGGGGCTTCAGGGTTGGGGACGGCCCCAAAGGGGTCCCAGCGCTGCCCCTCGGGGCTGGGGGCTGTCACAGTGGTGGCTTCGCCCCAAGGGCGCTCCCATCAGCCCTACCTGCCGCGACCCGGCTCTGTCTCGGCGAGGTGAGAGTTGTTGTGCAGAGTTTCCTCTTTTATATCCTCTTATGTCACGCAGCCCCGGCGGCCGAGCCGCCCGAAATAGCTGCCAATCCCGGGAGGTTTCACTTCAAGCTCTCTATTCTTGGCTCGCCGGCGTTGCTCAGTCATGAGCTCAGGGAGCGCGGCGTGAGGAGCGGCCGGCGGTGCCATGCAGGGATCCTGCCCCTGTCCCGCGGTGGCTTTGAGGGCACAGCGTGGGCACAGCCCGGCTGGGCAGCTCTGAGGGACCCCGGCTGGCTGGGCATGCACTGAGGAGCCGCTCTGGGACGGGATGAGTCAGGTCTGAGAGGCTCCTCCGCCGCCCCGGCTGCGTCTGACCCAGCTCGGCACGGCCCGGACGCTCTCCCCGCTGCCGAGGATGGGCTGGGCGGCAGGGATGAAGCAGAAGTGAACGTGGGATGCGGAGCTGCGGCTTCCCGGCAGCGGAACTCGCTGGATGTTCTCAGGCTTGGAGATCTGCGCCGCGCTGGTGATGTTCAGCCCGTCCTGTGAGTGCCTCTCCCGTCCCTGGGTGTTTGTTCCTTCCCTGCACGGCAGTGAGCCCTGGTGGGGCCGGGGGAAAGTGTGAAGGGAACATCCTGAGGGATGCTCAGGGACGGAGAACAAGGCTGGGCTTGCTCCTGGGCCTGGGGTGGAGCTCTCCAGTGTCTGGTGGGCACCAGTGGGGCCAGCTCAGGGCCCTGGGGGTTGATGTCCCATCCCGGGTCATTCTGCAGCCTTGGAGCCACGGGAAGGGAGCCACAGCATCAGTCCCAGCTGCAGCAGCAGGCACAGGACAGGCTCCTCTGTCAGCTGCATTTTCTGGCTCCTCTGTCAGCTGCATTTTCTGGTTGTTTCAGAGCAAACTCACGAGTGTCCCGCCAGCTCTGCTCAGATCTGGTGAAGGCACTGCCTGGGGGGATGCAGGGGTGGTGCTTCCACAGGACTTTAGCTGGTTTTGAGGGTGCTCCTTGGGAGGAACCTCATTTTCCAGACTTCCTTTCAATTCCTTTAACACTTTCAAACTCTTCTGCGTTCGATGCGTTCCCACCCCGGCCCGGGTCATGCCCAGCTTGGGGCACAGCCAGCATCCTGCCCCTGGGGGATTCATGGCACGGAGAAAAAAGCCCTTTGAGGGTGGGAAAGGTGCCGTGGTGGCTTTGGCCGGGCTGGGAGGTGCTCGGGGCTCTGTACGTGGGGTTGCTGGGGAGGGAGTGTTGTGTTCCGAGCTCGCATCCTGCCTGCGCTGCGGGGAGCGGTCACGTGCGCCCCGGGCCTTTGTCCTGCGCCTCGCTGCTTTTTTTAACATTTATTTTTAGGTGCTCTCTGGCTTCCTCTTCCTCCTGCGCCGCGCTGCGCTCCCTCTTTCTAACTCCCTCTTCTAGGATTGCTTTTTTGAGCAGTCAGTTCCTCTTTAAAGCCATTTTTGCAGGCCTTTGTCTGCGCTTGGGAGCCGGCCCAGTTTGGCGTTAGCAGCTGCTGGCTCCTCTGGGTAAGCAAGAGCAAATAAAGGTTTGCACTGAATGAATCATTTCAGCCTTATCTGTCCTTCCCAGTCGGGACAGCTGTGCAGCTCCTGCTGCAGTGCCTGGAGGGCACGGAGGCTCCTCAGAAAGCTCCTCCTGCCACTGGCCAACCTCATGGGTTTGTGCTGCTGATCCCAGGGCTGCAATCCCTCCTGTCTCCGAGCTCCATCCCATGCTTGGTTGGGAAGCTCCACTCTGGAATGGCTCCTTTTCCAGGAGGACTTGCTCCACTTGGCTGTTTCAGCCTCGTGGATGTTTTGGGTGGTTTGGTTGCTGGATGAAAATGCAGAACTGTCGTGGCAGGATCCTCGTAGTGGTGGGATCCTTGTGATGGTAGGATCTTGGTTGTGGTGGGATCCATGTTGTGGTGGGATCTTCATTGTAGGATCTTGGTTGTGGTGGGATCTTGGTCGTGGTGGGATTCTCATGGTGGCAGGATCTTGGTTGTGGTGGGATCTTCATTGTGGAATCCTCATCGTGGTGGCATCCTGGTCGTGGTGAGATCTTGGTTGTGATGGGATCCTCATCATGGTGGGATCTTCATTGTGGGATCCTCATCCTGGTGGGATCCTGGTCGTGGTGAGACCCTGGTCGTGGTGGGATTCTGGTCGTGGTGGGATCCTGGTCGTGGTGAGATCCTGATTGTGGTGGGATCCTCATCCTGGTGGAATCCTCGTGGTGGATGAGCTTTGAAGGCAGACAGGGTGTGTGGGGATGAACTCCTGGCATCCCCCGGGCTGTGGGACACAGCGTGGCACTCAGTGCTGTGGCTTCGCTGGTTTCAGAGGCAGGATTTGCAGATAAGTGGCCATAGTTTAATAACAAGTAACAAATGTTTAATAACAAACGTGGGAGGAGGGAGGGGACAAAGGCAGATAAAGCCTTGGGCTCGTGCCTGGGAGCTTTGGATCTGACACCAGGGTGAGGAGCTCGTGTTGGAGCCTGGGCACGGAGGGTTCCTGAGGGTTCCTGGCAGCCAGCAGGGCCTGGATCTCCTGGATCCATCACCCCTGGCAGCCCAGAGTGCCCCGTGCCAGGCTGAGCAAACAGAGCCTGCACAGCCCCACCAGGCTGGGGTGGAACCTGCTTTTCTCCTATGGCAGAGCAGCTCTCTGCCTTTTACCACCAGTGTGCCCAGCCAGGGCTTGGCTCCTCTGCCCTTAACTCATTTTTTAGCCATTAGGTGGGCAAAAGTCCTGCTGGGTTTGTCCAGGCAGCGTTTGTGGAGCTGTGGGGTGGGCTGTGTTGTGGTGCCTCATCTCCTGTGGTAAACCCATCCCTGGCTGTTCAGGGATGCTGAATTCCCCCTTCCCCACCAGCTGCAGGCTCCACAAAGCAAGCAGGAATAATTCACCTGGATTAAACACCAATTTTCCCTCTCCTTCCGAGGCTCTGCCGCCGTAAACAGCCGCGGGCTGGGGTAGGTGAGCAGAGGCAGCGCGGCCCTGCCAAGGCCTCGTGTCCACAAATGACTAAATCCTGCCTGAAAAGTCAAAGTATGAAAACATTATTTTTTGGGTTTGGCTGAGCCTCGCGGATGGCTGGGATCGAGCCACCTTGGCTGCCTCTGGACGCTGCCTGCGGCTCTGCCCACCTTGCAGCCAGAGAGGAGGGTGGAGGAAGGCTGGGGAGGGCATGGGGGGCCTGGCAGGGATTTGGGGGTGCCAATGGTCACCTGAGGGCTGGCCCTGAGGTGGGTCTGTCACCCTGGGCTTGGAGCACGAGCAGGGCTGGACCTGCCTCTCTGCATCCCTGCTCCCAAATTGCTTCTGCTTCCTGTGCTCCCATCTCAGGCTGCCCAGGCTGGGGAATTTCCTGCTGCTGGGATGGATGATGCTGGTGTGGGGCTTTGGATAACATTTCTGGGGGGCTTTGGATGATGCTGCTGTGGGGCTTTGGTAACACTGATGTGGGGCTTTGGATGACACTGATGGGGGGCTTTGTCTCCCATCAATGGATGACACTGATGGGGGGCTTTGTCTCCCATCGAAGTCTCCTGGGGAAAGCCGAGCTCATTCCCAGCTCCTTGGGCTCCCACAGCTCTCACCCACTGGCAGGGGCAGTGCCTGGCTGGATCCCTGGTGGTTTGTGGGTTTGGGATCCCTGGTTTGGGATCCCTGCACCGCTCCCAGGTGCCCGGGGCCGCCGGCACAGGGCTGGCAGCTGCCAGGCCCGGCGGTGAGACGCTGGTATGTGAGATGTAAACTCAATCCCAAAGTTTAGATTACAGCCCTGTGAAAAACATCAGCTCCCCTAAATGGAGCCCAGATGGTGGCGGAAGCCTCGAAGCCGCCGAGGGCCAGGAATTGCAGGAACCGTGTGAGCAAAGGGCCTGGGGCCGTGGGGGAGGAGAGGGAGGGAGGTGAGGTTGTGACATGAAGGGTGAGATCCTAAACCTGGCTGGTTCCTCAGAGCTGGGGTTACAGCATCGAGGGTCAGCTCCTAAACCAGGCTGGCTCCTCAGAGATGTGGTTATGGCATGGAGGGTGAGCTCCTAAACCAGGCTGGCTCCTCAGAGCTGGGGTTACAGCATCGAGGGTCAGCTCCTAAACCAGGCTGGCTCCTCAGAGATGGGGTTATGGCATGGAGGGTGAGCTCCTAAACCAGGCTGGTTCCTCAGAGATGTGGTTATGGCATGGAGGGTCAGCTCTTAAACCAGGCTGGCTCCTCAGAGATGTGGTTATGGCATGGAGGGTCAGCTCCTAAACCAGGCTGGTTCCTCAGAGCTGGGGTTACAGCATCGAGGGTCAGCTCCTAAACCAGGCTGGTTCCTTGGAGATGGAGTTATGGCATGGTCAGCTCTTAAACCAGGCTGGCTCCTCAGAGATGGAGTTATGGCATGGAGGATCAGATGCTAAACCAGGCTGGCTCCTCAGAGCTGGGGTTGTGTAGGGACACAGGGCCCTTGCAGGGACATGGAGCACCTTAGGGACACCGAACTCCTGTAGGGACACAGCTCCTGTAGGGACACAGGGCAACTGGGACACCTCCAAAATCCCTGCAGGACTGAATTTCTGCTGAGTCTGTGCTTTTGGGTGGTGCCAAAAAGCACCAGGTGGGAGTGAGGAAATGGGACATCGGGTTGGAGTGAGGAGCGGTGACTTTGATGTTCTTAGTGCAGTGTCAGCGCTGCACTCCCCACTTGAGAAAGACTGAAAAAGCTGCAGGAAGGGGGCCCTGCCTGGCAGGGAGAGGCGATGGTGGAGCCCAGGCTGGTTGAAGGCAGAGCACACTCAATGCCTGGGCTCCTCTGGCAGAGCAGGAGCTGCTGCAGGCAGGGCTGAGCTGTGCTTTGTGCGCTGGCCTCGTCCCTCCTGCGTGAACCATCCCGGTGACGCCACATCTGATCAGGGCTCGTGTCAAATCACAGCTCAGGAGTCCCTGGAGCAGCATCTGCAGCTGCCTCTGGCCCTGGCCAGGGCTCCACGAGTCTCGGTTGCTGCTCCTGCGGGTTCCTTGGCCGCCTCCCTGTTTGTGCTGCGAGCTGTGGATCTCTATCAGCGCCGATGACGAAGCCCTGAGAGCGAGCAGGGAACTGGGAGGGTTTGGATTGTTTTTGCCTTGGTGGGACCTTGCTGTCAGAGCTGCATTCTCGGGGTGTCAGCCTGCTTTAGTCACAGCACCGTGCCTGGGTGGAGGTTCTGTCCCAGCTGGGGCTGGGCTGGGTCGGCAGTGGGGACTGGGATGAGGAATTGGGTGCTGGCATTGGGGGACATCAGCTCCAGCCAGCCCAGCCCCTCACAGACGTGTCTGGGACGCGGTGCCAGGAGAGCCCAGAGGGTGCAGGGCGTGCCTGGGAGGGGCGCAGGGTGTAGGACGGGGCGCTGGCACATCTGGAGGTGGGACAGAGAAACTTGCAGAAGGATTTGTGGGCTCAGCCCCGTTGGAGCTGGGGCGTGTGCTGGATCTGCACGGATCCCCGCGTCCTCCCCGCTCCTCCTGGGTCTCCTGGCGTGCAGAGATCCTTGCAGAGCCTCCCCACATTCCCTCTGTCCACGTGGCTTCTGTGGTCATCCCCTCGCAGCAGCTCTTGCACATTCCTGACCCTGGGAATGAGGGATGAGGCTTGGCCGGAGCGCTCCCACTGTCCAGCCAGCCTGACCCCACAGCCCAGCTCAGGGCAGATGTTCCCATCCCCATGCTGGGATCTTTTTGGATCCCATGGATCTCCCAGTCATGGGGACACCCCAAAGAAAGATCTGTGGGATGAGCAAAGCTCCCAAAGTGGCATCTCACCACAAAACCCGGTGTTTTTTGTTTTGTCAGATGACCCAAATTAACGGCAGGAACACTCTGACTTAGGTTGACTTCATGGCAGGGAGGAGGAATCCCACCCCAAAGGTCTGGCTGGGAGTTGTGGCTTTCGTGCAGGACAAAAAGAGCTCCGTGAGGCAAAGGCCGAGCAGGGAATTGGGTTTGGGGCTGGGTCGGTGGATTTGAGCCTGGATGGGGCAGGGGGGGCTCCAGGGAGGGAGGGTTTGTGCAGCCTGTGCTGCTGCTGGCTCGGGCTCCAGCTCTGGCAGGGCTGGGCTGAGAGGAGCAGCCAAACAGCTGGAGAGAGAGGAGGTGCGGCTCCGGGAGCCAGGCTGTGGGAGCTGATTGCTCTGGGAACGTTCAAATGGGATTTATCTGGCTGCAATCGTGGCCTCCATGGGGGCCTGCGAGGCAGGGGCTGCGCTCCTCGCTCCAGAGCCCTCCAAGGCAGGAATTCACCCGGGCAGGAATTCACCTGGGCACTGCAGGGGCTGCACTCCTCTCTCCAGACCCCTCCAAGGCAGGAATTCACCCGGGCAGGGATTCACTGTCCGTGTCTGCAGCAGCCACAGGGTCTGAAGGAGCAGCCACAGCCCCTCCAGAGCCCATCCCTCCCTCTGGATCCCCCTCTTTGGTGTCACCACCCAAAATCCCCAAAACCCACCAGGGCTGGGAGACGGATGGTGATGGAGGAAGGTTCCCATTCCTGTGCTTCCATATTTTCCACCCCATCACTCAGCCCTTTCTCTGCCCATCCCTGTTTGCTGCCAAGCTCTGCAGCCATTCCAGCCCACAGAGCCGAGCTTGGGCTCCCCATTTCCCCTCCAGCAGCCCCTTCCACATCCCACAGAGGATTTTTTTTGTTGGGTTGCAGGAGCCCTGGCAGTGGGATGGCAAAGCAGAGCTCCCTGCCAGGCTCTCAGGGTGGATAGACCAGCTTTTCTCCTTCCCTTATCACCCTGAGCTTCGGTGCCCAGCTGCCCACCACGAGAGGGCTTTCCAGTCCTTGGCAGCAAGGGGAGAATCATGGAATTGTTAAGGTGGGAAAAGACCTCCAAAATCACCAGGTTCAGCCTCTGAAGGGTTGGAATGGGAGCAGCAGAGCAAGGGCTGACTGATGCTGAAGGGGAAAGGTTTTGCTGTGGAGAGGTGGCAAATATGGAAGCACAGGATTGGTTTCCATGCAATGATCCCTCCTCCACCCTCATCCATCTCCCAGCCCTGGGGACTTTTCAGGATCTTGGGGGAAGAGTTTGGGTCTGGTTTTGCAGAGAGGAGCCCTGGGATGCTCAAAACCAGCGAGGTTTTAAAAGATTTACAGAGCAAACTGAAATTGTTCTCCTTGCCTCCCGTTCCGTGGTGTGCCTTAAATCTTCTTGAGAAGGTTTTTAATTGGAGCATGCCACACTAAAAGAATAATCCCAGGTGTGAGAGGAGTCTGTCCCAGTTTAGCTGGAAATATTCAGCAAACTGGTGAAGTTATGCCAAATTCTCAAGGGGCATTTGGAAAATGCTCCCAGGGATGCCCAGGGTGGGATTTTTGGGCTGTCTGTGCAGGGCCAGGGCCTGGACTGGATGATCCTTGTGGGTCCCTTCGCACTCAGAATATTCTATGATTCTGTGATTCTATGAAAACATTTGTTCCTGAAATTGGAGTCATTCCTGGGATTGCAACACCCAGGCTGTGTTTCCAATTAATCTGCTGAAGTCGTCATGTATTTCCAAGTGCATTGGCTCAGCAGAGAGAAATCTGGCGCTGGCTGGGGGCTGAAATGCCAGCTGGGATGTGCACGGAACGGGATGAGGGATGAGGGAATGGCCCAGGGCACCTGGCTGGGATCACGAGGGGCTCTGCTGGAGGGGGGGCGAGGGCAGAGCCGGCCCCTCCAGGGGATGGAGCTGCCTGGAATTGTTGTGGAGGCACTGCCGGGTTTTTCCTGACCACTTCTGGTTCTGGGTGTGGGTTCTTTTGTGGGGAGGAGGGGAGGGAGTGCAGTGAGCTCTGCTCTGAGCATTCCCTGCCCCACATCCTTGGGGGGAGGCTCGGTGGGGATGGGGGGAGATTTTGGTCTGGTGAACCCCAGCTCCCCCCAGGCCTGCAGGTTTGGTTTGGCTTGGTTTGGTTTGGTTTGGGAGCCATCCCTGGGGTGCTGTGGGGCACTTTTGGGGTTTGGAGCTGGCTCGGTTTGGGTTCCCCCTCCCTTGCAGCAGCTGGATGTGACCCTGCCGCATTCCTGTCCTCTCCCCGGGGATTTGCTGAGGAACGAGGTTGGATCTGGAGCCGGGTCCCAGCTGGGTGGGAGCGGCCCCAGCGCTCAGCGCAAACACGGAAAGGAAAGGAAAAAGGCCGGGATTGCGTAGAAATCTTCCTTTCCAAAAAACCGAGGTTCAGCATGAGGGCCCCCTCCCTCTGGAGCCAGCAGGGAAAGGGATGGGAACGGGGAAAAGAGATGGGAGCAGGGAAAGGGAGCAGGGAAAGGGGATGGGAGCAGGGAAAGGGAGCAGAGAAAAGGGATTGGGGCAGGGAAAGTGATGGGAGAAGGGAAAAGGGACGGGAGTAGGAAAAGGGAACAAGGAAAGGGGATAGTAGTAGGGAAAAGGGATGGGGGAACAGGGAATAGAGATGGGAGAAGGGAAAGGGAGCAGAAAAAGGGGATTGGGGCAGGGAAAAGTGATGGGAGCAGGGAAGCGAGCGGGGAAAGGGGATGGGAGTAGAGAAAAGGGAAAAGAGATGGGAGAAGGGAAAGGGAGCAAGGAAAGGGATCAGAACAGGGAAAGGGGATGGGAACAGGGAAAAGAGATGGGAGAAGGGAAAGGGATGGGAGAAGGGAAGGCGTCGGTACTAGGAAAGGGTGAAGGGAGCAAAGGAGGGGTCAGGGAGGCTCAGGGTGTCTCCTGCTCTGGGGTCAGGGCTGGCTCTTCCCTTTCTGGGGAACTCTGCGAGCTGCCTTTGGGACGGGGCTGTGCCAGCTGCTGGGAGCTTTGGGAAGCAGGGCAGGGATGGGATTTTCCTGCAAGCCTGAGCACCCTCCTCGAGCCCGAAATCCCGAATCAAACCCGGGAGAGCAGGGGGAAGGCGAGTTTTCCATGGATCTTTAACGCTGCACTGAGCCAACATCACGAATTTCGGGATTCTGTTCAAACTTCCCAAGTTCCCCATCCCGAAATAGAGCTCTCCCCGTGCCTGGGCTCGGAGAGGTCCCTGCTGTGTCGTTTTCCAGCAGGGAGGATGTGATCTTTCTATATTTGCTTGCAGGACAATAATACTGATGGTTTCTATTTTTAACCCGTCAGCAGGGCAGAAATGCACTTGGGAATGCTCGGGGAGCGGAGCAGCTCAGAGAGGGCCTGGCCCCACTTTTGGGCCACTAAAGAGGGGCCAGGCTGTGCAGGGATGGTCCCCCTGCCCTGGGGGCTCTGGGGGTGGTGGCAGGAGCAGGGACAAGTGGCACCATCCATCCTCTCATTTCCCTCCCTCTGCAGGTGTGGCTCTGTGCTGCTCATCCAGCTATTGCCACTCCTGAAATCCCAGCCTTAAACCACCTCAGACCTTGAAAACATGTCTGGTTTTGGGGGGTGTTTTAAAAGAAAAACACCTTCTGTCACCACCTTGATCGTGCAGAAGGGCTGCAAGTGATAACTTGCTCTCCCAGAGCCCTCAGAAATGGGAGGCGAATACCAAAACCGGCACCGACTTGAGTGGCAGCCCCAAATTTGGGGGCTGACTGGTGGCTCGGAGCCGTTCTGCTGCTGCCACCCTGCCCTGCTCGGCTGCCGTCAGCGGCGTCCTCGGCAGGCCGGGCGTGCGTGGGTCCTCGCGGGCTGTTCCAGCTGCTGACGTGAGCCGGAGCAGCTGAACTCGTGCACCTCCCATCTGGAGGAGAAAATTGGGATTTAGGGCGGAACCCGCTCCCCGGGGGCTTCGTTTCACCCTCAGGGCTTGGCCTGGAGAAAGCATCCTCTGCCATTTGGGTCTTCTGGGTTTTTCCCTGCAGTGGAGAACCCTGCCAGGCTTTTGGGGTGGGCTGTGTGCTGCTGTGAAGTCGCTGAGGCTGAGCAGTGACCACAGCGGATTTCACTCTGAAATCCCAAATCCCCGCCTTGTGCAGGGTCCTGGGTGAAGGTGCAGGGGCAGTTTGGGTTTGGGGGTTCTGGGTTCCTTTGGGGGGCTCCTTTGGGGGTCCTGGCTCTGCTCTGGGGCGCTGCAGCTGCCCAGGTTGGGTGAAGGTGCATGGGGCAGTTTGAGTTCGGGGGTTCTGGGTTCCTTCGGGGGGTTCCTTTGGGGGTCCTGGCTCTGCTCTGGGGCGCTGCAGCTGCCCTGGCCGGACAATGGGCGGAAGAAGCCGGGCCCCGCGCGGCTCCCGCGGCCGCTCCCGGGCTATTTCCATCGCATTGTCCCCAGCGCAGGAAGGATGTCTCCAGCCTGCTTCCTCTGTGCCTCAAAGGGATGTGGGGCGGGCAGGGAGAGCAGGGGATTTGTTGTGCAAGAGGCTCAATTGCTGCTCCTGGAAGCTCCTCCGGCTGAGCAGGGAGGGGAAGGTCTCATCTTGCTCTGTGCTGGAGAATTACAGCCATGAAATGGGGTTCTGGATTTTGGGGGTGTTTTCAGTGTGGAAAGGGCTCAGATGGTGACAAGAATGCTGCAGAGCCCCTCCTGGGTTTTTGCACAGTGGTGGGGCAGAGTTGAGGCTCCTCGCTGCAGCTCCAGCGTGCCAGGAAGTGAAAGTAGAATTAATTAGGACGGGAAATGATCTTAATTTGTTCTGGCTAAATCCCTTTAGCAGCAGTAAACCCCAAATACCTGAAGCAAAGCTCTCTGTTGGGGCATGGCCCTGCCTCAGAGGTGGCTGTGACAGATCTCTGGGGTTTGTCTGGGTGGCAGAGCCTTTCCTGGGGCTGTTGGTGCTCATGCAGGAGCCAGGCTGGGAGATGCCCATCTCTGCCTGGCCTGGATACCCTGGGACAGCCCCAGGAGTCCAAACCCAGCTCTCCCACGTGCTGGCAGCCAGTCCGCCCTGGGACAGCTCCAGCTGATTTTTCCATGGGGGAGCAGAAAGCTTTAAGGATCCCTTTTGGCTTTTTCCCTTGTCCCAGAGTGGATGGGATGGAGCGGGGCAGTTTTACCTTCCCCAAGCAGCATCTTGGTCCCTGGGACTCCCTCCCTACCCCACCCCAGAGCTTTGTGACAAAGCCCAGGGTCAGGACCAGCCCCTGTGACCTGCCAGGAACACCAGGAGCTCGCGGATTTCACTGCTGACAGGAGGTGTCCAGCCCTGCCAGGGGGATGGAGCAACGCCTCGGCAGCATTGAGGGAAAATCTCGGATGGGCTGCGGCCTCGTGGGGGACCCTGGGCTTAGGGTGATGTTCTGGGCCTTGGGGTGATGTTTTAGGGCTGGGGTGATGTTTTAGGGCTGGGGTGATGTTCTGTGTGGTTTAAACCTCCTCAGTGTGTGTGTCCTGCCCCTTTTGGGGTGCCCAGAGGAGGAGGGATGGTGCTGAAGGAGGAGGGGATTGGACACTCTGTGCTCTCCCTTCTCCCAGGTTTGGGGCTCTGGAGGAGCAGCAGTTCCATAACCAGCTTCCAAGTGATGCTGGAGGAGCTGCTGCAATCAAATCCCACTTCAGGTTGCCGTGGACGCTTTTCCTTGTGGTTTTAAAACCCCAGAGAGCGTGCAGGGGCAGCTTCCTTGGAGTTTATCCCATTCCATGTTCCTGTTTGCAAAGGGGAGAGGGTCTGGTGCTCCCCTCCAGGCCAGGGGGGCTGGAATGGGCACCCCTGGGAGCAGGAGGAGGGCAGGAATTGGGGCTGGGTGCTGATATTCACCGTGGCTTCCCCCAAGAGACCTCAGCATTTCCACCTGCTGCTGCTGCTGCTGCTGCCCGCCGCTGGCACCTGCCCGAGCCCACGCAAAACCTCCCTGTTTATTTTGTCTAAAAGCAAAATATCCCCCAGAGGGGCGTGGGGGAGGGGATGCCCGCCGTGCCTTAATTGCACTTAATGAGCCTGATGAGGCCGGCTGCCAGCCAGGGCTCTGCCAAGGCTCGGTCTGGATCTGCCCGTGAGAACTGCAGGGAGTGGTGGCGGCCGCGCCCGGGACCGCCCGCACAGGGCACCCGAGAGCTCCCGGGACTGGGGCTGCTCCTCCCATGGTCCTGGTGCCCACGGGGACCCCGAGGGGCTGCAGGGACACGATGCCATCCGTGGGTGAGTGTGCCAGGCAGGTGGAGGGGCTGGAACGGCCAGGTTGGTGTGAGGGGCACCTGGAGCATCTCCTGCCCGGAGCAGGGTCTGTGGGCTGGGTCCAGGTGTGTGCTCGCTTGTTTGGGTGCCAGGTGGGCTTTGAAGGCCTGGATGTGTTTGGGGTTCTGCTGGGCTGACACCAGCTCTGATCTCGAGAGGTTTGAAGGCTCAGTTCCCCCCATGAGCGCTGATTCCTCACGTCCGAGTCATTGCTGGGCTCTGGGAGTTTCTCTGCTGGTTCTTTTTGCTTTTCCCCCATTTCTGGACAGCTCAGCAGCAGCAGCAGCTCCTCTTTCTGGGTTAAAGCCCCAGGGCAGTGTTGCTCCATGAGTGTGGAGCACTCACACACCCACCTGCACCCTCAGTCCTGCCGGCCTCCTCCGAGGCTTCTCTTTGGGGCTCCAGGTGCTCCTGGCGTTTCGTCCCACCAGAAATCCTTCCTGTAGCTTCTCCATCCCGGATGGAACTCCCAGCATCTCCCCACAGCTGCCTGCAAGCCCCAGCACCGAGCCAGGTTTGTCTCAGGGTGCCTGTCCCTGCTGTCCCTGCTGTCCCCAGGGTGTGTCCCCTCAGATCCAGGTGGGTTTCACCCTCCACCTGCACCTTTCCCAGCCTCGCTGATGCCAACCCTGAGCTTTCCTTCCCGAGCAGCCAAGGAAGGGAGGCAGCGCCCGCCGGGCCCGTGGGGAAGGGCACCCCAAGAGTGTTTGTGCAGGAAATTGAAAACGCTGTGGCTTCCTCCCTGCGACAGAAATAACTCAGGCCCGGCCCCAGGTCTGCCCTGGGGAGCTCCTCGGTGGCTCCTCAGACGCCCGAGGGTCAGCACGGGGCAGGTTTGGAGCCCAAGGATTGCTCAGGGAATTGAGTTTGTGCCTCTTTCCCTTTGTGCCCGTGCTTCTCCCAGCTCCTCCTGCCTCTCCTGAGCCTCGGGTTTTCTTCTTAAATTTCCTTTTGTGCCCTCCAACCCAGCCCTGGACTTGGTCCAGCGTTTGCCAAAGGGATTTCCTTGCTGCGGCTCTAATTAACGGGCAGGTCGCCTTGAGTAGCCGCTTGCCGGGAGTGGGGATTGAGTGATTCCAGCTTTATTTTTTTGTCTCGGCGCTTCCAGATCAAGCACGGGGCCGCGCTGAGCCTTCCCCGGGAGGCTGTGACTCAAGCCGGGCTCTTGCAGCAGCAATTAAAGGGATGGATGGGTGCCGTGGGCAGCCCCGGGCTCAGCCGGTGCCCGAGCAGCTCCCGGTGGGTGCCCCGGGCAGGGAGGAGCCGCCGAGCCCTCCTCGCAAACCGGTCGGGAGCGCTTGGGTAAGCGAGGAGAGAGAGGTGCTGCAATCGTTTGATCTCTGCTCCGCTTGCCTTGGCAACCTCCCGGGCTGATGTCACCTTGCCCGGGTCCCCGGAGTGCTGGGGCTGCGTCCCGGGCATCGTCCTGCCCAGGGAACAGGGACCAGGAGAGCAGGGAGCTCATCCTGCCAGGAGAACAGGGAACAGGGAGCTCATCCTGCTGGGAGAGCAGGGAGCTCATCCTGCTGGGAGAACAGGGAACAGGGAGCTCATCCTGCTGGGAGAACAGGGACCAGGAGAGCAGGGAGCTCATCCTGCTAGGAGAGCAGAGCAGGGAGCTCATCCTGCCGGGAGAATAGGGAACAGGGAGCTCATCCTGCTGGGAGAACAGGGACCGGGAGAGCAGGGAGCTCATCCTGCCCAGAGAATAGGGAACAGGGGGCTCATCCTGCCAGGAGAACAGGGACCGGGAGAGCAGGGAGCTCATCCTGCTGGCAGAACAGGGAGCTCATCCTGCCCAGAGAGCAGGGAGCTCATCCTGACGGGAGGATGGAGAGCTCATTCCACTGAGCGGGCAGGAGGTGATGCCAAGCTCTGGGCAGTGCCGGTGCCCCTTGCCGGGAGCCTGGAGAGGAAGATGAGGCTGATGGAGGGCACTGGGGTGTTCCAGAGCCGGGGTTTGCCAGCCTGGAGCTGCTGCCTGTATCCCAATCCATCCATACCTGCACTCCGAGCAGTGCTGGAGCTATTGTCACCTCAAGGAGAGGAGCTGGGTGGCGTGGAGGAGCAGCAGCTCCCCATGGGGTGTTTGCTGCAGGGAAAGGCATCAGGAGGGGCAGATTTGCCTCCCCTCCAGGCCAGGGCGATGTCTGGGGCTCCCCAGAGGAGACTGGGGCTCCCCAGAGCCAGGAGGAGCCAGCACATCCCAGCCGGGCTGGGTCAGGGATCTGGCAGGGCAGGATGTGCTCTGGGGGATGTTTCTCTTCTGGAAAAGGAGGATTTTCCCCAAATCTGTTTGGTTTCTGTGATTTGAGGTCGCCTTGTCTCCCTTCACAGAGCGCCGTGGCCGCGGCGCTCCCGGTGCTCCTCAGGAAGCCGCGGTGGCTGCGAGGTTTCCTGGGGACGCCTCTCCCTCCTCTCCCTCCTCCGCTCTCCGGGATGGGCTGGGTGACCCGTGGGGGTGGCAGGGGGCAGGAAATGACTGCCAGAGGTTTCCAGCTGTGCCAGGGCTGCGGTGGGGATGGAGCCGCTCGCCGGCCCTGCTCTGCCCCGGCCCGGCTGCGGCTGCAGGAGATGAGTGAGCCCTTTGATCCCCCTGCTCCCTGGGGCTGCCCACGCTCAAACCGCATTTTGTGGGACCCGTGAGGCAGCTCCATCCTGCCTGTGCCCAGAATTTCCTGTGGTTTAGTACCTGGATATCCCTGAGGTCTCAAATTTTGGCCCAAAATCTTTTGTTGGGGGGTTTTTACCTCAGCACATTTAGGGTTGGGTGCTCTGAAGGCTTCCAAAGCTCATCCCTACCATCCAGGGAGCTCCTGCAAATCTCTCCAGCTCCTCTGGGAGCAGGAAGGAACAGGAGAGAGGTTGTTTGGTGGTTTTGGCAGTGCCTGGGGTGAAGTTTGTGTCCACTGTTCAGGTTTAGGGTAACTCTGGATGTGGGGTTACCTTGGGATCCTCTGCACCACCCTCGCCCTGGAGGCAAAACCCTTCCAGGGCCTGAAGGATTTGAGAGCATGTGGGAAACCTGCCTTGGAACCCAGGCCTGGCTCCCCTCCAGGAGTGTCTGATTTAGCCCTGAAGGGTTCCCCGTGCCTGGCCCAGGAATCCTGCCCTGGATGCTGCAGGAGCAGCGTGGTCCCCTCGGATGGGATGGGAACAGCAGAACCGGGATTTGGGCTGGAGCACGGAGTGTTGAAACCAGCAGCACATCCAGGCCCAAAGGTGTTTCCTCCCTGTCCCAGGACTCTGGACCAGCCCTGAGGTTTTTGGGTTCTGGAGCCATGAGTTTCAGAAGGAAATGTGCACATTGGTGGGGAGAAAGTTCCAGTTCTTTGGAGGGCTATTAAATGTCTGACTCAAAGGTCACGAGCTGCAAATAACCAGGGAGAGCAATCAGAGGAAGCATCTCGCCCTGATCTGCCTCCCCAGGCCTGATGTGCAGCTCGTTTCTAGGCTCCAGCAGGGAAAATTCCCATTTTTGTGCTAAATAACTGCTCTGCTCACAGGTGCACGGCGTGGTTGGGTGTGTGGCTGGATCCTGGTTCGTGCCTTTGGTTGTGGGAAAGGTTTTGTGCTGCTCTGGTGACTTTGCCAAACTTTAATCATCGTCTGTCTCAAATTTTTTTTATAATTTTTTTTTTTTCTGGAAACTTTCTGCAGAAAAGGAAGTTTGCAAGAATCAGAGCAGAAAAATTTGGGTTTACCCTGGTGGAAAAACTCTCCATGGGGCTTTTCTTGGAGCAGCATCAGCCCCGGTCTCGTTGTGGAGCAGGAATTTGCTGTCTGGTGGGGAGGGGAGGGATCCACCCACATCTGGCTGAGGCGTAAAGCCCCTGAAACTCCCACTCCAGAAAGAGTTATCACAACTTGGCACCCGGCTGCTCCAAACATTACATCTTCCCCGAGCATCATCTGCTCCCTTATGGCTCCGGCGGGACGTGGCCGGAGCTCTCTGCGTGCGGGGACAGCTGAGGGGGTGCAGGGCTTTTCCTGGGGCTCCCACCCCTGGAGCTGCTTTCCCTGGAGTTCCCACCCTCATATCTCTCATCCTTGGAGCTGCTTTTCCTGGAGCCCCCATCCCTGGGGCTCCCATCCCTGGGACTCCCACCCCTGGAGCTCCCACCCCCGGATCTCTGTGCTAAGGAGAGGAAAATGCCCCAAACGCTGGGATTTTGTGGGATCCTGCAAGGAAACCCCTCGGGGACACACGAGATGGAGGTAGGGGACAAAGGGATGCGTGGGCATTGTGAGGATGTGGCACTGTCCCCTCAGAAGTGGGGCTGGGTGGGTTTGGTGATTTTCTCTCTTTCTGGGGAGCAGGGTTTGGTCTCTAATCAAAGCCAGCACCCCAGGGCCCAGCAGGGTTAAATGAGGCACCCCAGCTCCAGGATTTCCTATTTCTGGAGTTCTCCCTTTGTGATCATCGTGTTCTTTCAACACGCTCCTTTTGGTGTGGTTTCTTGTTTAAGTGTTTTTAATTTGAGCTCCCTCCCTCCAGCTCATTCCTGCTCCTCTGTGCAGGGCTCTGGAGAAGACCTTTTCCCTTTTATTAGAGAGGAATGTTTTTAATCACCCGCATTCTTCAACCCGCCTGAACTCTGAACCTTTCACAGCAGATCAGCATAAGATGGGAAAGGCTTTTATAAAAGAAGATGGTTTATTGAAAAAAAAACAAAAACAAAAACAAACAAACCCAGCCTGGATTTAACTGCTGCTCCACCTCAGAGCGAGCTGTGGGCAGGCAGGGGTGAGGGCAGGGAGAGACTGGGATGAGGGCAGGGATAAATAGGGATACAGGTGAGGATAAATAGGGATACAGATGAGGATAAACAGGGGTACAGGTGAGGATAAATAGGGATACAGATGAGGATAAACAGGGATACAGGTGAGGATGAAGGCAGGGAGAGACTGGATGAGGGAAGGGATAAATAGGGATGAGGGCAGGGATAGACTGGGATGCAGGCAGGAATAAACAGGGATAGAGGTGGGGATAAACAGGAATACAGGTGGGGATACATGCAGGGATAAATAGGGATACATGAAGGGATAAACAGGGATGAGGGCAAGGATAGACTGGGATGTAGGCAGGGATAAATAGGAATACAGGCAGGGATGCCCAGAACAGCAGAGCTGGGATGCCACTGCTTTGCTCCTCACTAACCTTCCTGCCCTGCTTTGTTTGCCTCTTTGCTCTATTTCCCCCTTATGCAAGCCCAGCTCTGCTGAGGGCTGATTTGCCTCTTTAAAAACAATCAGGAAATGCCAAAGCAAAGATTTCTGTGCTGGATTTTTTTTGTCTTTTCCGGGATGGCTGGCTGGGAGCAGCGTGGTGGTGTCCCCAGTGTCGCCAGCCCTGCACTGCCACCCCCAGCCTGGGGAACTCGCTGTCACCAAATTTTCCTTGTCCCAGAGCTCCTCAGGAGTCTGGGGGGTGCTGCAGGGCAAAGTGGGGCTCCCCAGCCTCCCTCTGTGTCTGTCTGAGCCCGTGGCCCCTCGGCTGCGTTCCCTGCTCCGTGCTGAGCCGGCAGCCTGGAAAATGCTGGTAAGGAGTGCTGCTAACGGGGCTGGAGCACAGAGCCCTCATTCATGGCCGGGCACTGCAGGGAGGCTCCGTGGCACAGCCTCCCCTTCCCATGGAGGATCCACGGGCTGGATCTGCAGCTGCTGGCCCAGGGGTGGTTTGTGTGATGGGCTCTTGGCCCTGCAGATTTGCAGTACCAAACTGTGCACCCCAGTCCCAAACTGTGCATCCCGGTCCCAGCCATGTGTCCTGGTGGCTCTGGTTGTTTGCTGTAACTGCTGGCCCCGGGCCTGGCAGCAAACCCCAAATGAGCTCAAATTGCATGGGGAGGTCACAAACAGCTCCTGGGGCAGGAGGGGCTGTGCCAGGGGCGTCCAGAGCTGAGGGCTGTGGAGCATCCCTGAGGAGGTGCCACGTGCAGGGCTCTCACACCCACAGGGGGCTAAATCCCAAATAAGGAAATGTGGGCAGAGCTAAGCCCAAATAATGAGATGTGGGCATGGCTAAATACTTATTTGGGATTAGCCACGCCTACATTTCCTTATTTGGTCTCTAGCCACACCCACATTTCCTTATTTGGGTTTAGCCCACCCACATTTCCTTATTTGGGTTTAGCCCAACCCACATTTCCTTATTTGGGTTTAGCCATACCCACATTTCCTTATTTGGGTTTAGCCCAACCCATATTTCCTTATTTGGGTTTAGCCCACCCACAATTCCTTATTTGGGTTTAGGCCTACCCATATTTCCTTATTTGGGTTTAGGCCTACCCATATTTCCTTATTTGGGTTTAGCCAACACCCACATTTCCTTATTTGGGTTTAGCCCAACCCACATTTCCTTATTTGGGTTTAGCCCACCCACATTTCCTTATTTGGTTTTAGCCCAACCCACATTTCCTTATTTGGGTTTAGCACACCCACATTCCCTTTTTTGGGATTTGGCCACGCCCAAATCCTCTATTTGGGACCTGGCACTCAGCACGGGACATTTTGTGTGCTCCAGGCTTTTGCTGAGTTGTTGTTTTGTTTTTCTGGCTGCTGCCTCTCCCCCAGCAGCCCCCATCCATCCCTCCCTGCTCCGTTTCTGCCGCCTCGCCGTTTGTTTTTGTAGGGACTGAAGCAAATGATGCAGAGAGAGATTCCCAGAGCTTTCCCTGGGCTCTGCTCCCTCCTGGGGGTGGCTGGAGCAGCCCCTCCTTCACCGGGGGTGCCCCAAACCCTTCCCACCCCTTTCTGCATACCCAAAATCCCTTCCTACCCCTTTTTTCCCCAAAACCCCTTCCCACCCCTTTTCAGGTGTGTAAATGGCACTGTTTGGGTGTGTAACTGGCACTGGTTTGGAGTGTAACTGGCTCTGTTTTGGGTGTGTAATGGACAATTTCAAGTGTGTAACTGGCACTGTTTTGGGTGTGTAATGGACAATTTCAGGTGTGTAACTGGCACTGTGTTGGGTGTGTAACAGACAATTTCAGGCGTGCAACTGGCACTGTGTTGGGTGTAACAGACAATTTCAGGCGTGCAACTGGCACTGTGTTGGGTGTGTAACAGACAATTTCAGGTGTGTAACTGGCACTGTTTTGGGTATGTAATGGGCAATTTCAGGAGTGTAACTGGCACTGTTTTGGGTGTGTAATGGACAATTTCAGGTGTGTAGCTGGCACTGTTTTGGGGATGTAACTGGCACTGTGTTGGTGTCCCCACTGGGCACTGTTTCGGTTTCACCCCTCAGGGAGGTTCTGCAGGAACATCTTCACTCCAGACCCCTTCTCAACCACAATACCAGGGAGAGGCACCTGCAGCACCCTGAATCCTCCTTCCAGAAACCTTCTTCCCCAGCTGACAGGGGAGGGAGGCTCTGCATGCAGCAGCTCCCTGACCCAGCCGTGTCCCTTTGTGTCCCCGCAGCTGCCGTGAGCCCGTGCCCCTCGCCGCGGGTGCCCCAGGCCGTCCCCATGGACCTGCGCATCGGGCAGCGCCTGCTCAAGCCCCAGGACACGGCGCTGCTGGCCCTGAAGCAGCAGCAGCTGCAGCACCAGCTCTTCCTGGCCAGCCTGCACCAGCAGCAAGTGGAGCAGCTCGCCCACCAGCACGTCAGGGTATGGGATGGCGCGGAGGGGGGCACACACCCAGCTCTTGGCACGGTTTGGGGCAGGATGGGGCACTTTGGAGGGTGAATTTTGCTCCCAGAGTCATAATCAGGGCTGGTTTTGAGTTCCCCTCTCTGGGCAGGGATTTGGAGGAAAAGGCTGGAAATCCCAATGCCAAAATAACATTCCCAGGTGAATTGCTGCTTTTCCCTGAGCTGGAAGATCTGGAGGGGTTTCCAGCCAGCCCAGGGAGCTCTGTGACACAAGGAGGCTGCCTGGGGAGGCAGGTGGAGGGTGAGGGTGAGGTGTCTCAATTCCAGGCCAAGTTCCAAAGTGGGGCCGGGCACCCAGTTTGGGACCAGGATGCCCAGTTTGGGATTGGGATGCACAATTTGGGACTGAGATGCCCAGTTTGGGACCAGGATGCCCAATTTGGGGCCAGGGTGGTGGCACTTGGGAGGTGACACTCGCTGACACTTTCTGGGAGGTGTCACCGAGCTCAGCTCCTGCCCCGAAAAGGAATTCACTGCCAGGTTTCACTGGCACAAGAATCCAGTGGGATTTGGCAGGGATGGTTCCTCCGAGAGGCTTCAGAGGGAGGTGGGTGGGAGGACTCGTCCTGGGAGGTGTGACCATGCCCAGGGACTTGTGACCATGCCCAGGGACTTGTGACCATGCCCAAGGAGTTGTGACCATGCCCAGGGAGCTGTGATTGTGTCCAAGGAGGTGTGACAGTGTCCAGGGAGTTGTGACCATGCCCAGGGAGCTGTGACCACATCCAAGGAGTTGTGACCCTGTCCAGGGAGTTGTGACCATGCCCAGGGAGTTGTGACCATGCCCAGGGATGTGTGACCACATCCAGGGACCTGTGACCATCTTCAGGCACTGAAATCCCTCCCTGCCTGTCCCCGGGGCTGCTCCAGGCTCAGGGCAGGAGTCAGTTCTGTGGATCAGCTGGGATTTCCCTCCTGTCATAGACTTTTTTCCCCCCCATTTTGTACTCAACAAAATTTTTATTTTTTACCGCGTTGCAACACGGCAGACGTGCCCAAACACCCCGAGAGGAGGCAGCGAGTGGGAGCAGACAGGTTTTGACTTTTACAATGTCCCCAGGGAGAGCAAAGCGTCCCTGGAGACCAAAACGGGTCAGGTTTGTTGTGATGGAACAACTTCACACGTTCCAGTGAGCCTGAGTGACACAAGGGACTGTCCCAGACCTGCCCTGTCCCTGTGTCCCCCTGCCTGGGGACAGGGAGGGATCACAGGGCTCAGGTGGGGCTGAGGGAGGGTTATGGGGTCCTGTGCCCATGTCCCTGTCCCACAGGTGGCCATGGAGGGTTCAGAGGGCTCTGAGGGGGGGTTATGGGGTCCCATTTCCATGTCCCTGTCCCACAGGTGGCCATGGAGTCCCCGCACCACGAGGCTGAGCCGGGCCAGCAGGAGCAGGAGCTGCGCCAGATCCTCAACAAGGACAAGAGCAAGAGGAGTAAGAGGGGTCAGGGGAGGGGGCTTGGGGGGTTCTGCCCTTAGCCAGACCAAGCTCTGCCTTCCCCTGGAGGAAGGGGATGAAAGGACATCCACAGAGTGGGGCTGCAACCCTGCTGGGACCCCCGGGCTGTGTTATCCGCCCCCCAGAGTGGGTTATCAGCCCCCCAATCTGGGTTTTCAGCCGCCCAATCTGGGTTTGCATCCCCCCAATCTGGGTTTGCAGCCCCCAGTCTGGGTTTGCAGCCCCCCAGATTGAGTTTTCAGCCCCCAATCTGGGTTTGCAGCCCCCCAGTCTGGATTTGCAGCCCCCCAGTTTGGGTTGCAGCCCCTCCCAGCCGCGGTCTCCCGGCGCCCTCTGGTGCCGGCGCTGGAGGAGCTGCCGGGGGCTCGCTCCCGATTTAGGGAGGCGCAGGGCTCCACATCGCAGCTGATTAATTATTAAACACTTAATTAACTCGCGCTCAGAGGTGCTGAATGCCGGCACAGATCCACAGTGTCCAGCTGTAAGAGCAGAGCATTCCTGCTGGGACGGAGAGACGGGGAACGGGGTGGGAGCAGAGCCAGGTGTGATGGGAGCAGAGCCAGCTGTGCCCCTCGGGGGTCCTCATCCATCCCCAAGCCCCGGGGTTGGACTCCTGCCCACAGGGACCCTTCAGAGCAGCTCTGAGCCCCGTGGGGTCACCGTGGTCACCGTGGTCACCGTGGTCACTGTGCAGGTGCCGTGGCCAGCACGGTGGTGAAGCAGAAGTTGGCCGAGGTCATCCTGAAGAAGCAGCAGGCGGCTCTGGAGAGGACCAGCAACGCCCCCGCTGCAGCCCTGCCCTACAGGTAAAGCAGCTGCCCCCAAAAGGAGCTGCCTCTGCCCCAAACTGCCCCACAGGTAAAGCAGCTGCCCCCAAAAGGAGCTGCCTCTGCCCCAAACCTGCCCCAGGGCGGCTGGGAAGGGGCTCTGGCTTCTGCCCGCAGGTCTCTGGAGCCCCTGGAGCCCGAGGGTCCCTCCCCTGCCATGCTCAGCACGTTCCTGTCCCCTGTGCCCAGCACTTCTCTGGACACCCCCGAGCACTTCCCGCTCCGGAAAACAGGTATGGCTTGGGAATGTCCTCATGTCCCTCATGGCCTCAGGGGTGTCCCCATGTCCCTCAAGGCTTTGGGAATGTCCCCGTGTCCCTCATGGCCTCAGGAATGTCCCTGTGGCCCTCAAACCTTTGGGAATGTCTCCAGGTCATTCAAGGACTCAGAAATGTCTCCGTGTCCCTAAAGACCTCAGGGATGTCCCTGTGTCCTTCCTGGCCTCAGGGATGTCTCCGTGTCCCTAAAGACCTCAGGATTGTCGCTGTGTCCCTCAAGGCCTCGGGATTGTCCTCGTGTCCCTCATGGCCTTGGGATTGTCCTCGTGTCCCTCAAGGCCTCGGGAATGTCGCTGTGTCCCTCATGGCCTTGGGATTGTCCTCATGTCCCTCATGGCCTTGGGGATGTCCCTGTGTCTCTTTAGGCCTCGGGAATGTCCCCATGTCCCTCAAGACCTCAGGGATGTCCCTGTGCCCTCAAAGGCCTTGGGAACGTCCTTGTGTCCCTCAAGGCCTCAGCGATGTCCCCGTGTCCGTCAAGGCCTCAGAAATGTCCCCATGTCCCTAAAGACCCCCGGGATTGTCCCCGTGTCCCCATTTGGAGCCGGCACTGGCCCCACAGAGCCCACCCAGCCTGGGCCAGCACTGACCCTGTCCCCGCAGCGTCCGAGCCCAACCTGAAGGTTCGCTGCAAGCCCAGGAAGTGCCTGGAGCGGCGCAAGAACCCCCTGACCCGCAAGGAGAGCGCCCCCCCCTCGCTCAAGAGGCGCCCACCCGACGCCATCGGTGAGGCCCCGGGGACACCTCGGGGCTGGGCTGGGCTGGGACAGCCCGTGTGTCACCCCTGTGTGGGGACGGTGACACCAGGGTTTGGTGTGTGCTCTTCAGGGGCTGGGCTGGGGTGGTTTGGGACTGGGGACCCTGGAGGTGCTGGTGTGGGATGGAGGGACCAGGAGGTGCTGGTGTGGGATTTGGGAGCCAGGAGGTGCTGGTGTGGGATGGGGGGACCTGGAGGTGCTGGTGTGGGATTTAGGGACCAGGAGGTGCTGGTGTGGGATGGGGGGACCTGGAGGTGCTGGTGTGGGATTTAGGGACCAGGAGGTGCTGGTGTGGGATTTAGGGACCTGGAGGTGCTGGTATGGGATGGAGGGACCAGGAGGTGCTGGTGTGGGATTTTGGGACCTGGAGGTGCTGGTGTGGGATTTGGGAGCCAGGAGGTGCTGGTGTGGGATTTGGGAGCCAGGAGGTGCTGGTGTGGGATGGGGGGACCTGGAGGTGCTGGTGTGGGATGGGGGGACCTGGAGGTGCTGGTGTGGGCTGGGGGAGCTGGGAGGTTTTGCTGTGGGTTGGGAGGTGCTGCTGCAGCTGCTCCTGCTGCTTTTGGAGCCCAGGCTGGACCTGCAGGGCCGGAATTGCCCCAGATCCGGCGTGGAGAGCTCCCACCATGGAGTGCTGCCCTCAGAGGGGGATTCAGCCCCAGAAGGGTGGGGGGCAGAGCTTGGAGGGGCTGAGGGGGTTCTGTGCCCTCACTCCTGTCCTTCCCCCCCCAGACTCGTCCCCCAGCAGCAGCAGCACCCCCGTGTCGGGCTGCAGCTCTCCCAACGACAGCCTGCCCGCCGAGCATGCCGCGCTGCCCGCTGCCCCCGGCGGGGCCCACGAGGTCAGCCCGGGGCTTTGGGGACCCCTGTGGGCTCAGGGGGAGGGCACCACCCCAGCCCTGAGCCCCCTGCCCCCTGCCTCTCTCTGCATGCTGGGCTGCCCTGGAGTGCCCTGGGATGCTCTGGGATGTCCTGGCATTCACTGGGATGCTCTGGGATGCCCTGGGATGCTCTGGGATGATCTAGGATGCCCTGGGGATTCCTCGGGATGTCCTGGGATGCTCTGGGTGTCCTTGAATGCCCTGGGATGCCCTGGGGTGCCTTGGGATGTCCTGGCATTCACTGGGATGCCCTGGGAAGATCTGCAATGTCCTGGGATGCCCTTGAATGCCCAGGGATGCCCTGGCATGCCCTGGCATTCCCTGCTCTGGGATGCCCTCCCCAGCCCATCACTTCTCCCACCCCCACCCTCCTTCAGGGTGCGTTTCCCCTCTGCTGTCCTGTCCCGTGGGTGTCCCCAGGCTGTCCCCTGTCCCTGTCCCAGTTCCTGGCTGGGACCAGGGCTCTGACGGCTCCTGTTTGCTGCAGACGCCGCTGGCGCAGCGGCTGCTGATGCAGGAGAGCTCCCTGGCTCAGTTTGCCCTGCAGAGCGCGGCCTCCCTGCCGGCCATCACCCTGGGGCTGCCGGCCACCACCAGTGCCAGGGTACGTGCCCGGGCTGGACTCCAGCGCTGCATCCTTCCCTTGGGGTTTGGGCTGCTGGTGCTGCCCACGGGCACGGTGGGGACAATCCTGTGCCCTCCCGGTGCCGTGTCCCTGTGTCTGTCCCTGTGTCTGTCCCTGTCCTCGTCCCTGTCCCCTGTCTCCATCCCTGTCCTTTTCCCCATCCCTGACCCTTTCCCTGTCCCTGCTCCATCTCTGTCCCATCTCTGTCCCTGTCCCATCCCTGTTCCCATCCCTGTCCCTGTCCCCACAGGGTGACGCGGAGTGCCGGGCGCTGCCCAGCCTGGCTCACCGGGTCCCGGTGCTCAATGGCCCCGTGCTCCCATCCCTGTCCCATCACTGTCACTGTCCCCGTCCCCACAGGGTGACGCCGAGCGCCGGGCACTGCCCAGCCTGGCTCACCGGGTCCCGGTGCTCCCATCCCTGTCCCATCACTGTCCCTGTCCCCACAGGGTGACGCCGAGCACCGGGCACTGCCCAGCCTGGCTCACCGGGTCCCGGTGCTCCCATCCCTGTCCCATCACTGTCCCTGTCCCCACAGGGTGACGCCGAGCGCCGGGCACTGCCCAGCCTGGCTCACCGGGTCCCGGTGCTCAATGGCCCCGTGCTCCCGGGCTCGCACCCGCCCGTCTTTATCCCGGCCAGCCTGGAGCAGCACGAGGCCGGCAGCGCCCTGTCCCCCCGGCTGCAGCCCGTCATCATCCTCGAGCCCTCGGTCACCCACGCGCCGCTGGTGGCGGGTCAGTGTCTGCCTGGGGACGTGGGGACAGTGACAGGGACAGGACAGTGACGGTGGCACCCAGGCTGGGAATGGATTGGTTTTCTTAACAAACTGCTCACAACAGGATTGCTGTCGCATGGGAACTGCAAAATGCTGGCTTGGCTTAGAGGAAATTACTTCTAAAATCACCAGAAAAGGCCTGATTTTGAGAGGCCTTTCTTAATAATTTTTTTTATATTTTATTAATTATTATTTTATATTATTATTTATATATCATTATATTATAATATAAATATAGTATAATATATAGTATAATATTTTGTATAATAAATATAGCATAATATATAGTATCATAGAAATATAGTATAATATAAATAAAATAATATACCTTCATATTATTAACATTTTGCTATTAATATAAACGAATATATTATTGCTATTTATATTATTTTATTATATAATTTTTTTTAAATTTAATTTTTAAAATATATTTGACATCTTTATATTTTCTAACCTTACTGCACCCCGTCGCTGTGCCACCCTGCCGTGTCCCCGCAGTGCCAGGCCTGGGGGCCGTGCCCTTCTCCTTCGCCCCGTCGCTGGTGCCCGCGGAGCGCCTGGCACTGCCCGGGCAGCACAAACCGCTGGGCAGGACCCGCTCGGAGCCGCTGCCGCCCAGCCCCAGGGCCGTGCAGCAGCACCTGCTCTACCAGCAGCACCACGCCCACTTCCTCGAGAGGCTCAAGCAGCAAACGCCCCTGGGCAAGGTGAGACCCGCCGGGAAAAGAGGATGGAAACAAAAATGTAGGGAAAAAAATTCATGGATGTGTCTTTTTGTCTAATTACAAAATGCTGTTTACACCTGTGAAGAAGAAGGACTAGCTTCTGCCTTAAAACTTCTACTTTGTTTTATACATATAATATCTAATATCTAGTATAGAATATAGAATATAGAATATAGAATATATAGTATAGAATATAGAATATATAGTATAGAATATAGATTATATAGAATATAGAATATGTTATATAATATATATAAGATACAATATGTACTATGTACTATGTAATATAGTATATAGTATATAGTATACAGTATACAATATATAGTATATATTATGCATTATATAAATATATAATATATTACGTATAATGCATTATATATTATACATTATATATTGCATATAATAAATTATATATTACATATTACATACAATATACAATATATTACCTATAATATAATATATAATTTATATATATTATTAATATATGAAATAACAATCTTTTAAAACTTGTTTTTAGTTTCATTTTTACCTCAACAATGTCTTGTTCTACAACATCTCTAAGTCAGTATTTTTAATCTCCTTATATACAAATATATAAAAATATATATCCATTCATATATACACACACATATACATATATATATATAATATATACACACACACACATATATATATATATATATATATATATATATATATAAACAAATACATACAAAAATTTATACTCTGTGAATTTGTATACAAATATATACTATGAGAGCGTTTGTTAGACTTGAGGAATTGAGGAATTTCCTAGCCATGTGTTTCTCACCACGCCCCGGCTGCAGCGCATGGCCAAGTCCAGCGAGAAGCCCCGGCTGCGGCAGATCCCGTCCTCGGAGGACATGGAGGCCGAGGGGACCCTCCCGGAGGCGGCGGCCGAGGCTGCGGAGCCCGGCAGGGCCCGGGTGGAGCCGGCCCGGCCCGGCAGCAGCGGCAAGGAGCCCGAGAGGACGCAGAAGATGGGGCAGCCCCAGGAGGAGCTGGTCCTGCAGCAGGTGCGGCAGGGAGGGGAGCCCTGGGGACACGGGGCCGTGCCTGCCTGGAGCCCGGGCAGCTCACTGGCACTGGGGCAGAGCGGCGGCCACCGCCGGGGTCAGCACAGCTGGGCTTTGTCCCCGAATTGCCGGACATCGTCCCCAGATTGCTGGAATTTTATGCTCACATTTTGGGCATAGTCCCCGAATTGCCAGGCTTTGTCCCCGAATTGCCGGAACTTGGTCCCCAGATTGCTGGAATTTTGTGCTCACCTTGCCAGGCATCGTCCCCGAATTGCCGGGTTTTGTCCCCGAATTGCCGGGCTTTGTCCTCGAATTGCCGGGCATCGTCCCCAAATTGCTGGAACTTTGTGCTCACCTTGCCAGACATCGTCCCCGAATTGCCGGGTTTTGTCCCCAGCTGCCGGGTTTTGTCCCCAAATTCCCGGGCTTTGTCCCCGAATTGCCGGGTTTGGTCCCCAAATTGCCGAAACTTTGTGCTCACTTTGCCAGCCATCGTCCTCAAATTGCCAGATTTTGTCCCCAGATTGCCGTCTCTGTCCCATCGCTGCTGTCACTGCGGGGCTGAGCCGGCAGGGAGCAGCAGATGCTAGGACAGTCCTGTCCTGCTTGTCCTGCCTGTCCTGCTTGTCCCGTCCTGCTTGTCCTGTCCTGTTTATCCTGTTCTGCCTTGTCCTGTCCCATCCTGTCCCGTTTTGCCCTGTCCTGCTTGTCCTGTCCTGTCCCATCCTGTCCTGTCCTACTTGTCCCATCCCATCTTGTCCCGGCTCCGAGCCCGTTGCAGCCTCTGGACCCGCTCAGCACACACCCAGCACGGCTCTGTCCCCTGTCCCCCGTGCTGGGGACACTGTCCCCTGTCCCCTGACGCCGTCCTTGTCCCCAGGCCCTGCTGTGGGACTCCTTCCAGCGGGTGCAGCAGCAGCTCCTCAAGCGCCAGCCCCTGGCCGACCCCCCCGCGCTGCCCCCCGGCCACCGGCCCCTGTCCCGGGCCCAGTCGTCCCCGGCCACGGCCACCGTGTCCCTCCCTGCCCAGGACACCAAGGCGCTGGCGCTGCCCGTGCAGGAGCAGCCTAAGCCACACTTCACCACAGGTATGGTCACGCTGCGGGGCTGTCACCGCGGGCCGGGGACAGGAGGGGACCTGGGGGTGTCCTGGGGTGGCTCCACATTGATCTGGGTCAGTCCTGGAGTTGGGAGTGACAGGAGAGAGCTGGGGGGGCCTTCTCCGTATCTTGGGGGGCTTTTCCAGGCAGGGTTTGCCCACCTGGGCCCTGGCTGCATTCCTGGGGTTTGGGGCAGGATCTCCCATGGTTTGGGGCAGGATCTCCCGTGGTTTGGGGGCAGAATCTCCTGTGGTTTGGGGACAGAATCTCCTGTGGTTTGGGGACAGAATCTCCCGTGGTTTGGGGTAGAATCTCCCATGGTTTGGGGGCAGAATCTCCCAGGATTGGGGGCAAAATCTCCTGTGGTTTGGGGACACAATCTCCTGTGGTTTGGGGACACAATCTCCTGTGGTTTGGGGGGATTTTGGTCAGTATTTGGGGTCTCGGAGCCCCTGCAGAGGTGCTGAGGGTGCAGCTCTGGCGGTGCCTGGCAGGGCTGGTTTATGACTCGGTGATGCTGAAGCACCAGTGCTCCTGCGGGGACAACAGCAACCACCCCGAGCACGCGGGCAGGATCCAGAGCATCTGGTCCCGGCTGCAGGAGCGGGGCCTGCGCAGCCGCTGCGAGGTGAGCTCAGAGGGCTGGGCCCTCCTCCACCCCTCCTGAACCCATCCCATCCCTCCTGATCCCATTCCATCCCTCCTGATCCCATCCCGTCCCTCCTGAACCCATTCCATCCCTCCTGATCCCATCCTGTCCCTCCTGATCCCATTCTTCCTGATCCCTCCTGATCCTGTTCCATCCCTCCTGATCCCACCTGATCCCTTCTGATTTCATTCCACTACTGATCCCATCCCACCCCTCCCGATCCCATTTCATCCCTCCTGAACCCATTCCATCTCTCCCGATCCCATTTCATCCCTCCTGAACCCATTCCATCTCTCCTGATCCCATTTCATCCCTCCCAATCCCATCCCTCCCCTCCTCCCCCAGTTTGTCCCCATGTCCTCGGCCGTTTCCCTGCTCCGCCCCTCTCCCCCTGGACCCTGTGCACAGGGAGGGGCTGATCCCCCCAAACCAGCGAGCTTTACCAAACCCAGCCTAGTGAAACCCAGCTCTGGGCTGGCTCTGGCTCCCTGACTGCAGTCTGGGGGTGCTCCAGCCCCGGGGGTCCAGCAGGGGGATGGGGGGATCCCCCGTGTGTCCCCTCGGTGACAGCCGTGTCCCCCAGTGCCTGCGGGGCCGCAAGGCCACCCTGGAGGAGCTGCAGTGCGTGCACAGCGAGCGCCACGTGCTGCTCTACGGCACCAACCCCCTGAACCGCCTCAAACTGGACAACGGCAAGCTGGCAGGTGGGTGCCACCCTGGGCAGGTGGGTGCCACCCATGGGCAGGTGGGTGCCACCCATGGGCAGGTGGGTGCTCACCCTGGGCAGGTGGGTGCCACCCTGGGCAGGTGGGTGCCACCCATGGGCAGGTGGGTGCCACCCTGGGCAGGTGGGTGCCACCCTGGGCAGGTGGGTGCTCACCCTGGGCAGGTGGGTGCCACCCATGGGCAGGTGGGTGCCACCCTGGGCAGGTGGGTGCCACCCATGGGCAGGTGGGTGCTCACCCTGGGCAGGTGGGTGCTCACCCTGGGCAGGTGGGTGCCACCTCAGGCTGGCCCCCAGCAGCTCCCCTGGGTGCTGGGCACAGCCTGGTCCCACCCTGGTCCTGCTTGCCCAGTCCTGAGTCCCCTCTGGTCCCTCTCTCCACAGGGATCCTGTCCCAGAGGACGTTTGTGATGCTGCCCTGTGGAGGGGTGGGGGTGAGTGTTCCATCCCTGATCCGGGTTTTGGGGTCACTGTTCCATCCCTGATCTGGGTTTTGGGGTCACTGTTCCATCCCTGTTCTGGATTATGGGGTCACTGCTCCATCCCTGATCCAGGTTTTGGGGTCACTGCTGAATCCCTGCTCTGGGTTGTGGGGTCACTGCTCCATCCCTGATCCGGGTTTTGGGGTCCCTGCTCTGCCCTTTGGTCAGGGCTGTTCCTTTTTGGTCCCTCAGGATCTCGGGGCAGCTCCCGAAGCCCCTGGGCTGCCTGGGAGGGGGTGTTTGATGCAGGTGTGGGATCAGAGCAGCTCGGGGTCCTTGGGGATGTCTGAGAATCCCACTCTGGAGAGGGATCCTGCATCCAGGGGGGCTGGCAGGAGGGGATCCCCCCTGAGGAGGGGCAGCGGTGACACTGGGACAGCAGCTCGTCCCTTCTGAGGCCTCTCCATTCCCAGCTGTCCCTCCTGGTTTCTCTGCATTCACTGCCTCCTTCTCTCCTCCTGTCCTGTCCCTGTCTCTCTCCTGTCCCATCCCTGTCCCTGTCCCATCCCTGTCCCATCCCTGTCCCTGTCCCTCTCCTGTCTCTGTCCCTCCCTGTCCCTGTCCCTGTCCCTGTCCTGTCTCTCTCTTTCAGGGCTCCTCCTGCCGCCTCTTCTGGCTCTGCTCCTCTCCTTGCTGGGCTCCAGCTCTGCTTTCCCTGCTCTGCCTCTTTCCCTGCTCTGTTCCTGGGTGCCCCCCTGGGCACGGGGAGCTCTCACCCAGCCTCAGCTGAAGAGATTTCTGACTTTCCCGGCTCTGGCGCGGTGCTGGTGTTTGGTTAAACGCTAAAATGGGATAAAGCAGGTAAAGGAGGGCGCTGGGCAGGGAGGAGAGCGTGGGGTGGCCGATGTCACCTTAGGCTGGCACAGGACACCGATCCCTGCTGGGTGAGGCCGCTGTCCCCAGTGCTGTGTCCCCCTGTGACCCGTGTCCCTCCGCAGGTGGACAGTGACACCATCTGGAACGAGCTGCACTCGTCCAACGCCGCGCGCTGGGCCGCGGGCAGCGTCACCGAGCTGGCCTTCAAGGTGGCCACCAGGGAGCTGAAGGTAGGGGGGGCTGGGGGGTCCTGGGGCTGTGTCACCAATGGTCAGGGGTCCCTGAGTGGTGTCACCTCATGGCCAGGGGTCCCAGGGCTGTGTCACCAATGGTCAGGGGTCCCTGAGTGGTGTCACCCCCTGGTTTGGGGTCCCTGAGTGGTGTCACCTCATGGCCAGGGGTCCCAGGGCTGTGTCCCACCATGGTCTGGGGGGCCAGGGCTGTGTCACCCCCTGGTTTGGGGTCCCTGAGTGGTGTCACCACAGAGCCAGGGCTCCCAGGGCTGTGTCACCCCGTGATTTGGGGGTCCCAGGGCTGTGTCACCCCATGGTTTGGGGTCCCAGGCCTGTGTCACCCCATACCCAGGGGTCCCTGAGTGGTGTCACCACAGAACCAGGGCTCCCAGGGCTGTGCCACCCCGTGATTTGGGGGTCCCAGGGGTGTGTCACCCCATACCCAGGGGTCCCAGGGCTGTGTCACCCTATGGTCAGGGGTCCCTGAGTGGTGTCACCTCATGGCCAGAGGTTCCAGGGCTGTGTCACTCCATGGTTTGGGGTCCCTGAGTGGTGTCACCCCACAGTTGGGGGTCTCAGGCCTGTCACCTCACAGCCAGGAGGTCCCCAGGGCTGTGTCTTCCATGGCTGGGGGTCCCAGGGCGGTGTCACCACAGAGCCAGGGGTCCCAGGGCTGTCACCTCACAGCCAGCGGGTCCCTGGGGGTGTCACCCCATGGTTTGGGGTCCCTGAGTGGTGTCACCCCATGGTTTGGGGTCCCAGGACTGTGTCACCCCACAGTTGACGGTCCCAGGGCTGTCACCCCATGGCCAGCAGTCCCTGAGTGAGGTCCCCCCACATCCAGGGGTCCCTGGGCTCGGTGGCACTGGGCACAGGGTCTGTGTGTCCCCCGGGGTGGCTGCCCTGCCCTGTTCTCTGCTCTGTCCCCAGAACGGCTTTGCCGTGGTGCGGCCGCCCGGACACCACGCGGATCCATCCACGGCCATGTAAGGCCCCTCCCTCCCTGAGGGAGCCCCAAAAGCACCTCCAGGGCTCAAACCCACCCCAAAATCCCCCCTGGGAGCCACCCCTGCCCGGGGGCAGCTCGGGAAGGGCGCCAGGTGACTCCCACCCCTCTTGCCAGGGGGTTCTGCTTCTTCAACTCGGTGGCCATCGCTGCCAGGCAGCTGCAGCAGAAGGGGAAGCTCAGCAAGATCCTCATCGTGGACTGGGTGAGTGTCCCCAGGATGTCCCCAGGGCGTCCCCAGGATGTCCCCAGGGCCAGTTCCTGCTCCAGCTCTTGTGGGAGCGTGGCTGGAACCCCTCAGGATTGGGGAGCAGGAGCCGATCCTGCCCTGGGGGACCCAGCCCCGGCTGCTTTGGGCTCTGTGGGGTTCTGGGGCCGCCCAGCAGCTGCCAGAACCCTCTCTGGGGGTGTCCCTGCAGGACGTTCACCACGGCAACGGGACCCAGCAGATTTTCTACAGGGACCCCGAGGTTCTCTACATCTCCCTGCACCGCCACGACGACGGCAACTTCTTCCCGGGCAGCGGGGCTGCTGATGAGGTGGGACAGAGGGGACAGAGGTGACAGAGGGGACAGCGGGGACAGCAGGACACAGCAGGACACGGGGGCTGAGCGGGGACAGGGCCCTGGGGGCTCCTTTCCCACCCCTGACCCTGCCTGGGTTACCCAGCACAGGGATGGGGACGGATGGAAAGGCAGGAAAATCCCACAGGTCCTGACCCTGCTGTGGCACTGGGGAGGGGGGCCAGGAACCCCAAAATGCTGAGAGGGGCTTGGGACCCCCAAACACCCTCCCATGGTACAGGGCAGGGGATTGGGACCCCCAAACACCCTCCTATGGCGCAGGGCAGGGGATTGGGACCCCCAAACACCCTCCTATGGCACAGGGCAGGGCATTGGGACCCCCAAACACCCTCCCATGGTACAGGGCAGGGGATTGGGACCCCCAAACACCCTCCTGTGGTACAGGGCAGGGGATTGGGACCCCCAAACACCCTCCTGTGGTACAGGGCAGGGGATTGGGACCCCCAAACACCCTCCCATGGTACAGGGCAGGGGATTGGGACCCCCAAACACCCTCCTATGGTACAGGGCAGGGGATTGGGACCCCCAAACACCCTCCTATGGCACAGGGCAGAGATCTGGGACCCTCACCCTGTCCTTGCTCCCTCCCAGGTGGGCGCTGGCCCCGGCGAGGGCTTCAACGTCAACGTGGCCTGGGCTGGGGGGCTCGACCCCCCCATGGGGGACCCCGAGTACCTGGCTGCCTTCAGGTACTGTCCCCATGCCCGTGGGCCGTGCTCTGGGTGGGGCTGGCCCTGCTCCTCATCCCCTGTGTGGGGCTGACCCTGCTCCTCATCCCCTTTTTCCGTCCATGTGGGGCTGACCCCACTCCCCATCCCTTTTGCCCCATGTAAGGGTGACCCCATTCCCCACCCTTTTCCCCCCATACAAGGCTGACCTCCCTCCCCACCCACTTTCCCCCATGTGGGGCTGACCCCCCTCCCCATCCCCTTTCCCCCCATATAAAGCTGACCCCACTCCCCACCCTTTTCCCCCCATATAAGGGTGACCCCATTCCCCACCCTTTTCCACCATACAAGGCTGACCCCCCTCCCCATCCCCTTTCCCCCAGGACCGTGGTGATGCCCATTGCCCACGAGTTCTGCCCTGACGTGGTGCTGGTGTCGGCCGGATTCGACGCAGCCGAGGGGCACCCGCCCCCCTTGGGGGGCTACAAAGTCTCTGCCAAGTGTAAGGAGGGGGCTCGGATGGGGCTGGGACCCCCTTGGGGTCGGGTGTCTCCTTTGGGGTCGCCCGGGAAGGGGCGGCCACTCCTGGGGGAGCCACGGAGATTTTGGGTTGGGTTTGGGCACAGGGAGGTGACATTGCTGGTCTCCCAGAGGTTTGGGTAGGAAGAGGTGACATTCCTGGTCTCCCAGAGGTTTGGGCACAGAGAGATGACATTCCTGGTGTCCCACAGATTTGGGCACAGGGAGGTGACATTGCTGGTCTCCCAGAGGTTTGGGCACAGGGAGATGACATTCCTGGTGTCCCACAGGTTTTGGCTACATGACCAAGCAGCTGATGAGCCTGGCGGGGGGGGCCGTGGTGCTGGCTCTGGAGGGGGGGCACGACCTCACGGCCATCTGTGACGCGTCCGAGGCCTGCGTGTCCGCCCTGCTGGGCCACGAGGTGAGACTGGCACTGGCCCGGTGCCACTGCCCCGTGTGCCCCGATGCCACCACCCCCTGTGTCCCCCAATGCCACCACCCCCTGTGTCCCCCAATGCCACCACCTCCCCACGTCCCCCATTGTGCCCCGCAGCCGGAGCCGCTCCCCGAGGACAGCCTGAGGCAGAAGCCCAACGCCAACGCCGTGCGCTCCCTGGAGGCCGTGATCCAGGTCCAGAGTGAGTGGAAACCTGGGACACCCCTGTCCTGGGACACCCTTAACCTGGGACACCCCTAACCTGGGATATCCCTGTCCTGGCACACCCCTGTCCTGGGATACCCCTGTCATGGGACACCCCTAACCTGGGACACCCCTAACCTGGGATATCCCTGTCCTGGCACACCCCTGTCCTGGGATACCCCTGTCATGGGACACCCCTAACCTGGGATATTCCTGTCCTGGGACACCCCTAACCTGGGACACCCCCAACCTGAGTTATCCCTGTCCTGGGCCACCCCTCTCCTGAGCCACCCCTAATCTGGGACATCTCTGTCCTGGGCTATCTCTGTCCTGGGACACCCTGTCCCAGTGTCCCCAGCCCCGCTGTCCCCTCCCACAGGCAGATACTGGGTGGCCGTGCAGCGCTTCGCCTCCAAGCTGGGCTGCTCCTTCCTCGAGGCTCAGCACCACGAGGCCGACGAGGTGGAGACGGTCACAGCCCTGGCGTCGCTCTCGGTGGCCGTGATGGTGGAGAAGAGGTGACATTGCTGGGACTGCCCTGTGCCAGGGGGGTGGCAGCGGGGCAGGGCAGCGTCCCCGCCCTGGGTGAGGTTCTGGGCTCTTGGGAACCCCGTGCTGGGCTCATCCCAAATGGAAACCCAACCAAACCCTCCTGAGAACCCTGTGCTGGGCTCATCCCAAATGGAAACCCAACCAAACCCTCCTGAGAACCCTGTGCTGGGCTCATCCTGGATGGAAACCCAACCAAACCCTCCTGAGAACCCCGTGCTGGGCTCATCCTGAATGGAAACCCAACCAAACCCTCCTGAGAACCTGTGCTGGGCTCATCCCAAATGGAAACCCAACCAAACCCTCCTGAGAACCCCGTGCTGGGCTCATCCTAAATGGAAACCCAACCAAACCCTCCTGAGAACCCCGTGCTGGGCTCATCCCAAAGAAAAACCCAACCAAACCCTCCTGAGAACCCCGTGCTGGGCTCATCCCAAAGAAAAACCCAACCAAACCCTCCTGGGAACCTGTGCTGGGCTCATCCTGAATGGAAACCCAACCAAACCCTCCTGGGAACCTGTGCTGGGCTCATCCCAAATGGAAACCCAACCAAACCCTCCTGAGAACCCCGTGCTGGGCTCATCCCAAATGGAAACCCAACCAAACCTTCCTGCCTGGAAACCCAACCTTCCTTCCTGCCAGCAGGGTCCCCCTCGTGTCCCCTCCCCGTGTCACTGTCCCCACGTGGCCCCTCACGTGTCCGGTTCCCCCGCAGGGCACAGGAGGAGCCCATGGAGCAGGAGGAGCCCATGAACCAGTGACCCTTGGGGACATTCCCGGCGTGGCCGCAGCCCCCGAAGATCCCGATCCCGTTTGTCCCCCTGGCTCCCGAGGCCCTGGGCGGGCCTGGACTCCTGGAAGGGACATTCCCACATCCAGCAGGACGGGAGCACGGAGAGCCCCGAGCCTGGACTGTGCCCAAGCCCCCTCCCCAATTCTGGGACCCCTCGATGGGGGTGAAGCCCCCCAGCCCTGCGGCACTGACCCCCCATCCCGGGACCCTCCTCAGGGGGAAGGGCCGGACGTTGGGATGGACGCTGGGACCACCCTGGGGACGGCTCCCATATGGAAACCCAACCATGCCGGGGTTTGCTCCATGGGATGGGATCTCCGTGCCCTCTCCTGAGGCTCCCTGGCTCCCCTTGCCCTGCTGGGCACAGGGACAGAGCGGCAGGGATGGGACCAGGTGCTCAGGAGCATCCCAAGGAAGATTTGGAGCTCCTGAGGAAGTTTGGAGCATCCCAAGGAAGATTTGGAGCTCCTGAGGAAGTTTGGAGCATCCCAAGGAAGATTTGGAGCATCCCCAGGAAGGTTTGGGGCATGCCAAGGAAGATGTGGAGCATCCCCAGGAATGTCTGGAGCCCCTCAAGGAAGATCTGGAGCCCCCCAAGGAACGTCTGGAGCCCCCCAAGGAACGTCTGGAGCCCCCCAAGGAATGTCTGGAGCCCCCCAAGGAACGTCTGGAGCCCCTTAAGGAACGTCTGGAGCCCCCCAAGGAACGTCTGGAGCCCCCCAAGGAATGTCTGGAGCCTCCCAGTGAGGGCAGAGCGAGGCCAGGGGTGGGCAGTGCCCGGGGGTCCCCCCTGCCCTCGCTGCCCAGTTTGCACTATGGACCCTGCCAGCCCTGATGTGAACCCGACTCCTCGTCCCGGGGCAATTTTGGGGACCTTCCCCTCCTGCCGAGGTGCCTCGAGCCCCTTCCAGCCCCCCGAGGCCCTGGCTGGGTGTGGGTCCGGCCCCTGAGCCCCTCCCCAGCCGGGGCTCCCCAGTTCCCACCAGGGATCCCCCAGGGGTGCCCAAACCCCCTCGGTCCCATCCCTGTCCCTGCCCTGGGGTGACAGGGGCAGATCCAGAGCCTCCAACCCAAGGGTTCCATCCCAATTTCCCTTTGCCCATTTCCCCAGGAGCAGCCCTGTCCTGGGGGACAGAGGGGACCCAACCCTGGGGACAGAGGGGACCCAGCCCTGGGGACAGAGGGGACCCAACCCTGGGGACAAAGGGGACACAGCCCTGAGGACAGAAGGGACACAGCCCTGGGGACAGAGGGGACACAGCCCTGGGGACAGAGGGGACACAGCCCTGGGGACAAAGGGGACACAGCCCTGGGGACAAAGGGGCACAGCCTTGGGGACAGAGGGGACCCAGCCCTGGGGACAGAGGGGACACAGCCCTGGGGACAAAGGGGACACAGCCCTGGGGACAAAGGGGCACAGCCTTGGGGACAGAGGGGACCCAGCCCTGGGGACAGAGGGGACACAGCCCTGGGGACAGAGGGGACCCAGCCCTGGGGACAAAGGGGACACAGCCCTGGGGACAAAGGGGACCCAGCCCTGGGGACAGAGGGGACACAGCCCTGGGGATAAAGGGGACCCAGCCCTGGGGACAAAGGGGACCCAACCCTGGGGACAGAGGGGACCCAGCCCTGGGGACAAAGGGGACCCAGCCCTGGGGACAGAGGGGACCCAGCCCTGGGGACAAAGGGGACCCAGCCCTGGGGACAAAGGGGACCCAGCCCTGGGGACAGAGGGGACCCAGCCCTGGGGACAGAGGGGACCCAGCCCTGGGGACAAAGGAGACACAGCCCTGTCTGAGCTGGGCGTGGGGGCAGCTCCGGCTGCGGCGACGGAGGGGGAGGAGATTTTGTATAAAAACAAAACAAAACAAAAAAACAAAAAAAAAAAAAAAAAGAAATTTTAAAAGGAAAAAAAAAAGGAATCAAAACCCTTGGTGTGGCTCAGGGTGGGGGTCCTGGGGGGGATGGAGGGACCTCTCAAGCTCCATCCTGCTGGAATTTACCAGGAGGAATCCACCATGCACAGGATGACATTTTCCTCATTTCAAGGTTTTTTGGCTCATTTTAAAGATTTTTTTTCTCATTTAAAATGCAGGGATTTTTTTAAACAAACAAGACACATCAAAATACTTGAAAATATTCTTTTAAAAATATATTTCACCTTTTTGGTTGGAAGCTGGAGTCTCACTCCACAGATAAGTTTTTGCCCTTTATTTTTCAAGCACAATTTATTCTTTTTTGAAGGAAGATTTTAAGTTCTGAAGCCGATTTTGTTTCTCAGCTGTAAAATCCTTCCCGAACGAAGCCACCACAGCCCCATTTTTAACAGAACTCTGATTTTTTTAAGCACCTCCAGATTTTTTTGAAGGCTGCAGACGACTCCTCGGAGCAGGGAATCCAATCCCACTGCACATAAAAATTGGGAATTGGGTGAAAAAAGTCACTCTGGGCCTTCCTGTGGCTCCTCCGTGGATTCTCTGGTGCGCCCCAAACCTGATCACAACTGGAATTCCTCTCCCATGGAATATCTGGGGGCTCAGGCCTGTTGCAGCCTCTCTGGAAGGGATTTTCCCCCTCTTTTTCTGCCATAATAGGCAAAAAAACCTGTTTTTTTTTTTCTTTATTCCAATAAATGCGGCCCAGCTGAGGGAGGTGCAGGGTGGACCTGGCAGCACCATTCCCTAGGAAAAACAAGGATTGAACCCTGGAAAATTCCCCCTGGGCTTTATTGGGGTCGTTTTGGGCACCCCCAACACCTCCATTGTCCTTTCCCCACACCCTCAAGAGAGCCCAAATCCACTCAGAGTTCCCAAATGGCCCCAAAATCCCAAAATTCTCGACAGCTCCGTCTCCAGCCTCAATTCCTGATAAATCCTGAGGAACTGGGAGATTCCACCAGGGTGTTGGTGAGGTTCATCCACGGGGCAGGAGTGGCTGGGGGGTTCAGCAGCCCCCAAATCCCCCTGGATCCTCACCATCCATGGGATCACAATCCATGGGAACACCACAACACAATCCATGGGATCACAATCCATGGGAACACAACACAATCCATGGGAACTCAACACAATCCATGGGATCGTCCCGGCGCGGAGCCTTCAGAGCAGAATGAAAGCGGGGGCACCCCCGAGGTCCTTGGGGGGCTCCAGCCCTTCCCCTTCCCCTCATCCTGGAGGAATTGTCCTGCTCTGGGAAGGGCTCAGCTCTCTGGCAGTCCCACAGGAGGAAATTGGGGTCTGGGGATGGTTCCTTACCTGCGAGCCCACAATAAATCACAGCCCCGAGTTCCTCCAGCAGCGTCCGAACCGACTCAAAGCAGCTCCTGCTGCAGCTCCCTCGGGCTCATCCCTAAAGTTTTTGGGGTCCCCGGGGCTGTCGGGGGTTTGGGGTCCTTCCCTCCTCTCTCCAGGGAGGTTCCTGTGGGGTTTTGGGTGCTGGAGCTGCTTCCATCGAGGCGGAGACCTGGGGAGAGACAGCGGGGTCAGGTTGGGATCAGCTTCCCAAAATCCTACAAATTCATCCCCTGGAACCAATGGGGTCAGGTCAGGATCGGCTTCCCAAAATCCTACAAATCCATCCCCTGAAGCCAATGGGGTGAGCTTGGGCTTGGCTTCCCAAACTCCTACAAATCCATCCCCCAGAGCCAGCAGGGTCAGGTCGGGTTTGGCTTCCCAAAATCCTACAAATCCATGCCCTGGACCCAGCAGGGTCATGTTGGGATCAGCTTCCCAAAATCCTACAAATCCATGCCCTGGAAACAATGGGATGAGCTTGGGCTTGGCTTCCCAAAATCCTACAAATCCATGCCCTGGACCCAGCAGGGTCATGTTGGGATCAGCTTCCCAAAATCCTACAAATCCATCCCCTGAAACCAATGGAGTCAGGTCGGGATCGGCTTCCCAAAATCCTACAAATCCATGCCCCAGAGCCAGCAGGGTCAGGTCGGGTTTGGCTTCCCAAAATCCTACAAATCCATGCCCTGGAACCAACAGGTTTATTCCATCCCCTCCTGCTTTGTCTCCGGCTGTTTCCTCCTCACCGAGAGCTTCCCCTCTCTGGAGAGGAGCCTGGGGAGGGATAAATCAAAGCCTCCAGGAATTCTCCTCCAGGAAGGGCTGAGGACAGAGGGGAAAATCCCCTAAAGGCCAATGTGAGCCCTTGGGATGGGCGATGGGGCTCGAGGGCAACGAGCAGCCAAAATTTCAGAGTCATGGCCAGGCAGGACCATCCCAACCCAGCCCATGGGAAAATGGATCAGCTCCCTGAGCCCAGCGAGGTCTGATCCCAAAAATACACTCCTGGCAGGATTTTGGGAGGGAGGGTTGGACAAGGTTTAACGCCAAGGAACCCTCATGGGAGCATTCCAGGGCTGGCCAAGGGCTGCAGGAGCTTTGGGAGGAGCCGAACCCCGCAGGATTTGGGATGGAGAAGCTCACGGAGCTCCCTCCTCACCCTGCCTGGGTATCCCTGCCTTTGTCCGCCCCAGGAATGGGATCGGATCCGGGCACGGTCCCGCAGCTCCTCCCGCAGCTCCTCATTGCCCTGCGCTGCCGGGAGCCCTCCCTGACAGCCGGGATGACAAACGGGCTCGTTCCAGAGGCATTCCCGGGGCCAGGCGGCTCCAGCGATGAAAAACGGGCTCGGTTCAGAGGCATTCCCGGGGCCAGGCGGCTCCAGCGAGCTCCTTGCAGGGGCCATAAACCCGGAGATATTTCCTCGTTCCCCAGGGCTGGATCTGTGATTTTACGTCTGGATTAATTTTGACTAATCCTCAGCAGTGCGGGGACTCTGCCACGGAGAGCAGCTCGGTCCCACTGGGTGGTTTTGTCTATTTTTAATGGAAATGTGGAGGTTTTTGATGGAAAATGAACCCAGCAGCTCTGGTCGGGCCTGTGACAATTCGGGGGATTTTGGGGAACGTCCCACATCCCTCACCAGGGCGGTTCCTCCAACGCCTCCCCTTCCACCCCGAGTGAAAACACAGCTCTGGGAAGAGCAGATTTTGGGGAACCCTCCAAACCTGCTCTGCTCCAGGAGGGAATCCCAGGAGCACCAAATCACCCGGGAACAGATTTCCCGGGATTTTAGTAGCTCCTCACCTCCCCTGAGAGCCCAGCCCCAAACTGGGGGTCCCGGACCACCCTGAGCTCTTTAACCTGGGGCTGGATCCACTTTTAAGGGACAGATTTGGGGTGGGAAGGGATCCCTGCTCTCCTGTCATGCTGTAGAGGGATGCGGGGGATTTTAAAGCAGCTGGAGATGGATTTCCTGAGCAGGGAAATAAAAGGGAATAGGGAACAGGGATGGGAGCTGTTCCCGAGCTCCCGCAGTGCCCCGGAGCAGCGAGAGGTGTTTATAAATAAAAGCAAATGAAGCAGCCGCCAGACAAAGCCGATTCCAGGCGAGAGCAACAGTCCCCAAAGGGAAGATTTATCCAAGGTCTTTCAGGAGACACAATTAAGTGAGGGCAACGCGAGAGAGGCGATAAATCCAGGGAGACAAATGAAGGGCGAGGAACATCAGCCCTCAGCCTCTCCCCCCGGCACTTCCAGCTCCCGGCCTCATTTTCTCCTCCAGCAGGGAAAGAAACCATTTTAATGTGCCCAAGACTCGAGCAAAGCTGAGCTGGGGGAACTTCAAACGTGATTTCTGTTGCCTGAGGGCTCCATCCCTCTTTTTCCCGGGCTGATGTCTCCCGGTTAACAAGGGCACATCCAGCTTTTCCAGCCCCCTTTGACATTTAATAGGCCGAGTTCCACCATGCAGGGGCTGCTTTCCATTAGGAAATCCCAAGCCCGAGCGCAGGGTTCGTTCAGAGCCTCCCTCCCCAGCTCGGCACCGCTTTCCCAGTTTTGGGGGTTTTTTCTGGGAGAATCCTCGTTCCTCTCCCTCCCTGCCTGGCTGGGATTGTTCAAGGGGCCCCAAAACGCCGTAGGTTTGTCCAGGGAGGATGATTGCCTCCCCAGCTGGAGGATGAAGGCACAGAGCACTCGGGATGGATTTTAACGGGATTGATGATCCCGCTTTGCTCACGGGAGCTCTCCAAAGTGACTGAAGGGTCTATAATCCCTCTGTTTATCCCTCAGTTCTGCCAAGAACTCGGCTTAAATAAACAGCTCTGGGAGCCGCGTCGGGTTCTGCAAACAGAGGGAGCAAAATGGGTCTGGGGGTGATGGGGAGGGGGCTCAGCCTCCTCCACCTCCCCAAGGCAAAGGGATTTGAGTCAGGCTTTGCAAAATTCGGGATGAAGCAGTGCTGAGCAGCTTCCCTGTGTTTGGGGAGAGCCCCACAACACCCCCAAAACTGGAGAATCCAACCCCAAAGTGCCAAACCCAGAAGAGGGTGAGGGGTCCAGGGGGGCTCAGCATCCTGACTGGTCCTGGCGGATTTCGGGCATCCCAAACTGAGGACAAGGGGCCACCCTTCTCCTCTGGCCGGCCCTGAGGGGAGGTGACCCGGCAAAACCAGGATTTAATGTCTGAAACAACAGGGTCTGCCCCCAAAGATTGATATTTATACATGAAATTAGCAAAGTGTCAGATTTCCTGCTGGCTGGGAAAGGGAATTTCAAGGTGGCCCATCCTGAAAGGAAATCCCCTGGGAGATGCCCGGCACCCTGAGCCAGCCCTGGCTGCTCCACGGCCTCGAATTCGGGGCTGTTCGGTGCCCGAGGAGAGGCAGGAGGAGCCCTGGTCCTGTCTGGGAACAGCGGGGCCAGGGTCCCATGAGGCATCCCCGGAGCTCCTGGCTCGGGAATGTCCTCTGGAACTTTCTGTTCCTGCTCTGCGGGAAGCGTTGGCGCCTCGTTAACCCCGCTCCTCCCATTCCCGATTCCTCCCAGCCCTAAAACTCTGAATTTTGGATTGTTCGCCTCTCAGCATCCTGAGCTGAGTCCATCAGATTTCCCCGGGCGGTGCTGGATTCCCGCGGATCCAGTGGGATCACGGCTCCCATCCCGAGTGCGGAGCTCTGGGAGAGGAGCAGGGGGAAGCCAGGCAGGACACGAGGCCACCCCAGGACAGGGCAGCTTTGACACCTCGGCAGCCCCAGCACGGCAAGGACGCGATTTGGGAATAAATCAGATTTTTAAAACCCCGTTTTGAACCTTTCCCACCCCTGCTGAGCGGGATCGGCTCGGGAACCGCCACCTCCTCCCGCTCTGGGGTCTGGTGGGACAAATCCCTCATCCCCAGAGCGCCAGGGGGGTGGCCGCGATTCCCAGCGGGATCGAGGCGGGACACACGCAGAGGCCACGAGGACACGGCGGTGACACAACGGTGACGCGGCCACACGTACCCGGCTCAGTGCGACGCCGACATGGACCAGGCGCCCTCCATCCTCCACACGGAGAAGGCGTAGCTGAGCCTCTCGTGGGCCAGGAAGTTGCAGCTGGTGGCGACCTTGTGGTCCAGCTCGTCGCTCTGCAGCACCTGGCACAGGAAGTCGATGTAGCGAGCGGCCAACTTGAGCGTCTGGATCTTGCTGAGCTTGTCCGAGGGCAGCGTGGGGATGATCTTGCGCAGCTCGGCGAAGGCGTCGTTGAGGGACTGGGTGCGCTGGCGCTCCCGCACGTTGGCGATGACGCGCTGGGCGTGGGCGTCCTCGGGGGGCTGCGGGGCCGGGCTGCGCCGGCTGCGCTTGCCCTGGGCCTCGGGGGCTCCGCCGGGGCCCTGCCCGCGCTTGCGGCCGCTCTTCCTGGGCAGCCGCTCGGCCTCGTCCTCGCTGGTGGCCGCGCTGCCCTCGGGGGACTCCGGGGAAAGGTTTTCCTCCTTCATCTCCTCGGCCGCCCGGGCTCCCGAGGCGAGGCCCGGAGCGTCCGCCCTGGGGCTCCCCGGGCGCCCCAAGCCCCGCAGAGCCCTCCAAGGAGCTCCTTGGCTTTTCCTTTGGGCCAGGAGAGGAGGGCTCTGGGATGACTTCGGGAACGGCTCCTGCTGATAGGGCGAGCGCGGCGGGGGCGGACCAGGCGCAGGCCAATGCGGGGGAACGCCAGCGGCTCTGGAGCTTATGGGTTCCAGATTTCCTCTCTCCCTCCCCACCGCCACCCCGAGCCCTCCGGCACAGATGCTCCGGCTGCCACCCGGATGTCAGCGACGCTCTCGGTGCCAAGGGAGCCCCAGCCATGGAGCTCGGTGGTGGCTTTGGGGGGTTTTTAAATTGATTTTTCAACGCAGTTGACCCCGCAAAGAAACATCCCCTTGTTTGGGGTGGAGGAGGAGACTTTCACCTGTGAGGGGGCCAGGTGGGGATGTGGAGCCACAGGGGTTGCAATGAGTGCGTCAGGAGCTCCCAAAATCCAAAGGAAGAAGCAACCAAAGGGAGATCGGCATCCGTAGGGCTCTTGAGGAAAGGCTTTGGTCAAAATGAGCTTGAGTTTGTGTCCATTTGTCCATCTGCCAGGCCATCCCTTCATCCATCCATCTGTCCATCCATCTGTCCATCCGTCCATCCATCCGTCCATCCATCCATCCATCCATCCATCCATCCATCCATCCATCCATCCATCCATCCATCATCCATCCATCCATCCATCCATCCTTCTCATCTCCCTCATCACACTGATCCATCACCAAATTCCTGTCGAGTAAATCCAGCAGCTCCTGGGTGGAAGAGGAAGAGGAAATGGAAGAGGAAGAGGAAATGGAAGAGGAAGGGGAGCAGGAGGAAGAAGGGGAAGGGCAGGACCTCTCTGGGAATCCCCCAGGACGGGACTGGGGCTAGATCTGAAGCCCTCTGCCCCAGCAGTACTGCCGAGGGCTGGGGAGCTGCCACCAGCTCCAGCTGAGGCTTGGCCTGTGCCTGGCCTTTATTCCTTAATTAATTCTTTTTTTTTTTTTTTTAATTGTTTTCCTTTTAAAAGAAAATAAAAATTGAATTGAATTTCACCAGGAGAAGGGTTCTGGCCGGGGGAGGGGAGGTTGGGGATCGGGGCTGGGATCCTGGAGGAACACAATGAGCTTTGAAGTGCAGGAAGGAGCAGCCCCACACCCCAAGGGGCTTTTGTCCCCACATTTGGAGGGGTTGTGGCTTTTCCCTCAAACATTTCAATTTGTTCTTTCAGTGAGTGTTTTTTTTTGGGAGGATATTCATCCAAACTCCTCATGGAAAGGTCACGAGGCACCAAAGTGGTTTCAATAACTCCTCCAGCTCGCTGGGGGTTTTTCTGGTGCTGCTTTTGACACATCGGGGAAAATTTCAAGCCTTAAAGAAAAACAACTGAGCCAAGCCCAGCTCACTCGACTCAGGGAGAAGTCACCGGATGGGAGATTTGAATTCCCGATTCCCACCAGTTCCTGGCCCCTCTGGACACGTCCCCTCCTGGTTTCCCCCCAGTCCCTCACATCCATCACCTCCCAAGAGGATTTTGGGGGGTTTTTGGGGGAATCTCCTCCCAGGGGACAAGGGACAGGACAGCAGGAAACAGCCTTGAGTGCTGCCACCAAGGGTTTAGGTTGGACATTGGTAAGATTCCTCCTGGGCAGGACAGGGGTGGGGTCCCCATCCCTGGGGCGTTTCAAAGTGGAGGTGGCACTCGGGGACATGGCCAGGGTGGCCTTGGCAGTGCTGGGGAAGCGTTTGGTGCTCTCAGAGGGTTTTGCTCTGCTTTGTTTGGAGATTTTCTTTCCAAGCTCCTTTTCTTTGTTCCGGAGGACAAAAATAATCCCCGTTTCATCCCGCGTGAAGGGGGAAAAAAAAAAACCCAACAAAAAAAAAGAGAGGATAACGCTGATAAATGGGGAAGATGAAAGGGAGCCGGGAAGAGCCGCTGCCCCTGGAGGCCGGGAAGCGCCTCGAGACCCGCAGGTTTTTCCAGTTACGGCGGCCCCGGAGTGGAAACAGCTGCGGGGCGGCCAAACCCGCGGAGCATCCCTCCCGCCCGCGAGGTTGCTGCGGCAACCGCGGGGAATTCGGGGCGCTGGGATGGCGCTGGGAAGGGGAACCCGCGGGGCTTTGATCAGGGCTGATGGATGGCCCCGCGGTCCTTTCCCCGGCGCGGTGACCTCACGCTCCCGGAACGCGCTGGGATCTGTCACAACGCGGGGCTGCAGGAGGAATGAGGGGTCAGGGGGTCCTGGGGGGTCCCAGGGGGGTCCCAGGGGGTGCAGGGGGTTCCTGGGAGTGATCCCAGAGTTTTCCTGTGGGATGGGGTCAGGATGAGCCACGGGAGCCGCCCCCCATCCCCGGGCTGCGCCCATCCTGTTCCACTTAATTCCGACACGTGAAAGTTTCTTCCCCCCTTTTCTCCGCCATCTGCTCCCATCTGGCCATCAAAGCAGCCAGGAACCGTCCTGAGCTCTCCCGGCACGGAGCTGGGAATGTTGGGAATGTTGGAAATGTTGGGATCAGCCCCTCTGAGCCCTTCCTTGCCCCCAGAGCTGCCCTTGGGTCCGCACCGACCCCGGATCTGCCGCGGATCCCTCAGCGTCCTGATGAGGAGAAAAGGTCCCCACGAGCTTCTCCCATTTCCAGGTCTCTCCTCCTGCTTTGTCACCCCAGGAGGGGTCCCCCGGGGCTGGGGACGGGGACAGGAGGGGACAAATAAGGATTCCAAGGAAATGGGAGCAAGGGCACTCTGCAGGCCAGGAGGGAGCAGGAGCTGCTGTCCTGCACCTTGGGAGCGAATCAAAACCCCCAGGAACATCCAAGGCCAGCATCTGACTCCTGGGCACCTCTGGCAGTTCCGACTCCAATTCCAGGCATCCAGAGGAGCATCCATGCCCTTTATCCCCCGACTCTCCTGCACAGGAGTCCCAATCCCAATAAAAATCCCAATAAAAATCCCAACAGAGCCAGAAAATTAGGTATTTTTTCCTCTCCCGGTGCACTGAACCTGGTTAGCTTTAAAAGGAATTGGATTTGGGAAAATCTCAGTGGTTTGCGTGCAGGGAGCTGGGGCAGATCCAGAAAAAATCCCAAAAAATCCATCTCGACCTCAGCCTGCCCCACGCTGAGCCACGGGATCCTCCGGTGGAGCAGCAGCTCAGGAATTTGTGGGAATCAGCACCCGCTGAAGAATTTGTGGGAAAGAGGAGTCCAGGAGTGCCCTTAGCAACCAGACAAACATTTGTGGGGGGTTCTGTTCCATCCCGGAGGGAAAAACCCTCTGGAAAAATCCGGGAAAGGCGGTGCTGGGAGGGCAGGGGGTGAATTTGCCTCAGGGGTCCCTTCCCAGATCTTCCCCATGGAGCAGACCCAAACTCATCCCTTGTGCTCCTGCTCATGGCAAACCTGACTGGAATTTGGGGTTGGGAACTGGGAGGGAGCAAAAATGGGAACAAAATTTGGGGTTTTTTTATCACAGGGGCAACCAGAGCTGGGTTCCATCCAGGGGAAGAGGGAGACACCCTGGAGAAGCTGCAGTAAATCCCAGTTTTCCTTGGGGTGTTATCCAAGAGCAGCAGAGCCTGTGAGTGGGATGGGGATGTGGAGAGGAGGGAAGGATCCATGGATGGATGGATGGATGGATGGATGGATGGATGGATGGATGGATGGATCCATAAATTCATGGATGGATCCATAGATTCATGGATGGATTGATCCATGGAGGGATCCACGGATGGATGCTGGATGGATCCATAGATTCATGGATGGATGGATGGATGGATGGATGGATGGATGGATGGATGGATGGATGGATGGATGGATCCATAGATTCATGGATGGATGGATCCATGGATGGATCCACCGATGGTTCCATGGATGGATGGATGGATCCATAAATTCATGGATGGATGGATCCATGGATGGATCCACGAATGGTTCCATGGATGGATGGATGGATCCACAGATTCATGGATGGATTGATCCATGGAGGGATCCATGGATGGATGGATGGATGGATCCATAGATTCATGGATGGATTGATCCATGGATGGGTCCATGGATGGATGATGGATTGATGGATGGATGGATGATGGATGGATGATGGATGGATCCATAGATTCATGGATGGATGGATGGATGATGGATGGATCCATAGATTCATGGATGGATGGATGAATGATGGATGGATCCATAGATTCATGGCTGTATTGATCCATGGATGGATCCATGGATGGACCCACATCCCAGGGAACACTGAATTATTTCTGTGGGAGCAGCTCTGAGATCCCTCAGAGTGCCTCCAGTTCCTGCCTCTCTGCTGGGCCAAACTGGAGCCCAAAGGGGGCTCAGAAAAGGCCCTGGAGCTGCAAACCATGCCCAGAGCCACCACTCACGGATGTGCCCGAGGCCTGGGTGTCCCAAGACCCTCAGACCATCCAGGGTGGGGGTTCCTGACAGCAGCAGGGGAAGGACCCCCCCCTCCCAGAGCTGCCCTCACCCCCTCGCAGCCCCGCAGCACATCTGGGACACCCCCGGAGCCTTCAAAGCCGCGTCTGGGGAGAGACGAAAGGCCCGGCTCAACTCCTGGCCGGAGATGAAAGGAAAGCTCTCCCTCGGCGGCTGGAACGAGTTCGCGGTGCTCCGGAGCGGGGCTGCAGGGGCCCATTTCCTGCTGCCTTTCCAGAGGGAATCCACAGCAAATTCCCGGGGTGGCCGAGCCCGAGAGGGGCTCTGAGCTCCCCGAGGGGCTCCTGGGATGCTCGGTGGGCAGGGGGGGATGAGGGGCAGCGGGACGGGGAGGGAAAAGCTCCTCCAGGATGAGCCCGGGGCGGGGGAGCGGCGGCCGGGCGGATGCGAGCGCCAGATTTTCCTCATTTCGTCCCAGGAAATTCTATTCCGATTAAAAGGCGTTTGATGTGCGCGGAGCGGGCGCGGGGGGAGGCCGGGCTGGGGTTGGGTTTCTCTGCAATTGTTGGGCTTTGTGGGGTTTGTGAAGCAGCTCGAAGCCCCCAGGATTTGGCGGCTGCAGAACGTGCAGTTGAGTTTTGGGGTTTGTGAAAAGGTGGAGGAGGAAGGGATGGAGCCATGAGCGCCCCGGGGCTCCTCCTCTCCCGGTTTTCCAAAGGGTTGATCCCTCTCCATCAGGGAAGGGGAATCCTCCAGCTCCTCACCCCCTCCATCACCAGGAATTAAAGGAATAAAAGGGTTCTTTCCAGGCTGGAGAAGGGAAATGTCCCAGTGTCGTGGGAGGCTGGGGGTTGTCAGGAGTTCCTGTGAAATTCGGGGTTTCCTGAGGGCTGGAGGGGATGGATTTGGGGGTTTATCAGCCCACAAAAGGGGTAAAAGCCACTTTAAAGTGAGGCAGAGCCACGCCAAGGGCCAGGCAGGAGGAGCAGGGCTGCTGCTTCCCCCTGGTTGCTATTCCGGCCCATTCCTCACGTCCTTCTGTCCCACTCCCGGCCGAGGAGGAAGGGAAGCAGTGACCCTTCCTTGGGAAGTGGCTCCTGCCCAGCTCCAGGCTGGGAAGGAGCAGAGGGACCCCCAGAGGGGCCGGGACCCCCCGATGACCCCTTAGGGCTCTCCACAAACCCCAAACCCCATCCCAAAGGCTCTTCCCAGCTGCCCCAGCCTGGGGATTTTCAGCCTCCTCGTTAAGCACTGGGCCCATATTGAATCGTTTTATCCCTTTGGTTGCTCTCCAAGCTGAGAATTGTCCTAAAAATAACCATTCCCAGTTCTGTGTGAGGCTCTCCCCCCTCTCGCAGCCCCTGGCTCCGGCCCAGCTCCCCCAGCTCCGGTGAGTTCATCCCCACACCAGATCTGCTCCGCTGGGGATCTTTAATCCCAGAGCTGCTCTCACCCAAAGCCCGGCTGGAGCACGAGGATTCCCTCGGGAGCGGCAGCAGGGCCGGGCTCGTGTCCGTCTGTCTGTCCCTCGCCCAGCTGGACACGGCCCTGGGAGCCAGGACACTCCTCTGGGATCCCTGGCTCCAGCCCCAAGCTCTTCCTCAGGGGCTCTTCCAGATCCTCAGGATGCCGTGAGTGAGGTGGAATTTGGGGGAATTTTCTGATTTTTCCCAGCTGGGGAACAAAGGGCAAATCCAGGCTGAGCCAGCGCCGTGTCCAGGGAGCAGGGACACCACGTGTGGTGACATCCCCTGGAATGTCCCCTGGAGTGTCCTGGAAGGTTTGGGACACGTTCCTGTCCGTGCCTGTGCACTTCACCCTCCTAGACCCCACTCCCAGGGAATGGCACAGACTTCCAGGGCAGGGATTCCCCTGGGAACAGCGACCAGCAGGTCCCTCTGGGTCTGTCCCCATACCCAGACCCTCCTGCAGGTCCCTCTGGCTCTGTCCCCACACCCAGACCCTCCTGCAGGTCCCTCTGGGTCTGTCCCCACACCCAGACCCTCCTGCAGGTCCCTCCAGGTCTGTCCCCACACCCAGACCCTCCTGCAGGTCCCTCTGGGTTTGTCCCCAGACCCTCCTGCAGGTCCCTCTGGGTCTGTCCCCAGACCCTCCTGCAGGTCCCTTTGGGTCTGTCCCCACACCCAGACCCTCCTGCAGGTCCCTCTGGGTCTGTCCCCAAGCCCAGACCCTCCTGCAGGTCCCTCTGGGTTTGTCCCCAGACCATCCCACAGGTCCCTTTGGGTCTGTCCCCAATCCTAGACCCTCCTGCAGGTCCCTCCGGGTCTGTCCCCAAGCCCAGACCATCCCACAGGTCTCTCCGGGTCTGTCCCCAAGCCCAGCCCGTCCCCAAGGCCAGCACCACCCTCTGGAAGGCCCAGGACCCCTCTGCTGCAGCCCCAGAGCCACTGTGGGGACACCCAGCTGGGATCTGTGTCCCTGCACACCAGGACAGTGTCCCCAGCACCTCCCTGCCCCCCAAAGCCACCTGGAGGGTCCCCAGCCCCACGAGGCTCATCCGGAGCCTTTGAGGCGCCGCTTCCGCCCTCGCCACATCTTGAGAGCAGATTGGGAAAATGCAAAAAACCTGTGCTTCCCCTCTGGGTGCCTTTAATCCCTCCACGGGCAGGAAAAGTGGGACTGGGACCACTGCTGGACCCTGGGGAGGTGCTGAGACCCCCCCAGTGGGAGTCATTAGGGCCCCATGACCCTAAACAGCCCCCCAAAATCCGGCAGAGGCTCCCCAGGTCCTGAAGATTCCTCAGGCTGCCCAGCACCAGGGAGTGAGGAATGCTGCAAAGGGAATTCCACGAAAAATGGGGCTGGGAAAGGCTGGTGCAGCCAGGGAATGGGGTGGGGTGGCTGGGACTTTGTGGGGGCTGTGGGGAGAGAAGGGGCCAGGGCGAGGGGAAGGGTTTGAGTCTCCTGGGAAGTCTTTGGAGCCACCAGGACCTCTGTCCTCTCCTGTCCCAGGGGATGGGAATCCCAGCTGGGATCCTTCTCTCACTCCAGGGCTGGGTCCTTGTGGGGACTTGCAGGGCCACGCTGAGCACCTTGGTGGCCCCACGCACAGGGATGTCGCTGTTTTGGGGATGTCGCTGTTTTGGGGTGCCCCAGGTGGTTTTGGGGTCTCGTTTGCCCCCCCCCCCAGCCCGGGCTGTGCCACTGCCGCCCTCTGGCGGCTCCTGCGGGCCCTGCACCCGGGGTGTCCCCAAGTGTCCCCAAAGTGTCCCCTCCCCTGCACCCCACCCCATGGTCAGTGATGGGATTGGAATGGGGCTGGGAGTGGGAATTCACTCGGGGCTGACCCCGAAGCCCCCCTGAAGCCCCCCTGCCCCCTTTTCCCTCCAAAGAAAAGGGATGGAATCATCACCACTCCCCCAAAAATCCCTTTGGGCTGAAATCCCGAAATCCCAAGGGATTTGTGAGGGAAAATCCACCTCAGACTCCCTGTGGATGAGGAGGTGAGGGGTTCAACACTCCCCACCACCCCAAAAGGTGCCATTCCCCCCCGTCCTTCCCAGGAATTCCAGTGCAGCCAGGCTGGTGAGGGAGGGCTGTATTTGTGGTGGCACACGGTGACAGCAAGGGTGGCGCCAACCCCGGCACCCCCGAGGTGCAAACCAGGAGGAATCCATGTAAAAATAGAGGGAATATTTACACACAGCATCCTTTAAAAAGCTGGCATGTGGGGTGGGAACTCCAGGGCTAGAACATGGCCCAGGGCTGGGTTTAGGGACTCCAGCACGTCACAGCCTCACCCCAAAGCTGCTCCTCAATCCCTGGGGTCCCCTGAGCAGCCTCTGTCCCCTCCTCTCTCCTCCTGCTTCCACAAAAACATTTTTTCCTTATTTTTCCCCCCAGGAATCCTCTCCCTGAGGCTCAGGCAGGTCAGGCCTTGACCCTACACCCCTTTCCCCCAAACACCTTTTCCCTACACCTGCTGCTGCTGCAACTTCAAGCGTTAAATACAGCATTTATGGTTAAATGAGATCCCATTCCTTTTGAAAACCAGCCTGGGGAGCAGCCAGGGCAGCATTCCTGTCCCTGGGAGCTTTGGGATGAGCTCTGGGATGAGCTGTGCTCTGCCAGGAGCAGCATTCCCAAGGCAGGGAGCTTTGGGATGAGCTCTGGGATGAGCTGTGCTCTGCCAGGAGCAGCATTCCCATCCCAGGGAGCTTTGGGATGAGCTCTGGGATGAGCTGTGCTCTTCCAGGAGCAGCATTCCCATCCCAGGGAGCTTTGGGATGAGCTTTGGGATGAGCTGTGCTCTGCCTGGAGCAGCATCCCCATCCCTGGGAGCTTTGGGATGAGCTGTGCTCTGCCTGGAGCAGCATTCCCATCCCTGGGACCTTTGGGATGAGCTCTGCTCCTCTGCTGCCCCCAAACCCCAAAGCCCTGGAGAGGCAGAACCTGGCTGGGAGCTCAGCTGGGCCCTTCCCACGGAGCAGAGAGCGGACACAGGAGCAGGGCAGTGACAAAGGTGGGGACTGCCACCCCTTTGGCAGCACTCAGGGAGTCCTTCCCCTCCTTCCCTCCCAGAACGAGCAGCGATGAGTGAGGAAAAGCCAGCAGGAAAAGCCCTCTGTTGGACAGACAGACTGACAGACAGACAGACAGACAGTGTCTGTGCCCTCTCTCACACCTTGCCCCGGGGCTCAGAAGTCGCTGAGGATGCTGATGTCGGCGAACTCGGCGCGGTACCGGTGCGAGTAGAGGCTCAGCAGCAGCGCCCACTTGAGCGCCATGAAGCTCCACACGCAGGACAGGTAATAGCTCTTGGGGTCAGTCAGGGCTGTGGGGGGGAAACAGTGGGATTGGGTGGGAATTCGGTGGGAATTCGGTGGGAATTCAGAGGGAATTCGGTGGGAATTCATTGGGAATTCAGGGGGAATTCATTGGGAATTCGGTGGGAATTCATTGGGAATTCATTGGGAAATCGGTGGAGATGGGAACGCTGAGTCAGGGCTTGGAGCTGCTCCAGGAGGGATGGACTCAACCTTTGTCATGGAAATGAGGAAATTCCCAGGTTTTTTGGGGGTGCTTTGTCATGGAAATTTGGAAATTCCCAGGTTTTCTGGAAGGGCTTTGTCATGGAAATTTGGAAATTCCCAAGTTTTCTGGAAGGGCTTTGACATGGAAATGAGGACATTCCCAGGTTTTCTGGGGGCTTTGTCATGGAAATGAGGACATTCCCAGATTTTCTGGAAGGGCTTTGTCATGGAAATGAGGCAATTCCAGGATTTTTGGAGGTGGCAGGAGCACCCCCAGCCCTCCCCAGTGTTCCCAGTGCCTCCCAGTACTCACACTGGTGCTGGGTGATGGCCAGGGCCAGGAAGGCGCAGAAGCCCAGCCCGGAGAGGGCAGAGAAGAGGATCCCGACGGAGAGGAAGAACCTCAGCCCTTTTAACCAGGTCCTCCAGTAATCCTGCAGGTACATCACATGCGTGATTAGGGCCCAGAGCGCCAGCACACCTGTCCAGGTGACAGCAGGGACATCAGAACGGTACCCATGGACAGGTAAAACACAGCCCAACCCCCCAGAACAGCACCCATGGACAGGTAAAACACAGCCCAACCCCCCAGAACAGCTGGGAACAGCTGGGAACAGCAGCACACCTGCCCAGGTGACAGCAGGGACATCAGAACAGCCCCTCCTGGCCAAGCCCTCCCTGCAGCTGCCAGGACCTGCTGCCCCCCTGCCCACATTCCCTGCTCAGGACAGGCTGGGTTCCCACCCCAGGACCAATCCCCCCGTGCTGGGGGTCCCCAGGCTGGCAGGAGGGATTTGGAGCAGGGCAGATCCCGTGGGCAGAACTGCAGAGTCACGGCACCCCAAACTGTGCCAGGGTCTGGTGACAGAGCTGAGCCCTCGGGTTCCCCAAAATCACCTCCCCCACTTCCTGCTGCCCCGGGTTCCAGCGCTTTTGAGGCACATTTGGGACAGAAATGGGGAAATTGAGGTTTGGAGTCAGCAAAAAGCTGCTCCCTGCTGAGCCTGCCCGGATGACTCAGCAGAACTGCCCTGAATGCTGAGTCAAGGTTTGCTGTTCCCACCCTGACATCGCTGCTGCTGCTGCACCAGAGTGCCTTGAGCTCCCCTGATCCTGACCCAAACCCTGATCCAATTCTAATCTAAATCCTGATCCAAACTCTGGTCCAAACCATGATCCAAACCCTGACCCAAACTCTGATCTAAATCCTCACCCAAACCCTGATCCAATTCTAATCCAAATCCTGACCCAAACCCTGACCCAAACCCTGATCCAATTCTAATCCAAATCCTGACCCAAACTCTGACCCAAACCCTGATCCCAACCCTGACCCAAACTCTGACCCAAACCCTGATCCAATTCCAGTCCAAACCCTGATCCCAACCTGATCCCAACCCTAACCCAAGCCCCAATCCAAGCCCTGACTCAAGCCCTGATCCAAGCCCTGGCCCAGCTTTCCAGAGGCCGTTCTGGGCCAAAACATCACCTGAAAAACTCAGGGTTTGAAACCATTTTTTACTGGGAAATGAAATAAAAGTTGTGACTATTGAAAGCTTGGGGTGACTGCCTGCAGGAGCTGCAGGTTTTCACCCCAGGGATTCCCCAAATCCCCAAAGCCCTCCTGCCCTATAAAAACACCTTGTTCCTAAAGCTGAGCCAGGGCACCAAACCCCAGAGCAGCAGCAGAGCCTGCACAGCTCCAGTCCCACCCAAACCCCTCCATAAAAACACAAACCCCACCCAAACCCCTCCATAAAAACACAAATCCCACCCAAACCCCTCCATAAAAACACAAATCCCCGAGGATTTACCCCAAACCCAGCGCCCTGGAGCAGGAGCTGCCCCATCAGACACAGCCAAGGATTTCCAGCAGGGAATCCAACCCAAATTATCCCAGGATACAAAAAAGGGAAAGCCCCAAAGAGCCCCCGAGCAGAGAGGAGCTGGCAGGTACCAGGGAAAAATCAATTTCTGAGTAAACAAAAAAAGCTCCCAGCACCCTTGGAAGGAGCTGAAATAAACCCAGGAGTTCAAAGCAGGGCTGGGGAATGATTCTCCCCCATCAGACCCAAATATTTGGATAATGTTTGGGCTGTTTGAGCTCAAGGGAAATGAGCTTTCCCTCTCTGCAAACATCCAAACAAAAACTGGGACAAGCACAAGGTTTTGTCAGCCTCCTGCTCCTCCTGGAGGGATCCTTCAATCCCAGAGGAGACTTTTTGGGAATGTTCCATTTGTCACACATGGAAATCCTGGGGAAAAACAACAAATCTGCAGCAGAGGCCAAAAAAAAGAAAAAAAAAAATGCACAAACAAGCACCAAAAATTCAGATTTATTCCACAAGGAGCTCCCCAACTCCAGCATTCCTGCAAGGAGCATCGTGTGGTGATGGCAAAGAAAATGAGGGTGAAAATGAAAAGCAACATTAAAAACCCCTGAAAATGGGGACTAATTCCAATATTGGTTTTTTTTTCTGTGTGTTTACAAAGCCTTCAGTCCTTTTCTAGCCACACAATCCCCTTTTATCCACTCCAGCTGCAGCATCAGCTGGAAGGAGCTGAAATCCCCACTCCAACAGGGGCTGGGCCTTTGCCAAGTGAAATTTTGTCATTTCCACGTTTGCCAAACTTTGCCTCTCCTGGGGGAGCCCGGGAGCCTCAGCTGGGTTTGGAGCAGGTCAGACATGGGGGGATTTTCCTGACAAAACTGCTGGGGCTCCACACTGAGATATTTTAGGAAAATAGCTCTGGGAGGAGAGGAACCTTTGGAATATTCTGGTGTTGTACCAGATCCCATATTCAGCTCCTATTCCTTCCATTTCAGGTGTTTTTAAAATTCTCCCAAGCCCCTGTGACTGGGTGGAAATGGAATTAAACCCCTGGGATATATAAGGGGTTTAATTTCATTAATTCCAGCCCCAGCATCATTTTCCCTCCATGGCACTTCAGACTTGGATCGAGTTTTGAGTGTAAATAAAAGGGAATTAGTGAAATTTAGGGCTAATTCCCAAGCAGGAAAGGTTCTCTGGGAGATAAGGGAAATATCAACAAACTGATTGCAGAGACAAAGCTGGAGACCCCTCGGAACCAGGAAGAATTCTCCCAGCCAGGAAGCCTGTGGATAAACATCCTCAAACACAGCTCCAAAGGCACAGCAGAGGCATTAAAAACGAGATAAACACGGGCCAGCAGGCAGAGCTTGGCTTAATCAGGGCACTTTGAGGAGGACCTGCAAATTCCGCTGTCAAAATTCCACTCTCAAAATTCCTCTGTCAAAATTCCTCCCGGAGCAAAAGCACAGCAGAAAATACCTTCATTTGCTCTTCCTCCTGCATTTCTGGTTCAAGATCCCCTCCAGCTTTGTGCCACCCAGCAAAGTGTGGGAATTCTCTGCTGAATCCCAGCTCCAGCTGGAAATAAAAGCTTTTTTTTTTTCTTCGTTTTTTTTTTTGAGGGAGAGGAAGCAGAGACAAGCCCAGCCACGAACCTCACCCTTGGATCCTTTCTAAATTTTAACTTCACTTTCTACTCTGGCAGGAATTCAGCCAGGGAAGCCCTGGAGCTGCAGGACTCTGTCCTGCTCCACCCCAACCATTAAACCACAGCCACAAACCCCCAAATCTCAGATTTCTGGGCACATCAGGCGCAGTTTTACCCCCCCAAAACCCAAACCCCTCTTTTCCAGAGGGTCTGCTTCCAGCATTTGGGGAAATCAAGAGGATTTTTTTGCTTCCCTGAAAACTTCAGCCCCAAGGAAGGGGCTCCTCGGCCCCGCTGGTGCCATGACACCCCCAATTGCTGCCCTGACACCCCCAATTGCTGCCCTGACACCCCCTCAGCCCTGAGATGCCCCTCAAGCCCTCAAACCTCCCCTCAGGGATGAGGAAGGGGGTCCTTGGCCCCACCATGGCCCTCACTCCCCTCAGGCATGAGAAATGGCCTCCTCACAACCCTCAGCCATGGGGAATGGGCTCTTCACTACCCTCACAGCCCTCAGGGATGAGAAAGGAGCTCCTCACACCCCTCTCAGCCATGGGGAATGGGCTCCTCACTCTCCTCACAACCCTCAGGGATGAGAAAGGGGCTCCTCACACCCCTCTCAGCCCTCGGAGCTCCTCAGGACTGAGGAAGGGGCTCCTCACTCCCTTCATAGCCCCCTCTGACATGGGTAAGGGGCTCCTCACACCCTCTCACTCCTCACAGCCCCCTCAGCCACGGGGAATGGGCTCCTCACTCTCCTCATGGCTGAGGAAGGGGCTCCTCACTCCCCTCTCACCCCTCAGGGCTGAGGAAGGGGCTCCTCATTCCCCTCTCATCGCTCATAGCCCCTTCAGCCACGAGGAATGGGCTCCTCACACCCCTCACGGCAAAGCACGGGGCTCCTCGGCCCCACCGCCGCCCTGACCCGCTCCATCACGCCCAACCCCGATCCCTCTCTCACGCTGATCCCGCTCAGCCCTCCCGGGCCGGTGCCCAGCGTCCCCTCGGCCCCGGTGCTGTACCCCAGAGCCCTCCCGTCCCGGCCTGGTGCCGAACCCGAGAGCCCTCCCGGCCCGGTGCCCGCCCGGCCCGGTGCCGTACCCCAGAGCCCTCCCGGCCCGGTGCCCGGTGTCCCCTCACCCCCGGTGCCGTACCCGAGAGGCCGCCGGCCGCAGCCGTGCCGGGCTGGCGCAGCGCGGGCACCACGCTCCAGGCGCAGAAGGCCGAGAGGCCGCTCAGGGCACCGAAGGACGCGTAGGCGACACGGAGCGCCAGGGCCCCGTTCAGCGCCATGGCGGCCTCGGCGCGGCCCGCCCACGGCACCGGGACACGCCCCGGGAACGGCGACGGCACCGGGACACGCCTCGGGAGCGGCAACGGCAACGGGACACACCTCGGGACACGGGAACGGGACACGCCCCGGGACACGGGACTCGGACGCGGGACGCGGGAACGGGATCGGGACACGCCTCGGGAACGAGGACAGGACACAGGACACAGCACCGGGACACGGGAACAGGACACGCCTCGGGACAGGGACACTCCCCGGGACACGGCACCGTCCACCGGGACTTGGACACGCCCACAGACACCGGGACACGCCCACAGACAACGGGACACGCCCACAGACACCGGGACACGCCCACCAGGACCGGGACACGCCCACCAGGACCGGGACACGCCCCCGGTCCCGCCCCATCGCAGCGCGCCCCCTGGCGGGCTGGAGGAGCGAGGAGCGGACACGAAGGGACGGGGACACCCCGGGGGGACGCGGAAAACACCGGGGGGACACGAGGGGACACCGCGGGGGGACACGGGCGGCACCGGCAGGTGGGGAGCGTGTGGCGCTGGGGACATCTCCGAGTGGCTTTCGCTTCCCCCCGGCCCATCCTGTGGGATTGCGGTCTGGGGACACCTCACCAAAATCCTCGAAGACTCTTTGGGGCTTTTCCGTTCCCTTTTCTCCCTTCCGCTTTTTTATTTGTTTTTTGGTTTTTTTTTTTTTCTTTTTTTAACATTCTTCCCCTTTCTGAGCCCTTGGTTGGGTCCGGCACTGCTTCATTTGCAAGGACACAAATTTCCAGTGACGATTGGGTGAAAATGGGATTTTCTCACTTATTTCCATCATTAATTAACTATCCCGCGAGCGCCACGGGGGCAGAGGCGCTCCCCGAAGCTGGGAATTCTGCTTTTCCCGAATTTCCCGGTTCAGCCTCCCCCAAAAGGATCTTTGGGAATGGGGAAGCTCGGCTGGGCTGCTCTAGGTGGCAGCAGCCTCCTTCCCTTTCCCGAGCCATCCCCGCTCTTCATCCACCTCCCCACCCCTCCTCCTCCTCCTCCTCCATCTCCCTTCCCCCTCTCCATCCATCCCTGGGTGTCCCCCAATGAAATTCGGGTTTTGGGGGGGTTGGACGGGGCTTGGAGCGCCCTGGGACGGGGGAATTGTTCCTGTCCTTGGAACGGGACAAGGTTCCTGTTCCTCCACCCCAGCCCGCAGCTCCCACCCTGCCGAGGGACCCAAAATTCCACCCCAGTTTGAGCCAAAATTCCACCCCAGTTTGATCAAAGTTCCCCCCAGTTTGAACCAAAATTCGCCCCCAATTTGACCTAAAATTCCCACTCAATTTGAACCAAAATTCCCTCCCAATTTGATCCAAAATCCCCCCCAACTTGACCCAAAATTCCCCCCCCAGTTTGAACCAAAATTCCCTCCCAACTTGATCCAAAATCCCCCCCAACTTGACCCAAAATTCCCCCCCAATTTGACCCAAAACCCCAGTGAAATCCCAAAAACCCAATGACACCCCAAAAACTCAGTGGCACCCCAAAAACTCAGTGGCACCCCAAAATTCAGTGACACCCCTAAAACCCGGTAAAATCCCAAAAACCCCAAAGACATCCCCAAAACCCGGTGAAATCCCAAAATCCCAGTGAAATCCCCAAAACCCTATTAAATCCCTAAAACCCAGTGAAATCCCAAAATCCTGGTGCAATCCCAAAATCTCCGCGACACCCTAAAAACACGGTGACACCCCTAAAACCCCATGAAATCCCAAAAGCCCGGTGACATCCCTAAAACCTCTTGACACCCTAAAACCCAGTGACACCCCAAAGACACCCAATACCCAGTTACACCCTAAAACCCAATGAAACCCCAAAAACCCCACGAAAACCCCGGATGTCCTTGCCCAAGGGGCAGCTCCTGCCCCGCTGTGGGATTTTGAGCGTGAAAACCTCGAGGGCAGCGAAGCAAAAATTGCATTTCCTGCAAAATTGCATTTCCTGCAAAATTGCATTTCCTGCTGCGGCTGCAGGAACGCGGGAGGGAACGAGCGGCGTCAGCAGCGCCAGGTGAGATCAGAGATCCGAGATCCGAGATCCGAGATCGGCTCCTCCTCGCCCAATTCCCCCCGGGAATTTCGGGGCCCATTTTGTCATCCCGGCTCTGCTGACTCTGCCCGAGCCCTGGGGATGCTCTGGGGTGATTTTTGTGCAGGTGGGGAACGGCTCAGAGCCGAGGAGGAGCAAAATCTGGGGTTGTTTTTTGATTTTTTAGGGGTTTTTTTTTTTTTTTTTGTTTTTTTGGGTTTTCTGAGAGATTTTTTTTTTTTTTGGCCTTTTGGGGTTTGTTTCACGGTGGGATTTTTGTTTTTCTTGGGGTTTTTTTTTTGGGTTTTTTTGGGTTTTTTGGTTGGTTTGGTTGGGGATTTTTTTGTTGTATTTTTGGGTGTTTTTTTGGTTCATTGGTTGATTGCGTTTTTGTGGGGTTCTTTTGATTTTTTTGTTTGGTTTTTGGTTTTTCACTTTTTGGACCCAAAATTGGCTTCCTCAGCACTGCCTACCCCAGGCACCTGGATTTTCCAAAGGTGGATGGGATGGAGATGAAGACAAGAAGAGGAGGAGAAAGAGGAGGAGGAGGAGGAGGAACTGCTCCAGGTGGGAACAGCGACGTTCCTGCTCCTCCACCACATCCCAGCCCAGCAGCTCCCACCCATTTTTTTCACTTTTGGACCCAAAATTGGCTTTTTTGGCACTGCCCACCCCAGGCAGCAGCTTCAGGTGACACCTGGACTTTCCAAAGGTTGGTGGGATGGAAATGAGAACAAGAAGAGGAGGAACCACTCCAGGTGGGAACAGCGACGTTCCTGGTCCTCCACCTCACCCCAGCAGTTCCCACCTCTTTTTCCCATTTTTTGACCCAAAATTGGCTTTTTTGGCACTGCCCACCCCAGGCAGCAGCTTCAGATGACACCTGGATTTTCCAGAGGTGGATGGGATGGAAACAGGGAGAGGAGGAGGAACCACTCCAGGTGAGAACAGCGACGTTCCTGCTCCTCCATCCCACCGCACCCCAGCAGCTCCCACCCCTTTTTTTTTTTTCATTTTTTGACCCAAAATTGGCTTTTTTGGCGCTGCCCACCCCAGGCAGCAGCTCACCTGAGGTGCCACCTGTGTTTCTTTCCAGGGCTGTGGACCTTGGCCCCGCTCCCCAGCGCCTGTGGTTGCCCCGGAGCTTTCCCGGTTATCGCTCCTGCCCCAGCCTCGGGAACAGCTGGGGAACAGCCGGATTTACCGGATGAGGGATCCTTCCTCCTCCTCCCTCCTCCTCCTCCCTCCCCGGGCTGGAGCTGGGAACAAAAGGAGGAAAATCAGCGGGGATGGGACAGCCCTGTTTGCTTCCCGAGAGTGGGAACAAACTGGAGCTCTGTCCCGAGGGTTTGGCCTCGAGGCCGTTTTGTTTTGTCCCTTTTGAAGGAACATTTTCAGCCACGGGAGGAGCTGGGGCTGAGAGCCCAGAAATGCCAAAGGCCCAAAGGGGAAAGGAAGAGGGGAAAGTTGAGGAAATGGGGAGGTCCCGGCTTGTCCTGGTGTGGGGAATGGTCACAAATCCAATCTTTGGGAAAAATAAATCCCACTCTTGGGAAAAACAAATCCTGTATTTGGGAAACAGAAACAAATTCCACCCTTGGGAAACAGAAATAAATCCCAGCTTTGGGAAAAAATAAATCCCATCTTTGGGAAAAAAACCCACATATTTGGGAAAAAATAAATCCCATCTTTGGGAAAAAACAAATTCCATCTTTGGGAAACACAAATAAATTCCATCTTTGGGAAGAAACAAATTCCATCTTTGGGAAGAAACAAATTCCATCTTTGGGAAAAAGAAACAAATCCCATCTTTGGGAAACAGAAATAAATCTCATCTTTGGGAAGAAATAAATCCCATCTTTGGGAAAAATAAATCCCATCTTGGGGAAAAAACACCGAATTCCATCTTTGGGAAACACAAATAAATCCCATCTTTGGGAAGAAATAAATCCCATCTTTGAGAAGAAACAAATCCCATCTTTGGGAAACAGAAACAAATCCCATATTTGGGAAGAAACAAATTCCATCTTTGGGAAAAACAAATCCCATATTTGGGAAGAAACAAATTCCATCTTTGGGAAAAACAAATCCCATATTTGGGAAAAAGAAACAAATCTCATCTTTGGAAATATCAAATCCCACCTTTGGGAAAGGCATTGCTTTTCTTTCTCCTCTCTCTGGGTTACTGGTGGGACTCAGTGACCTTAGCGGCTTTTCCAACTTGAACAATTCCACTTTTCCCACTTTTCCACGGTTTTCTGGACGCTCAGCCCTTGCTGGCCTCAGACCTGAGGCGCCTGCAGCTCCTCGGAGACGCAAACCTGGGAATTGTTTAAGGAAGGAGCCGAGCGGGCACGGAACGACCGGGAGAACAAGACACATCACGTTCCCCGGATGATAATGAGGGAATGAAATTAAACCACCTGGGAGACCAAAACTCTCCTTCCTTCCTTCCTTCCTTCCTTCCTCAGGAGCAGCTTCCCCTCCACGGCAGCAATTCCCGCCTGAGCTATCACCCGTGGAAAATCCAGAAATGAATCACGCCCAGAATTGGGGAACGCGGCTCAGATAATTCCTAAAGCTGTTGTTCCAACCCAATAAAACCCCGTGCAACAACAAGGGGCGTCCCATAATTTGCGTTAATTCCGGAATCGCTGCTAATTCCGGCCCAATTAGGAGATAAAACACGGCGCCGGAGCCGCTTATTAAATTACAAATCATCCCGGCTAAATCCGAGGATTATTTAACACCGAGGGTTTGGGGGAGCTGCGCCGGAATAACGATGTCAGGGGAGCAGGGGCGTTAATCAAAGTAATGAAAACATAAATTAGGGGAGGCTGGGCCAATAAACAGGAAATAAATAGGGTTGGAGGGAGAGAAATGCATAAAGCAGCAGCATTAAAGGATAAACCCGCGGTGTTGGGAGCGCTGTAAATTCCCAACCGTTTTCCCCAGGATTGGATTTTCGGGGCTGATTTGTGGCCGTGTCCCGGCGAACTGGGGAGATGATAAATACAGAGATTTCTGCACCCCCAGCTGCCACCAAACCCTCCTGGGGGACACCCAGAGCTCCCAGGTCCCTCCTGGAATTTCTGCCCTGCCCAGGGATGAGACCCGGCCGCTCATCCCAGGGAAATGGAGCCAAAATAGGGGGTGGAGTGAAAATATTGGGGTTTAACTTGGATTTCACTCCATTCTGCCTTTGAGGGGGGCAAGGGATGGGGAGCAGGGTCAGGTGGATCTTCAAACCCATTTTAGGATTTGGGAGCAGGGTCAGATGGATCTGCAGATCCACTTTAGGATTTGGGAGCAGGGTCAGGTGGATCTGCAAACCCAGTTTAGAATCTGGGAGCAGGATCAGTTGGATCTGCAAATCCACTTTAGGATTTAGGAGCAGGGTCAGGTGGATCTTCAAACCCATTTTAGGATTTGGGAGCAGGGCCAGATGGATCTGCAAACTCAGTTTAGTGTTTGGGAGCAGGGTCAGCTGGATCTGTAAATCCACTTTAGGATTGGGAGCAGGGTCAGCATTTGCTGCCCTGTGGATCTGCAGATCCACTTTAGGATTTGGGAGCAGGGTCAGGTGGATCTGCAAACCCAGTTTAGGATTTGGGAGCAGGGTCAGCATTTGCTGCCCTATGGATTTTTTTATCCCTTTAGGATCTGGGATTTCAGGAAGAGATTCCTGCCAGGAGGGCGGAGAGGCCAGAACTGCCCCAAAGCCAGCAGGGACCCGCCGTTAATTAATGATTGTCCAAGCGGAGCCGAACGAGCGGGGTTAAAGGAGCGATAAGAGGGTGATAAGGCAGAGCTGGCGGGGCAGCAGCGGCTGCAGCCCCCGGGAAGGGCCGGGATCGGTGACCCTGCACCTGGAGCGGAGTGAGGGACCAGGGACACCCCAGGGACACCTTGGGGATGTGGGAAATGCATTTGTGGAAAATTTGGTAGGTCAAGAAACGCTTATGTTATGTATTATAATTGCATAATATATATAATTATATAATATTTCTATAATTAATACATATAATTTATATATTTCCAAACGTATAATTACATAATATTTTAAATATTAAAATTATATGGGTTATATTTTACACATTAAAATTTAAAGTATACTATTAATATACAATATTAATAATATAATACTGATAATACAATATTTATATTATATTATATTATATTATATTATATTATATTATATTATATTATATTATATTATATTATATTATATTATATATATCATATCATATCTTTTGTATTATAATTAAGAAATAGTTGGCTTCTGATTGTGGTAGCATGAATTATAACATCTGTACTGTCTCACCCTTCTCATAGGACTAAAAATAGAAAAATGGGAGCCATTCCCAGGAATGAGGGGTGGGAAAAGAGAGGGGTGAGGGGACCCTCATTGCTGGGTTTGAAATGGGATTGGGAATGGGAATGGGATGGAAAGGATGGGATGGGATAGGGTGGGATAGAATGGGATTGGATTGGGATGGGATGGGATTGGAATGGGATAGAATGGGATGGGATTGGGTTGGATTTGAGTGGGATAGAATGGGATTGTAGTGGGATGGGAAAGGGTGGGATAGGATAGGGTGGGATAGGATGAGATGGGGTAGGAATGGGATTGGATAGGGTGGGATAAAATGGAATGCGATAGGGTGGGATAGGATGGGATTGGGATAGGAATGTGGTTGGAATGGGGTGGGATAAAATGGAATGTGATTGGGATGAGATTGGGATAGGAATGGGGTTGAAATGGGGTGGGATGGGATTGGGATAGGAATGGGGTTGGAATGGGATTGCAATGGGGAACGTTGGAATAGGAATGTGGTTGGAATGGGGTGGTGGAGCCTCATCCCAAGGAGGAACCACCTGCAGTCCCCCCGCAGGGCCCGGGCAGGTGCCTCTCCTCTCCTTGGGCTGCCGGGGTGGGGCTGCCCGGGCTCTGCTGCCTTCCTCAGCCTCTTCCTCCTTGCCTTAATGAGCTCTGATTTGCATGGGGGGACGTGTCTGTGCACGGATCCCGGGATCCCGTGCGAGGGGAACCCAGCTGGAAGAGCCCCAGAGCAGCTCCTGGGGAATGGGGACTGAGCCCGGGGAGGTTCTGGTGGTCCTGGAGCCCCCAGGAATCCCGGGAAAAGCCTCCTCGGCCTCCAGGCACTCGCAGAGGCAGAGGGATCGAGGGGAGGAAGGTCAGGATCTGTCCTCAAGGATGAGCCCAAGGAAGGCCCCAGCCTGGAGGGGGACAGACTGGGGACCCCAGTGTGATCCCCAGAGGCACTCGGGTGCCTGGGCAGGAGGGGCAGCAGGGGAGGCTCAAGGCTCTTCCCCAAATTCCTCGAGTCCAGCTGATGATTCCCATCCCTGCTCCAGCTGGGGTGGGGGCCGGTTTAAAGGCAGATTGGGATTTTAAAAATCGGGATTTATTTCAGAAGTAAAGGCTCCTTTTGGCAGAAACCCCTTTCCTTTTTGGCCAAAAACCCCAGCAAAAGCTCTCCCAGGACCGCTGGGCCCCACCCCAGCTTTGCTCCAGCTGGGGGCTGGGGGCCAACTCCCCAGCATGAACCACTCCCAGTACAAACCATTCCCAGTGCAATCCATTCCCAGTATGAACCACTCCCAGTACAAACCATTCCCAGTGCAATCCATTCCCTATGAACCATTCCCAGTGCAATCCATTCCCAGTACGAACCATTCCTAGTGCAATCCATTCCCAGTGCAATCCATTCCCAGTATGAACCATTCCTAGTGAAAACCATTCCCAGTGCAATCCATTCTGAATACAATCCATTCCCAGTGCAAACCATTCCCAGTATGAACCATTCCCAGTACAAACCGTTCCCAGTACAAACCATTCCCAGTACAAAGCCCCTCCCTCTTCCAGCCTCTCTGGGTCCCCCCACCAGACTGGGCAGGGGAGCCCCCTGTGTCCTCCCCAAACCCCCGTGTTTGAGTTGCTCAGGGACTTCTGGAGACCCCCAAAACCCAGTCCCGGGGGTCCCGGAGTTCCCGGGGGTCGGGGCTGTGCCTCCCCCATGGCCGGGGACGCCTCCCGGGGGTCGGGGCTGTGCCTCCCCCATGGCCGAGGGCGGCTCCCGGGGGTCCCGAGGGTCGGGGCTGTGCCTCCCCCATGGCCGAGGGCGGCTCCCGGGGGTCCCGGGGGTCCCGGCTGTGCCTCCCCCATGGCCGGGGGCGGCTCCCGGGGGTCCCTCCCGCCGCAGGTCCCGGTGCGGGGCCGTGGGAGCCGGGGAGGGGCGGCGGGCGGAGCTACCGTTCCCGGGGCGGGCCCGGCGCGGCGGCGGCGGCGGCGGAGCCGCTCCCCAGCCCGGCCCCGTCCCGAGGAGCCGCGGAGCAGCCCCGGCGCCGCCACGGCCTCGCCGCCCCCCGCCGCATGAAGGTGCGCGGGGCCGGGCCGGGGGCGGCGGCCGGGGGGGCGCGGCGAGCGGGGCCGGAGCCCCCCGGGGGTCCCGGAGCGGACGGAGCGCGGCTCCCGGGGCTGCTCAGGAGGATGCACTTGTTCCGGAGCTCCAGCTACGACGTGCGGCTGGAGGGGGCCGGGGGGAGCCTGCCCCGCATCCAGGGGATCCGCTGGGTGAGTGGGGAATGGGGGGAGCGCGCCCCCAAATCCGCTGGGTAAGGAAGGGGAGGCGCCCCCAAATCCGCTGGGTCAGTGGGGCCGGGGGGAGCGTGTCCCCAGATCCCTATGGTCAGTGGGGCCGGGGGAGCGCGCCCCCAAATCCCCATGGTCAGTGGGGCCGGGGTCTCTCCAGCCCCGGGAATTTGGGAATGAGAGGAGGGGAAGGAGTCCAGGAGTGCAGGGAGCCAGGTGAGAGCACGGGGAGTGAATCCAGGCGTGCCAGGAGCCAGGTGAGGGAGGGAGGGACCAGGTGAGGGTACCGGGAGTGAATCCAGGCGTGCAGGGAGCCAGGTGAGGGCACGGGGGGCCAGGTGAGGGCACGGGGGGCCAGGTGAGGGCACGGGGGCCCAGGTGAGCTCACAAGGGCCAGGTGAGGCTGCAGGTGAGCTGCGCGGGCTGGGACGGGCGGAGCGGAGCGGAACGGGCGGCCAGGCGTGAAGCGAGCCCGGTGCCAGGTGCCCGGCGGCGCATCCCAGCAGGAAGGACATTCCAGGGGCGGGGGGACATTCCAGGGGCGGGGGGAAATTCCAGGGGCGGGGGGACATTCCAGGGGGACATTCCGGGGACACGCAGCGTTTCCCGGTAGGGATTTGGCCCCTGCCATCACGACCTCCCCGCCCGGCTCCGTTCTGGCCCCGGGAGCTGAGGGGTGGTCCCGGGGGTCCCTGGCCCTGCTCTCGGCCCCTCCTTGTCCCCTCTCGGTCCCTCCTTGTCCCCTCCAGGCGGGGAGGTGACCCTGGAGCCCCGGCAGAGCTTCCGGAGCTTTGCGTCCTTCCCCTTCCCTCACTGCTCGGCCTGGGACGCTTTTCAAGCAAAAAGTGGAATTATTTTAGGGGACACCTCCCCTTTGGGCATTTCCATGCAACGCAGGGGCTCCCTCCCAGATAAGTTTTCCTCGTTTTTTCCTTTTCTTCCCGATTTGTTTTTCTCTCCAAAACTTTTTGGAGCAGACTTTGGGGTGGGCTTTGGAGGGACACTAAGGCCAGGTGAGCAGCAGGCCTGGAGCGTTCCTGGGCTGAACTGGGATAAATCCCACCAGCCCTGGCAGCAGTGGCACCTGTGGCACGGCGGGAGCGTCCCCTCTGTGGGGACACCCAGAGATTGAGGGCACTGGAGCCGATTCCAGCAGGGAAAGGGGGATTTTGTCCCAGCACAGCCACTCCTGGGGCAGGGAAATGCCTCAGGAGCCACACAGGTCCCTTGTCCCCATTGCTGGAAGCTCCTGGAAACTTCTGGCTCCATCTCATCCTCCTTGGGGATCTGATCCCAGCAAATCCCTCCTGGCTCCAAAGGACAGTGGTGTCCCCAGGTGGCTCCATCCTTCCCAGGGGACAAGTGCCACTGTGCCAGTGACAGGTGCCACTGTGCCAGCCAAAAGTGCCACTGTGCCAGTCCCTGGTAAGGACAGCAGAGCCGGAACTGGTCCCCAAGCCCATCCTGGGGGTGCCAAGCCCCATCCTGGGGGCGCTGAGCCCCTCCCAGGTGTACCAAGCTGTGTCTTGGGGGGTGCTCAGCCCTGTCCTGGGGGTGTTGAGCCCATCCCGGGTGTACCAAGCCCATCTCGGGGATACCCAGCCCCGTCGCGGGGATGCCAAACCCCATCCCAGGGTTGCTGAGCCCATCCCGAGGGTGCCCAGCCCCATCCTGGGGGGTGCTGAGCCCATTTCGGGGGTGCTGAGCCCATCCCGAGGGTGCCCAGCCCCATCCTGGGGGGTGCTGAGCCCATTTCGGGGGTGCTGAGCCCATCCCGAGGGTGCCCATCCCCGTCCCGTGGGATCCCAGCCCCGTCCCAGAGGATGCAGCGCCGAGCCCCGGCCTGCGGAGGCTGCGGATGGGCGAGGGCTTTCTCCGGAGCTCCGAGGCCCGAAATAGCCGCGCTTGTTTTCCTCGGCATCCCAAACAAAAGCGGCCGCGGGCGCGGAACGGCCGCTGGCGGCCTTGGCCGGGCGCCCGGCGCTGCCGGAATCCCGGAGAAAGGCAGGATCCCGTGGGCAGGAAGGTGGAAAAGGCGACTCCTTAGGAAGCTGCTGGAGCCACGGAGTCACGGGGAGGGGGCTGGGGGCGTCCTGAGGGTCCTGACCCCGGGTGGGTGCTCCAGAGAGGGGGTTTGGGGACAATAAGGGGGTTCGGGTGATTCCAGAGCAGCGAGGAATCCCGGGAAGGAGGAATCGGGTCCTTGAGCGGGGTTTTTGTGTCTCTTTCGGTGTCCTTGGAGCGCGGGCTGGCTCCGGGCCCCAAGGACAGAGGGGGACGGCAGAGGGGGCTCTGTGCTGGGGGACGGCTGAGGCCCTTTGGGGACCTGGGCAGAGGGACACCGGGGCAGGGGGACACCGGGGCAGGGGGACACCGGGGCGTCACCTGCACCCATTTGGTGGCACGAACCAGGAGGTGACGGGGACCTCCTGCACCCAGAGGGTGACAGGGTCCCATGGGTGACACAGATCTCCTGCTCCCATGGGTGACAGGGACCTCCTGCACCCAAAGGGTGATGGGGAGCTCCTGTTCCCACGGGTGGCACCTCCATGTCCCCAGAGCAGCCCCGTGTCCCAGCCACCTCCCAGCTCCCGTTTGCAAAGTTTGCAAACATTTGCTCGGAGCGGTTCCTGCTCGCCGCAGCCGTCACGGGGCTCGGCAGAGTTTGCAGAGCGCCTGAGTCACCGTGTCCCTGCCTTGGGAACACCGTGGCTGGCTCAGGAGTGGTGTCCCTGCCTTGGGGACACTGTGGCCAGGTGACACACGTCCTTAGGGATGCCGTGGCTGGATCAGGAGCAGTGTCCCAGCCTTGGGGACACTGTGGCCAGTTCATCACCGTGTCCCTGCCTTGGGGACACCGTGGCTGGCTCAGGAGCAGCGTCCCAGCCTTGGGGACACTGTGGCCAGTTCATCACCGTGTCCCTGCCTTGGGGACACTGTGGCCAATTCATCACCGTGTCCCTGCCTTGGGGACACCGTGGCTGGCTCAGGAGCAGCGTCCCAGCCTTGGGGACACTGTGGCCAGTTCATCACCGTGTCCCAGCCTTGGGGACACTGTGGCCAGTTCATCACCGTGTCCCTGCCTTGGGGACACCGTGGCTGGCTCAGGAGCAGCGTCCCAGCCTTGGGGACACTGTGGCCAATTCATCACCGTGTCCCTGCCTTGGGGACACTGTGGCCGGCTCAGGAGCGGCGTCCCAGCCTTGGGGACACTGTGGCCAGTTCATCACCGTGTCCCAGCCTTGGGGACACTGTGGCCAGTTCAGGAGCGGTGTCCCTGCCTTGGGGACACTGTGGCCGGTTCAGGAGCAGTGTCCCAGCCTTGGGGACACTGTGGCCAGGTGACACACGTCCTTGGGGACACTGTGGCCAGCTCAGGACTGATGTCCCAGCCTTGGGGACACTGTGGCTGGCTCAGGAGCGGTGTCCCTGCCTTGGGGACACTGTGGCCAGCTCAGGAGCGGCGTCCCAGCCTGGGTGACACCGTGGCCAGGTGACACACATCCTTGGGGACACTGTGGCCAGCTCAGGACTGATGTCCCTGCCTTGGGGACACTGTGGCTGGCTCAGGAGTGGTATCCCAGCCTTGGTGACACTGTGGCCGGCTCAGGAACGGCGTCCCTGCCTTGGTGACACCATGGCCAGGTGACACACGTCCCTGCAGCGTTCCCAGAGCCGCTCGTGGCTCCTCCAAATCCTCCTGAGCCGTTGAGAAGCGCCGGGAGCAGGTGGAGGTTCACCTCGAGGATCCTGCGCTAATTAACTCCTGCACTAATTAATTCCTGCCCTCCTCAATTGGAAATCCACCCGGGATTGCCCCAACCTCCCCACCCACACCCCAGGAGGATCCCTGCAGACGCCAATGTTTGGGTGCCCTCCCGTGCCCTGTGGGACCCCCACAGCGGGGAAAGGGACCCCAAACCCCCCCTGGGGGTGCCCCCCGTGCGGGTGGGCGTCCCTCGGAGGGTGCCCCGTGCCGGGTGAGCGCTCCAAGCTGAACTGGTCTGACGGGTGCGGGCCGGGCTTGTTTATCCAGGGCCGTGGCCAGGAGGGGCCCGCGGGCAGCGCCGCCAGCGGGGCTCGGAGCTCGGAGCTCGGGCACCTCTGCCCCGCGGCCCGGGCGGGGCTCGGCCCTCCCTGCGTTTGCTTTTACCCGGGGCATCCCCGAGGGGGAGAGCTGGGGGAAAATGAGCTGGAGAGCGGGACTGGAGTGAGGAAATGGGTGCTGGATGCAGGGAATTGGTGCTGGGGTCAGGAATTGGGTGCTGGGGTCGGGATTTGGGTTCTGGGGTCAGGATTTGGGTTCTGGATTCAGGATTTGGGTTTGGGATTCAGGAAACTGGTGCTGGGGTCAAGAATTGGGTGCTGGGGTCAGGATTTGGGTGCTGGGGTCAGGATTTGGGTTCGGGATTCAGGAAATTGGTGCTGGGGTCAGGATTTGGGAGATGGGTTTGGGATTTGGGCGCTGCATTCAGGATCTGAGTGCTGGGTTCAGGATTTGGGTTCTGGATTCAGGATTTGGGTGCTGGATTCAGGATTGGGGTTCTGGATTCAGGATTTGGGTGCTGCATTCAGGATTGGGGTTCTGGACTCAGGATTTGGGTGTTGCCCCTCACCTGGTGAAGAGCTGGGGGTGCTCTGGGGGTGCCAGGACCCCTCCCCAGCTGTGTGGGGTGATGGGGACACAGCAGAGCCCCCACAAACCCCCCAACCCTCTCCCATTTGGTTTTCCAGACCCCGCTCCTGGACTCGGAATCCAGCCTGGACTATGGCCACAGCATCACCCAGGTGGGGGGGCCGGGGAAGCCCCCGGGGAGGTGAATTTGGGGGGCTGAGGGCTGGAGCACCCCCACACCCCAAAGCCATCGAGATGCTCCTCAGCCATTCCTGGGGTGGACAATGGCAATCCCAGGGCACTGGGGGGACGGGCGACGGCCCAGCCCCCTCCCCACGATCTCCCTTGTCCCCCTGCCACCCTCAGGCGTCCTCGGAGAAGATCTGGAGGGCGGGCAAGCTCCTCTTCGCCCACCTGAGCACCTCCCGGCCCGGCCTCATCCGCGACCACAAGCACCACCTGCGGCACCACCGGTGAGCCGGGGGGCCCTGGGGGGCTCCGGGGGGGCTGTCCCGGGTGGTTCTCACCCCCTGTGCCCCCCCAGGCAGTGCTGCTCGGGGAAGGAGCTGGTGGATTGGCTGCTGAGCGCCGGCGCGGCCGTCCAGACGCGCGGCCAGGCCGTGGGCGTGGGGCAGGTGCTGGTGGACAGCGGGGTCCTGACGCACGGTGAGGGGGTTTTGGGGGGCTCGGGGGGGTTCAGGGGGTGCAGAACCGAGCTGAGGGCCGCTGTCACCCCGCAGTGAGGCAGGAGTGGCACTTCCAGGACAAGGAGACGCAGTTTTACCGCTTTGCCGAGCTGGAGCTGAGCCCCGAGCCCGGCGCGGGGCCACGGGAGCCCGAGGAGCTGCTGGAGGCTTTGGGGTTCCTGGCGCAGCTGGGCCCTGACGCGCTGCTCTCCATGGCCCTGCGCAAGCCGTGAGTGCCCCCGGGGGCTCCTTGGCACCTTTTGGACCCGGCTCGGGGGGTCTGGAGCGGCCACGGGGATGCTGAGGGTGGGGGGACCCAACAGAGTCACCCAAAGAGGGGAAGGGGCTGGGGAGGGGGGCACAGGGAGCCGCTGACCCCCCCGGCCCCCCCAGGCCTGCCCAGCGCACGCAGGACGAGCTGGAGCTGATCTTTGAGGAGCTGCTGCACATCAAAGCCGTGGCTCATCTCTCCAACTCGGTGAGCACGGCCGTGTCCCCAAACCCTGCGGGGTCGGGGTGTCCCCTCACCCCCAAATCCTCCTGAACCACATCAGCTCCTGTCCTGGCTCCCCAAATCCTTCTGCACCCCTTTCCTTCCATGTAAACATCCTCTCTGATCATTTCTGTGCCTGCCTTGGCCCTTCCCTGCCATTCCCCATCCCCGTGTCCCCCGCTGGCCCGGCTGAGGTGACAGCGCTGTCCCCTGTGCAGGTGAAGCGGGAGCTGGCGGCCGTGCTGATGTTCGAGGGGCACCAGCGTGCAGGCACTGTCTGTGAGTCACCCTGAGTCCCCCGTGGGTGACACTGGGGTGTCCCCAGCCCGGGGACACTGGAGCTGTTCCCAAAATTGAGGATTTTCCCACCTTTCCCCGGGTGCAGTGTTCAGCCAAGGTGACAAAGGCACCTCCTGGTACATCATCTGGAAGGGCTCGGTCAACGTGGTCACCCACGGCAAGGTGGGTTTGTCCCTGTGCTGGGGGGACACCCTGGGGACACCCCAGTGTCACCATCCCTCACCTCTCCAGGGCTTGGTGGCCACCCTGCATGAGGGGGACACCCTGGGGACACCCTGGTGTCACTGTCCCTCACCCCCCATACTGTTCCCAGGGCTCGGTGGCCACTCTGAAGGAGGGGGACACCCCAGGGACACCCCAGTGTCACCATCTCTCACCCCCCTGTGCTGTCCCCAGGGCTTGGTGGCCACCCTACACGAGGGGGACACTCTGGGGACACTCTGGGGACACCCCAGTGTCACCATCCCTCACCTACCCAGGGCTTGGTGGCCACCCTGCACTGCAGGGACACTCTGGGGACACTCTGGGGACAGCCAGGGTCATTGTCCCTCACCCCTCCACGATGTCCCCAGGGCTTGGTGGCCACCCTGCACTGCAGGGACATTCTGGGGACACGCAGTGTCATTGTCCCTCACCCCTCCACGATGTCCCCAGGGCTCGATGGCCACCCTGCACGAGGGGGACACTCTGGGAACACTCTGGGGACACCCAGTGTCATTGTCCCTCACCCCTCCACGATGTCCCCAGGGCTTGGTGGCCACCCTGCACGAGGGGGACGATTTCGGGCAGCTGGCGCTGGTGAACGACGCCCCGCGGGCGGCCACCATCCTCCTGCGCGAGGACAATTGTCACTTCCTGCGCGTGGACAAGCAGGACTTCAACCGCATCCTCAAGGTGGGCCCGGGGGGGTTTCTGGGGGGGATTTTGGGGGGATTTTGGGGTGAACTTTGGGGAATCCCGGCCGGGCTGATGACGGGATCACCCCCAGGACGTGGAGGCCAACACGGTGCGGCTGAAGGAGCACGGCAAGGTGGTGCTGGTGCTGCAGAAGGACCTGCAGGGGGGCAGCGGCCAGGCGGCCTCGGCGCGGAGCAGCAGGTGACACTCCTGTGCCCCTGGTGGCGGGTGACACCCGTGTCCCTGTCCCCCTTTGGCAGGTGACAGCCCTGTCCCCCTTTGGCAGGTGACACTCCTGTGCCCCTGGTGGCGGGTGACACTCCTGTCCCTGTCCCCCTTTGGCAGGTGACACTCCTGTGCCCCTGGTGGCAGGTGACACCCGTGTCCCCTGAGCCACCCCTCTGCCCTTTCCAGCCTCCCTCGGGGCAGTTTTTGGGAGGAACAAGGGGACAAGGAGCAGCGACGCCAGCCCATGCTGTCACCAGCCCGTGGTGGTGGCACCGCTGTCACCAGCCCGTGGTGTCCCTGCCCACGGCCACGGTGTCACCTCTGTCCTTCCCGTCCCCAGCAGGTACCTGGTGATGGCCGGGACACCTGAGAAGATCCTGGAGCACCTGCTGGAGTTCATGCGGCTCGATGCCACCCTCTATGACCCCGTGGGTAGGTGGGGGTGTCCCCCCTGTGGGGGTGTCCCCATGTGCCATCCCAGAGCCACCTGGACACGGGGCTGGGGACAGGCTGGGGGCACCGAGGGGGTTCCTCATTCCCGGTGTCCAACCCCAAATCCCGCTGGTGCCACCCCGGGCTCGCTACAAACCCCAAAAGCCGAGGCCGGGAGAGGGCGGCGGCTCCGGGCGGGGAGCGAGCGGCTCCTCTGGGCCGGGAGAGGCTCCTCGGCGCCTCTCGGTCTCCCTCTGCCTTCGGAGAGGAGAAACCAGACGAGCCGGGAGCCAGGAGGTGTCCCCAGCGGGTCACAAATCCCAGGAGGTGTCCCCAGCGGGTCACAAATCCCAGGAGGTGTCCCCAGCGGGTGACAAATAGCAGCCGGGAACACGGCGCTGCCTTGGGGCCAATCCCTGGGATTTGTCATCCCATCCTGGATCCCTGGGATTTGTCATCCCACCCCAATGACCCAGCGCCTCCTGTGGGGTTTAGGAACAAAATCTGCCCTGCCACCAGCGGGGTCCCAATGGTGGGGACATCCCAGGCCACCCCAGGCAGGGCACAGGGAATCCTTGGCCGGGTCCCCGTGTCCCCACGGCGCTGGGGACAGCAGTGACAGTGCCCCCAGGCAGGGTGTGGAGGATCCTTGGCAGGGTCCCCGTGTCCCCACGGCGCTGGGGACAGCAGTGACAGTGCCCTGTCCCTGGTGGGGACACCCCAGGCAGGGCGTGGAGGATCCTTGGCAGGGTCCCCGTGTCCCCACGGCGCTGGGGACAGCAGTGACAGTGCCCTGTCCCTCGCAGACACGCTGCTGGGGGATTTCCTGCTCACCTACACCGTGTTCATGCCCACCTCGCAGCTCTGCCGGGCCCTGCTGCACCAGTATCCTTCCGTGTGGGACTGGGCCCCAAACCCCCTTCCAGCACCCTTGGGTGCCTCCCCATCTCCCGGGTGCCATCCTGGGGGTCCCTGCCCCTCTCCACGTTTCACTGGTGCCCTTGACCGGTGCCAGTTTCCGCGCGGAGCCGCTGGAGGGCTCGGAGCAGGACAAGGCCTCGTACGCCCTGCGCAAGCGGCGCAAGATCCTGCGGCTGGTCAGCCAGTGGGTGCTGCTCTACGGGCGGCTGCTGCAGGGCGACCGCAGCACCACGGCCCTGCTGCAGGTACGGCCGGGGTGGCGCTGCCAGGGTGGCGCGGTGACGCCACAGGGACTGTCCTGCACTCATCCTGCGCCCCCTGTCCCCGCAGAACCTGGCAGACCTGGCGAGCCGGGACCCTCAGCTGGGCGGGCTGTGCCAGGAGCAGGGCCAGGAGCGGCGGCGGCCCCGAGCGTGAGTCCCCACAGTGTCCCACAGTGTCCCCTGATGTCCCCTGATGTCCCCTGATGCCACCACAGGTGTCCTGGGGAGGAGCTTTTGGGGTGGCTCTGGTGCCACCTTGTCCCCAGTGTGGGGGTTCCCGGCCATGGGGAGGGTGGCACGTGCAGCTGGGTAGGGCGGGGGGGCTCGGAGGTGGGCAAGGGGTGGCCTGGGGTGGCTGCAGTCCCCGGAGGTGGCCACAGTCCCAGGGGTGGCCGCAGTCCCTGGTGGTGGCCATAGTCCCTGGTGGTGGCCGGTCCCAGTTCTGTTGCCACCAGGAACGGCATCTCCATCCTCTCCCTTCCCTTCCCGCAGGCTGGAGAACGGTGACGGCAGCGTGTCCCCCCAGCCCAAGGTAGGGACCCCTGAGGGGTGACAGGGCAGGGTCTGGGTCCCCTCTGCCCTGTGGGGACACACCACAGGAGGGGTGGTGGCTGTGGCCGTGTCCTCCTGTCTGTCCCTCCTCCCCCAGGCCTGGAGCTGGGGTCACACAGGACACACCACAGCAGGGGTGGTGGCTGTGGCCGTGTCCTCCTGTCTGTCCCTCCTTCCCCAGGCGCGGAGCTCGGGAATGTGGCTCGGGAGCCCCGAGGAGCCGATCCTGGACAGCACCTGTGCCCTGCGAGCGCAGGACAAAGGTACTGCCCCCTCAGCGGGACTGTCCCCGCAGCACGGGGACACTGAGGTCCCTTCTGTCCCTTTGAGGTCCCTTCTGTCCCCCCCAGTGCCCTACGAGATCTTCAGGGCCGACCACTCGTGCCTGGTGGCGGTGCTGCCGGTCAACGCCGCCGTGCGGGACGTGCTGCGGGCGCTGGCGCCGCGGCTGCGCCGGGACCGGGAGCACGTCCTGGTCAGGGTGAACTCGGCCGGAGGTGAGGGGACGCCCCGGGGTGGCTTTGTCCCCGTGTGTGTCCCCTCCTTGGTGTCACGGCGCCTTTCCCTCCGCGCAGAGCGAGCGGTGCTGCCGCAGGACGCCCTGGGGGTGTTCACGGCCCTGGGCCTCAACGAGAGGCTCTTTGTGGTCAGCAGGGACGAGCTGGGCAGCCTGGTGAGTGTGGGGTGGGGTCTGGGGTGGGCAGCACTGGGTGGGCCCCCCTGGAGGGGTTGGGGGCTGCAGTGCCTCTGTTTGGGGTCCTACCGAGAGCAGAAAGGGTCAGGGGTCCTGTCCTGTTCCCAGACCCCCCACCCCGAGCAGCTGGGCCCCCACGCCGGCTCCTCGGACACGCTGGACCTGATCAGCTCCAAGGACCTGGCCAGCCACCTCACCGACTACGACTGGAACCTCTTCAAGAGCATCCACCAGGTGTGGTCTGTGCTGGGAGCGGCTGGGAGGGGGCTTGGGACACTCCTGACCTGATGGGGAAGGGGTTCGGGACACCCCTTACCTGATGGGAAAGGGGATCAGGACACTCCTGACCTGATGGGAAAGGGGCTCAGGACACCCCTGACCTGCCAGGAGGGCTCCAGGACAGCCCTGAGGCGCCTCTCTCGCAGGTGGAGATGATTCACTACATCGTGGGGCCGCACAAGTTCCGCGAGGTGGCCACGGCCAACCTGGCGCGGGTGCTGCGGCGCTTCAACGAGCTGCAGTTCTGGGTGGCCACCGAGCTGTGCCTGTGCCCCGAGCTGGGGCGGCGCGCGCAGCTCCTGCGCAAGTTCATCAAGCTGGCGGCGCAGTGAGTCCCTGTCCCTGTCACTGTCCCTGTCCCTGTCCCTGTGTCACTGTCACTGTCCCCGTGGCTGACCCGTCCCGTCCCCGCCTGCAGCCTCAAGGAGCAGAAGAACCTGAATTCCTTCTTCGCGGTGATGTTCGGTGTGAGCAACACGGCCGTGACTCGCCTGGCCAAGACCTGGGAGGTGACAGAGGGGGGACAGCAGAGGGAGGGTCTGTGGGGTGGGACAGCACCCGGGGAGGGACAGACAGGGGTCCCTGGGTGGGACAGACAAGGGGGGTGGGACAGCTGGGGGTCTCTGCATGGAACGGGGGGGGGTCCCTGGGTGGGACAGGTGGGGGTTTTTGGGGAGGGACAATCAGGGGTCTCTGGGGTGGCACAGGGGTGTGCCAGCCTCTGATCCTGTCCCTGCACAGAGGCTGCCCCATAAGATCCGGAAGCTGCACTCAGCCCTGGAGAGGATGCTGGTGAGCGCAGGCCCTCTGCCCCATGTCCCCTTTCCTGCCCCATGTCCCCCTTCCCACCCCATGTCCCCCTTTCCTGCCCCATGTCCCCCTTCCCACCCCATGTCCCCTTTCCTGCCCCATGTCCCCCTTCCCTGCCCCATGTCCCCCTTTCCTGCCCCATGTCCCCCTTCCCACCCCATGTCCTCCTTTCCTGCCCCATGTCCCCCTTCCCACCCCATGTCCCCCTTCCCTGCCCCATGTCCTCCTTCCCTGCCCCATGTCCCCTTCCCTGCCCCATGTCCCCTTTCCTGCCCCATGTCCCCCTTCCCACCCCATATCCCCCTTCCCTGCCCCATGTCCTCCTTTCCTGCCCCATGTCCCCTTCCCTGCCCCATGTCCCCTTCCCTGCCCCATGTCCTCCTTTCCTGCCCCATGTCCCCCTTCCCTGCCCCGTGTCCCCCTTCCCTGCCCCATGTCCCCTTTTCCACCCCATGTCCCCCTTCCTGCCCCATGTCCCCCTTCCCTGCCCCATGTCCCCCTTCCTGCCCCATGTCCCCTTTTCCACCCCGTGTCCCCCTTTCCTGCCCCATGTCCCCCTTTCCTGCCCCATGTCCCGTTCCTTCCCCATGTCTTCCTTTCCTGCCCCATGTCCCCCTTCCCACCCCATGTCCCCCTTCCCTGCCCCATGTCCCCTTTCCTGCCCCATGTCCCCCTTTCCTGCCCCATGTCCCCTTTCCTGCCCCATGTCCCCCTTCCCTGCCCCATGTCCCCCTTCCCACCCCATATCCCCCTTCCCTGCCCCATGTCCTCCTTTCCTGCCCCATGTCCCCTTCCCTGCCCCATGTCCCCTTTTCCACCCCATGTCCCCTTTCCTGCCCCATGTCCCCTTTTCCACCCCATGTCCTCCTTTCCTGCCCCATGTCCCCCTTCCCTGCCCCATGTCCCCCTTCCCTGCCCCATGTCCCCCTTCCCTGCCCTGTGTCCCCTTCCCTGCCCCATGTCCCCCTTCCCTGCCCTGTGTCCCCCTTCCCTGCCCCATGTCCCCTTTCCCTGCCCCGTGTCCCCCTTCCCAGCGCAATTTGCCCCTGGAGCAATGGGGAGGGGGTCCCACTGTCCCCCCTGTCCCCCCACCCCCCGTGTCCCTGCCTGTCCCCAGGACCCCTCGTGGAACCACCGTGTCTATCGCCTGGCCGTGGCCAAGCTGAGCCCCCCCATCATCCCCTTCGTGCCCCTGCTGCTCAAAGGTGGGTGTCTGCTTTTGGGGACCCCCCCGGGTGCGCCCAGCGCTCCCCAAGGACCCCGCTCTGAGCCCCAAACCCCCCCCAGACATGACCTTCATCCACGAGGGCAACCGCACCCTGGCCGAGAACCTCATCAACTTCGAGAAGATGGTGAGAGTGGGGTGGGGACCCCTGCGAGGGCCCTGCTGTGCCCTGCAGGCAGAGCTCTGGCACTGCTGTGGTGGGGACAGAGGTTTTGGGGACCCAGGTGGGGCCGGGTGGCAGCAGGTGACCTCTGTGCCTCACCCACAGCACATGATGGCCAAGACCGTGCGGGTCCTGCAGCGCTGCCGTGGCCACGCGCATGGTGAGAGCCCCAGGGAGCTGGGGAGGGGGCTTGGGGGGTCCCCTAAATAGGGCTGGGGCCCTGGGGATGGAGCTGAACCCTTGGGGATGGAGCTGAGCCCCTGGGGATGGAGCTGAGCCCCTGGGGATGGGGCTGAACCCTTGGGGATGGGGCTGGAGCCCTGAGGATGGGGCTGAGACCCTAAGGATGGGGTTGAGCCCTTGGGGATGGGGCTGAGACCCTGGGTATGGGGCTGAGCCCCTGAGGATGGGGCTGAGACCCTGGGGATGGGGCTGAGACCCTGGGGATGGGGCTGAGACCCTGGGGATGGAGCTGAGACCCTGGGGATGGGGCTGAGTCCCTGGGGATGGGGCTGAGACCCTGAGGATGGGGCTGAGACCCTGGGGATGGGGCTGAGACCCCGAGGATGGGGCTGAGACCCTGAGGATGGGGCTGGAGCCCTGGGGATGGGGCTGAGCCCTTGGGGACAGGGCTGAGACCCTGGAGATGGGGCTGAACCCTTGGGGATGGGGCTGAGACCCTGAGGATGGGGCTGAACCCTTGGGGATGGGGCTGAGACCCTAGGGATGGGGCTGAGACCCTGGGGATGGGGCTGAGACCCTGGGGATGGGGCTGAGACCCTGGGGACGGGGCTGAGCCCCTGGGGATGGGGCTGAGCCCTGAGGATGGGGCTGAGCCCCCTCTCTCTGCTCCTCAGCACCGCTGTCCCCACTGAGGAGCCGCTCCCCTCACCGGCCCGAGGACGCCAAGGCCGTCAGGATCTCCACGTGTACGTCTGGAGCTTCTCAGTCAGACCCCTAACCCTGCCCCAGGGGACCCCCAACGCTCTGAGGGGGTCCCTGAGCTGGGGGAGAGGGGATGGAGATGGAGGGATCCATGGAGGGATCCATGGAGGGATCCATGGATGGATCTATGGAGGGATCCATGGAGGAATCCATGGAGGAATCCATGGAGGGATCAATGGAGGGATCTATGGAAGGAACCATGGAGGGATCTATGGATGGATCTATGGAAGGAACCATGGAGGGATCCATGCAGGGATCTATGGAGGGATCTATGGAGGGATCTATGGAAGGATCCATGGAGGGATCCATGAGCCAGTCCAGAGCGGTTTGGGGAGGTTTTGGGGTGACACAAGGGGTCCATGGGGTGATCCTGCAGGGATCCTGGACAGGCTCACAGGCTGTGCCCCAGCCTTGATCTCGTCCCTCCCTCCCCACAGGCTCGGAGCAGTCCCTGAGCGCGAGGAACCCCGTGTCCACCTGGGCCTACCTGCAGCACCTGAGGGCCATCGACAGCCAGAAGGAGCTGCTGAGGCTCTCCCGGGAGCTGGAGCCTTGAGGGCAGCGGGGCTGGAGCGGGGACGGGGGCCCAGAATGGGGATGGGGGCCCAGAATGGGAATTGGGGGTCCAGACCAAGGAAGGGGGTCCAGAGCAGGGATGGGGCCCCAGAATGGTGATAGGGTCTGGAGTGGGGATGGGGGTCCAGAACAGGAATGGGGGTTCAGACCGAGGACAGGGGCCCAGAATGGGGATGGGGGGTCCAGACCAAGGATGGGGGCCCAGAATGGGGATGGGAGTCCAGAGCAGGGATGGGGGCCCGGAATGGGGATGGGGGTCCAGAGCAAGGATGAGGGCCCAGAGCAGGGATGGGGGCCTGGAGCAAGGATGGGGGTCCAGAGCAAGGATGGGGGCTCAGAGCAAGGATGGGGGTCCAGAGCAAGGATGGGGGTCCAGAGCAAGGATGGGGATCCAGAGCAAGGATGGGGGCCCAGAGCAAGGATGGGGGTCCCGAGCAAGGATGGGGGTCCAGAGCAAGGATGGGGGCCCAGAGCAAGGATGGGGGCCCAGAGCAAGGATGGGGGCCCAGAGCAAGGATGGGGGCCCAGAGCAGGGTTGGGGTCCCAGCTGCCGGCGGCAGGGCAGCCCTGGCTCTGCTCCCATGGCCCCCGGCTGTGCTGGAGCCCCCCAGAGCTCGGCCCTGGACTCAGGTCCGGCCCCGCTGAGCTCCGGGCAGGCGGGGCAGAGCAATAGAGGTATTTTTGTACTCATGGCTGTGCTCCCCGTTCTTCTCCTCCACCTCCGATGTGACCTTGGGGACGGCCCCGGAGCTGCCCCAGGCGAGGTGACGCAGCGCTGGCACCAGGAGGGGACAGCTCAGGAAATGACTGAGGGCTGAGGGAGCTCTGAACCCGGCCCTTGTTGCACCAAACGCCGCTCCCGTGCCAGCTGGCACGGCAGGGCCCGCTCCCTGCTCCGGGAGGGATCCCAGCATCACCCCAGCATCCTCGGGGGCTGTTTGGGGTGGGGTCTCACCTGCCCAGGTGGGGGGCACAGGGTGGAGCCTCTCGCCCTGTCCTGGGGCTGTGGCCGCTCCCAAATCATCGGGGTCGGGTCCCGGGGGTGCCCCCAAATGCTGCCCCTGCCTGGAACTGGCCCAGGCCAGGCCAGAGGGCTCTGGACCACCAGGACCAGCCAGGGTTGGCCACGCTGGGCTGGTGAGGGGGTGGAGAAGTGTCTGGAGCAAATCCTGCAGGCTTCGGGATGAGGTTTGCCAGGAAAACCTGCCAGGGAGTGAGGAAGAGGAGGCAGAGCCTGGTGGTGCCCCTGGGGCTGCCTGAAAATCTCTGAAAATCTCCCCGAAAATTCCCTGCTCAGCTCCAGGCTGGGAACATTTCCCATCGGGGTTGGCTGGGCAGGGAAGGGGCTGTGACACCCCCCGGGCCCGGCCTGAGCCCCCCAGGGCTGGGGAGGGTCCTTGGGGCAGCTCTGGGCTCTGGACCAGGCTGGGATGACCCCAAACCTCCCCCCGGGGCTGTGCTGGAGTTTTGGGCTTTCCTGGAGGCTCCAAGGAGGCCGATCCAGGGTGGGGAGGGGGGGGGACTGGGGGAACCCCAGTTCGGGACCCGGCTGTGCCCCCCGTTCTGGGGGGGGGGGGGGTGGGCAAAGCCCCCTGGGACCCTCCCCGCGCAGCCTGGGCCGCCCCCGGGGGTTGCGGAGCCAAGCCCGGGATTCTGGATTTACCGGCCCTCCTCCCACTGCGGGCAGCCTGTAATTAGCCGCGCGCCTAATGAGTTTTGGCCAAGTTGGGGTGCAGCCCGCCCGAGGAGCCCTCGCTGCCATCACGCCCCTCCCTCCTCCCCCCGTGGCACCCACAAAAAGCCGGGAGCAACGGGGAGCTGAGGCACTCCCGGCCCGATCCCGACCCGATCCCGGCACTCCCGATTCGATCCCGGCGCTCCCGACCCCATCCCGACGCTCCCGACCCCATCCCGGCGCTCCCGATTCGATCCCGGCGCTCCCGATTCGATCCCGGCGCTCCCGACCCCATCCCGGCACTCCCGACCCCATCCCGGCGCTCCCGATTCGATCCCGGCGCTCCCGACCCCATCCCGGCACTCCCGACCCCATCCCGGCGCTCCCGAGGGACGATGGAGCCCTGGATGCTCCTGCTGGGGGCAGGAATCGCCCTGGGCTGCGTGTCCGGCCGTGAGTAACCCGGGGGGCCTGTAGGGGATGGGGACCAGCAGCTCGATGCTACTGGGATGACTGGGATGGAGCCGCCCGGGCTCCGTGGGGCAAGGAGAAGGAGATTTTCAATGCTGGGAATGCAGCCCGGGCTGGGGGTGATTGTCCAGCTCCCCTGGCCCAGCAGTGGGGTCCGGCTGTGCCTGAGCCTGCCCTGGTCCTGCAAAGCTCGAGGAATGTTCTTCTGCCTCCTCCTTTCCATGGAAAAGCAGCTTGGGGTGTTTTCCAATCTCAATCCTGAATCCACCTTCCCCCCGTGGGGCAGCTCGGGTGGCAAACGCAGCCCAGCCCCAGCCCCGAGGTGCCCAGGGGGGCTCAGAGGGGTTCTGGGTTTAAGGATGAGCTCAGGGCCCCCAGGATTTGGCAGCCGGGATCCCACGGGGGTGAGGAGGCGCTGAGTTCTTGCACAAAGCCTGAACTGCGATGCCCTGGCGCTGAGGACGGGATTTCATCACCCCCGACGGCGCCAGGAGCTCGTATCTGATGGCCCAGGAGAGGATGAGTCCCCCTGGGATGAGAGATGAGCAGTTTTGCAAGGCCAGCTCACAGGAGAGGCTTCAAACCTGCGTGGGGCTGGGAGCAGGAGTTTCCAAACTCCTGAGCGAGTCCTGGCTTCTCACATTTCCCAAGTGAGTCCTGAGTTCCCAAACTCCTCTGTGAGTTCCCAAACCCCTGTGTGAGTTCCCAAATTTCCTGAGTCCTGAGTTCCCAAACTCCTCTGTGAATTCCCAAATTTCCTGTGTGAATCCTGAGTTCCCAAACTCCTCTGTCAGTTCCCAAATTTTCCATGTGAGTCCTGAGATCCCAAACTCCTCTGTGAGTTCCCAAATTTCCTGAGTGGATCCTGAGTTCCCAAACTCCTGTGTGAATCCTGAGTTCCCAAATTTCCCGTGTGAATCCTGAGTTCCTAAACTCCTGAACGAGTTCCTAAAGTCCTCTGTGAGTTTCCAAATTTCCTCTGTGAGTTCCCAAACTCCCACGTGAGTCCTGAGCTGTTCCAGAAGGCAAACCCTTGGTGAAGGTGCCTGGGGAGCTCGGCTGCCTCGTGGCCAGTCCTGGCCACCTGCAGGACCTGTCTGCTGGCCCTGGAACATCTCCACTTCTCCTGGTGTGGGCAGTGGGAGCTGATTTTCCCTGATTGTCCCCCAGGCAGGGCTCACCTGTGGGTTTGGAGGCAGGAGCTGAGGGTTTGGGAAGCTCAGGGCGTCCGCAGCTCTGTTCCAGGTCCCTTTGTCCTTCAGATGGTCCCTCCCGGAGCTGGGCTGGGTCTGGATTTGTGTTTTGCTGCAAGGTCCTGAGTCAGGCCAGGGGCTCGAGGACGCGGCTCTGGCTGAGCTGACTCATCCCCGTGCCCGAAAGCAAACTGGGAGCACTGGGAGAGCTCCGGCACCTCCCCAGAGCTCGGAGGATGGAGCTGGGCAGGGAACAACCCCCCCTCACCCTGGGCACCATGAGAGACAGAAATATTTCTGTGCTTTGTGCAGCCAGAGGAAATCGGGGGCAGGATCAGCCAAAAAATCTGGGGGCAGGATCAGCCAAAAACCCCGGGGTGGCTGAGTGTGGATGGGCCATGTCCTTCTGTACTTCTGTCCTCGTGTCCTTCTGTCCCAGGCCACCGCCCCTGTGGCGTTTCCAGCTTTCCCAAAAAAAGCTCTCCCAAAAAGATGAGGACCCTGCAGCGATTTAGGGTTGATTTAGGGATTTAGGGTTGATTTAGGGATTTAGTGTCGATTTAGGGTTGATTTAGGGATTTAGGGTTGATTTAGGGATTTAGGGTCGATTTAGGGATTTCGGGTCGTGTCTGAGTAAGAAGGAGGAGCAGTTCCCCTGCCCTGAGATCGCTCAGGTGCTCTGTGGCTTTTGGGATTTGGGAATCTAGGATTGGAGAATTTAGGATTTGGGATGATGCTGAGCCTGCCTTTCCCATCACCCCTCCGGGAACAGCTGAGGATGCTGCAGCGATTTAGGGTTGAGTTGGAGATTTAGGGATTTAGGGTCTATTTAGGGTTGATTTAGGGATTTAGGGTCGTGTGTGAGTGAGGAGAAGGAGCGGTTCCTCTGCCCTGAGACTGCTCAGGTGCCCCGTGGCATTGGGGATTTGTCACTGGGGATTGTGGATTTGGGATGATGCTGAGCCCGCCCCTCCAAGGGCTGAGTCAGGGTCGGGGCCCTGCCGGGACACGCTCGGGATGCTGTGACACTGCCGGGACACGCTCGGGATGCTGTGACAGCCCCAGGCCACTCGGGACTGGCACCAGAATGGGCTCAGCAGTGACGGGGCAGCGTGGGCAGCTCCTGCCTTGCACAATCCCGCCGGGATTGGGGCTGGAAAAGCAGCGATGAGCAAGCCAGGGGGGTTTATCCCAGTGCTGCTCACTGGGGCAATGGGGCTGGCGCTGGACTGGTCACACTGGGAGGGTCTGGGCAGTCCTGAGCCCCCCATCCATGGGGTGTCCCTGCCATGGAGGTTCTCCCAGCTCTTCTCAGGGGCTTCAGGAGACCCTCAAGACCCTCCCTGCTAAAATAATCCTGTTTAAAGGATTTACAGGGGATGGGAAGCCAGGAGGGAAAACCAAGACAGGAGCTGGGATTTGATGGGGAGAGGGAGCCAAGGGGTCCCTCAGCACCTGCAGGGCCAGGGTGACATCACCAGGCACAAATAATTGTGGTGAAGTGACAAAGGGGACAAACAAGGAGGGAAGGCAGTGGGAGTTTGATGCCACCCTCACGGCCTGGATGTCGCTGTCATCACCCAGGTGTCCCGGGACAGGATGAGGCACATCAGGATTTGCCCCGGGGCCACCTTTCACCCGGATTGGGCAAGGCCGCGGTGCCTCAGATGTCGGGAGATTGCAGCGGCTGTGCCAGGGAGGGCAACGCCCGCTGCTCCAGGGCTGCCTTTGCTGGGACAGGGACACCGTGTGGGACAGGGACGCCGTGTGGGACAGGGACAGCCTGTGGGGCAGGGACACCGTGTGGGACAGGGACACCATGTGGGACAGGGACACCGTGTGGGACAGGGACAGCCTGTGGGACAGGGACACTGTGTGGGACAGGGACACTGTGTGGGACAGGGACACCGTGTGGGACAGGGACAGCCGATGGGACAGGGACACCTCTGGGACAGGGACAGCCTGTGGGACAGGGACACCATGTGGGACAGGGACACCGTGTGGGACAGGGACAGCCTGTGGGACAGGGACACTGTGTGGGACAGGGACACCGTGTGGGACAGGGACACCTCTGGGACAGGGACAGCCTGTGGGACAGGGACACCGTGTGGGACAGGGACACCGTGTGGGACAGGGACAGCCTGTGGGACAGGGACACCGTGTGGGACAGGCACACCGTGTGGGACAGGGACAGCCTGTGGGACAGGGACACCGTGTGGGACAGGGACACCGTGTGGGACAGGGACAGCCTATGGGACAGGGACACCGTGTGGGACAGGGACACCGTGTGGGACAGGGACAGCCTGTGGGACAGGGACACCGTGTGGGACAGGGACAATGTGTGGGACAGGGCCACCGTGTGGGACAGGGACAGCCTGTGGGACAGGGACAATGTGTGGGACAGGGCCACCGTGTGGGACAGGGACACCGTGTGGGACAGGGCCACCGTGTGGGACAGGGACAGCCTGTGGGACAGGGACACCGTGTGGGACAGGGACAGCCTGTGGGACAGGGACACCGTGTGGGACAGGGACAATGTGGGACAGGGACAATGTGTGGGACAGGGACAGCCTGTGGGACAGGGACAGCCGATGGGGACAGGGACACTGTGTGGGACAGGGACACCATGTGGGACAGGGTCACCATGTGGGACAGGGACACCTCTGGGACAGGGACAGCCTATGGGACAGGGACACCGTGTGGGACAGGTACACCGTGTGGGACAGGGACAGCCTGTGGGACAGGGACACCTCTGGGACAGGGACAGCCGATGGGACAGGGACAGCCTGTGGGACAGGGACACTGTGTGGGACAGGGACACCGTGTGGGACAGGGACAGCCTGTGGGACAGGGACACCGTGTGGGACAGGGACACCGTGTGGGACAGGGACAGCCTGTGGGACAGGGACACTGTGTGGGACAGGGACAGCCGATGGGGACAGGGACACTGTGTGGGACAGGGACACTGTGTGGGACAGGGACATCCTGTGGGACAGGGACACCTCTGGGACAGGGACAGCCTGTGGGACAGGGTCACTTTGCAGCACAGGGCCACCCTTGTCCCTCTCAGAGTGTCCCTTGTCCCCTCCAAGGCTCCACAGCTGCTGTTTTCAGCTTTGCTTTGCGTCACCACGCAGGTGCTCAGCAGCTCGTTAGTTATGAACAGCTCGGGAAGGAGTTTTCCCAGTTTTCCCAGTTTTCCCAGTTTTCCCAGTTTTCCCAGCACGATGGAATGCGGCAACTCCTCCGGGGCACTGGGGCTCATCCCGGGATCCTGGGGTGAATCATGGGGAGCAATTCCCGGGGGCCGTTCCCCAGTGTCACCTTGAGGTAGTGACAAACACGGCCCGAGAGGAGCGACCCTGGTGACAAAGATCCCCAATGGCTCCTGGGCTGTGTGAGGCTGGCCCGGGAGGGGACAGAGGGTGACACGGGGACGCTCCAGGCTGGGGGTGGCCACACTCAGCCCCTCCTGAGTGCCACCCCCTGTTTGTGACCCCCCAGATCTGTACACAGCCCCCGACTCGTGCGAGGGACGCTGCGGGGAGCCCTTCAATGAGGAGGACGAGTGTCACTGTCACCCCGAGTGCGGGGCAGAGCACAACTGCTGCGAGGACCACGAGAGGCACTGCGGGCCCGGTGAGGGGGATTCGGGGTGTCCCGGGGGTGGTTCTGAGCCTCGGCAGGTCCCCGAGGTGTCCCCGAGGTGTCCCCAAGCCCTGAGCTCCTCTTCCTCTCTGCTCCACAGGTGGAGAAGGCGCTGAGGGTGGAGCTCGAAGCCGCGGTGAGTTTGGAGGGACGGAACCGTCCCCGGGTGTCTCGGGGTGTCCCCTCCATTCCTCGCGGTGTCACCGTCTGTTTCTGGATGTGTGTCCCCCGTTCCTCGGGGTGTCACCCTCGGGTGTCTCAGGGTGTCCCCCTCTATTCCTCAGGATGTCCCTTTTTACTTCTTGGGGTGTTCCCCCCATTCCTTGATGTGTCCCCCATTCCTCTGGGGATCCTGTCCCATTTCCATGGATCCTCTGGATACCTCTCACCTTTCCATGGATCCTCTGGATCCCCTTCACTTTTCCACGGATCCCAGAGCTGTCCCCAGCCCCTGCCTGTCCCCACAGGGACATCTTCCCCTTTCCATGGATTCTGCTGGATCCCCTCATTTTATCACGGATCTCCCTCACCTTTCCATGGATCCTCTGGATCTCCTCACTTTTCTATGGATCCTTCACCTTTCCACGGATCTTGCTGGTTCCCACTCACTTTTCCATGGATGCTCTGGATCTCCTTCACTTTTCCATGGATCCCCTCACTTTTCCATGGATCCTGCTGGATCCCCCTCACTTTTCCATGGATCCCCATCACTTTTCCATGGATCCCCTCACTTTTCCATGAATCCCTCTCACTTTTCCATGGATCCCCTCACTTTTCCATGGATCCCCTCACTTTTCCATGGACCCTCTCACTTTCCATGAATTCCCTCACTTTGCCTTGGATCTCCTCACTTTTCCATGGACTCCCTCACTTTTCCATGGATCCCTCTCACTTTTCCATTGATCCCTCTCAATGTTCTCCATTGATCTCCTCACTTTTCCATGGATCCCCTCACTTTTCCATGGATCCCCATCACTTTTCCATGGATCCCTCTCACTTTTCCATGGATCCCCTCACTTTTCCATGGATCCCCTCACCTTTCCACGGACCCCCCCCCCTTTCCCCGGAGCCCCGAGCCGTGCCCAGCCCCTGCTGTCCCCGCAGACGGATTCTCCAGCAGCAGCGGTTCCATCTCGGAGCAGGAGCTGCTGGAGCTCTCGGAGCAGCTCTACGGGCTGGACCACAACAAAGCCCGGCCCGGCGACATCGCCCTGAACCCGCAGCACCTGGCGGGCCCCGACGAGACCGGCGACAAGGAGGACCGGTCCCCGCAGCCGTGAGTGGCACCAGGAGGGACAACGGGGAGGGACAGCGGGCTGGGGAAGGAGCTGCAGTCCCAGCAATTCTCCCCCAGGCTCTACAAATACGTGAACGAGGCGCTCTTCTCCAAGCCCACCTACGCCAGCTTCATTAAGCTGCTGGATAATTACCAGAGGGCCACGGGCAGGGAGGAGGAGGTGACGGCCGAGGAGCTGCGGGAGCAGGAGCGGTTCCTCCAGGAGGTGATGGGAACGGAGCTGATGAAGAAACTCTTCGTGTTCCTGCAGGGGAAAAGTGAGTGTGGGGCAGGGCTGGGGAATGGGGGAATCCTAAAGGGAGACAGTCCAAAGCAGCACACTCCATTTTCAGGAGGCCTTTAAAATATTTTTTAAATTTAATTTTTAATTTTAATTAAATAATTAATATCATTAATGTAATTTTTTTTAATTTCAAAAACCCTGTTTTTATTTTAGCATGCATGCTTTTTACATATCCTTACACAACTCCTAAGTTTACACTTCGCTCATTGCTCACGAGACCCAAACAAAGTGCTCATTGCAATAATTGCAGGTTTCTCTTATTTATCCTTTTCTTTCTTGGTTTCTATGTCAACGACCTTGGTAGGAAATTCTTTCAGGGCTAAACACGGATCCTCTTATCAAACTTCTCTCTGGCTCACAGGAATCCCTGTAAACAAAACAGAACAAAAAAAAAAATCTCTTCCTCAACTCAGGTGTTTCTTATTTCTAATCCATGTTATGATATTTCACATTCAGACTCAGGTGTTTATTATTTATCCATGTTAGGATATTTTGCATTCATGTTCAAGTTCACATTCAGACTCAGGTGTTTATTGTTTCTAATTTATGTTAGGATATTTCACATTCAGACTCAGGTGTTTATTATTTATCCATGTTAGGATATTTTGCATTCATGTTCAAGTTCACATTCAGACTCAGGTGTTTATTGTTTCTAATCTGTGTTAGGATATTTCACATTCAGACTCAGGTGTTTATCATTTTTTACCCATGTTACAGTCTCACAGCAGTGAGTTCTGCAGTCCTTCATTAACCAGGCACAAAATGGCCAACAGTCTCTTGTTACAAGGTGTTTTAAGGCCAAACTATCTAATTAAGAAATGACACCTAAATTATTTTCACCTTTAACCCAATAACTAATCACTCAAAGTCCTCAATGCAGATTTTTCTGTCCAATTACAAAACACCACCCAAACCCATGAAGAAGAACAACCTAAAACCTCCATCTTGCTCCGTATTTATTTCTATATTCTAAACCCTTAAACTCTAAGTTTTCCACCCTGCGACATTACACACTCCCAATCAAACCACACACCCGTAATCCCGCTGCTATTAATTAATTTTGGAATTGATTGATAGCACTTCTCCACGGCCTCAGGTCAAGTGCAGTGCTCTCCTGGGGGTCAGAGTGTGTCACACAAAAAATCTGAATTTTCCAGCACCCAGACCCCCAACTCTGCCCCTCCTTGTGTCCCCTCCTTTCCCTGCAGATCGCTACAGCTCCGAGCAGGAGTTCCTGCAGGACCTGAACCAGATGTGGTTCGGTCTGTACTCCCGAGGGGACGGGGAGCGGGATTCCAGCGGCTTCGAGCACGTGTTCTCAGGTAGGTACAGCCCCGCCCCAATTTCCAGCACCTGTTCTCAGGTACAGCCCTGCCCGGGGTTCTCAGGTACAGCTTCCCCCAGGTGTTCTCAGGTACAGCCCTCCCCGGGCTGGTTTTGAGCTCCTGTTCTCAGGTACAGCCTTCCCTGCTCTGGGGGCTCATCCTGCTGTCCCCTCTGTGTTCCAGGGGAGGTGAAAAAGGGAAAAGTGTCTGGATTCCACAACTGGATCCGCTTCTACCTCCTGGAAAAGCAGGGCGTCCTCAACTACTTCAGCCACAACTTCGACGGGCCGGTGAGAGCTCGGGGGGCTGGGGATGAACCCCCAGATCAGGGGGGCTCCCATGGGGATGAACTCCCAGATCAGGGGTGTCCCACAGGGATGAACCCCCAGATCAGGGGTGCACACATGGGGATGAACCCCCAGATCAGGGGTGCACACATGAGGATGAACCCCCAGATCAGGGGGGCTTTCATGGGGATGAACCCCCAGATCACGGGTGTCCCACAGGGATAAACCCCCAGATCAGGGGTGCACACATGGGGATGAACCCCCAGATCAGGGGTGGTCCCCCTGCCCCATCCCCACTGCAGGGTGGGAAGGGCCAGAACCCCCCATGCCAGGGGCAGGAGGGGCTCCCAAACCTTGAGGGGGAGATTTGGGGCTGGGGGGCTCTGCTGGGACCCCCCAACCTGGCCAGGAGCTGCTCTGGACCCTCCCTGGAGGGGCTGGGGGGGATCTCCACCCTGCTGAGCCCAAACCCCTCTCCCCCAGTGGGACACGTACCCCAATCCAGGACCCCCAACCCAGCTGGGACTGCTCTGGATCCCCCTGGAGGGGCTGGGGGGTTCCTGGGCTGGGGGGATCCCCACCCTGCTGAGCCCAAACCCCTCTCCCCCAGTGGGACACGTACCCCGACGTGCTGGGGCTCCAGTTCAGCTGGGACGGCTTCTACAAGGAGGTGGGCTCGGCTTTCATCGGCTGCAGCCCCGAGTTCGAGTTTGGCCTCTACACCCTCTGCTTCCTCGCGCGGCCCGGCCGGGCGTGAGTGCTGACCCCTGCGTCCTTCTGTCCGTCCTGTGTCCCTCTGTCCGTCCTGTGTCCTTCTGTCCGTCCTGTGTCCCTCTCTGCCCATCCTGAGTCCTTCTCTGTCCATCCTGAGTCCTTCTCTGTCCATCCCAAGTCCCTCTGTCCATCCTGAGTCCTCTCTATCCATTCTGTGTACTTGTGTCCTTCTGTCCATCCTGTGTCCCTCTGTCCATCCCAAGTTTGGCCCTGGGGCCAGCGGGACCTCCCTGAGCCCCATCAGGGCTGAGGCTGGCCCTGAACTTGGGGAGGGATGGGATGGGGATGGGATTTATGGGATGGGATGGAAATGGAAATGGAAATGGAAATGGAAATGGAAATGGAAATGGAAATGGAAATGGGGATGGGGATGGGGATGGAACAGCATTGCCTGGGGACACCGAGAGCACCCTGGAGATGGGGCTGTGGGATGAGGGGCTCAGGGCTGGAGCACCGTGCCTGTGGGGACACCAAGACACCCACGCCTGTGGGGCACAGACCCAGATCAGGGTGGTGACAGGCGTTGGTGTCCCCACAGATGCCACCTGAGCCTGGGCGGGCACCGCCTCAGTGTGCAGACCTACCCCTGGAGCAAGACCACCTATGATGGCGGCCGGAGATTCATCGCCACCGCCTACGTGATGTCACCCTGAGCCGTGACGTCACCCTGAGGATGACGTCACCCTGAGTGGTGTCACCCTGAGGGGGCTCGGGGGGCCGCGGGACGGGAGCGGCCGCACTGAGGGCCTGGCCCGGGAGGGGTGGCAGGGACCGAATGAGGGGACCCCCACGAGGGGACCCCCCCACGAGGGGACACCCCCAGACCCCGCCGCGTGTGGCAGGCCCAGGCTCGGAAGGGAAGAAGGGAAGGGAAGGATTTGGCACGGAAAGGAGGATCCTGAGCGGAATAAACACTGCCCTGGCTGGAGGAGCACTGGGTTCGGGGTGTCCTTAGAGCAGCCCCCCCTTTATTCCCCTCCCCGCGCCCCATTTCTCCCTCTCTGAGCCCCCCGAGGCTTTGTCCCCCCCAGACCCGGCTGCTCCCGGGTCCCCTGGAGCCCCTCCCCGGGAATTCGGCTCTGCCCCAGCCCAGCTGAGCTCTCCCCGGGGCCGCGGCTCCCCAGAGCCCCCAAATCCCCCGGGCTGGGGCTGCTCGGGGCTGCAGCTGCTCCAGCACCGCCCCCGGGGGCTCCAAGCAGAGCCCGGGGGGCAGCGGGACCCCCAGGCCGGACCCCCGGGCTGTGGAGATGAGACCCCACTGTCAGGACAAGCCCCGAGGCACCGGGACCCCCCAAAACCCCTTCTCCTGCTCACCCCTGGATTTGGGGGGTCCCAAGGTGGGGGTGACAGCCACCAGCTCCCCCCGCTGTCCCCAGCCCCTCCTCCTGCATCCCCGAGCTGTGGAGATGACACCCCACACTCGGGACAAGCCCTGAGGCACCGGGACCCCCCAAAACCCCTTCTCCCGCTCACCCCCGGATTTGGGGGGGTCCCAAGGTGGGGAGGGGTGACAGCCACCAGCCCCCCCCTTGTCGCCATCCCCTCCTCCTGCATCCCCGAGCTGTGGAGATGACACCCCACACTCGGGACAAGCCCCCTGCCCACCCTGAGACACTGAGACCCCCCAACACCCCTTCTCCCACTCTCCCCCAGATTTGGGGGGTCCCAAGGTGGGGAGGGGTGACAGCCACCAGCCCCCCCCGCTGTCCCCGTCCCCCCCTCCTGCAGGCGCGGCCGGGGGGTCCCAGGGCGGGGAGCTCGGAGCTCGGAGCCGCTGACAGATGGTCCCGGGCAGGGCTGGCGGGCCCCGCGCCATCTGCCGGGGGTCACGGGTGACCCCGAACCCCGCGCGGGGAGGGGGCGATGCCGCAGCGTGATTTATAGAAATGCGCTGGGAAAGCGGGGAGGGGGCGGCTCTGGGGGGACACGGGGTGTCCCCGCAACCGGGGTGACACGGGGGGTGACGCTGGGGAGTGACACTGGGGTGACACGGGGGTGACGCTGGGGAGTGACACTGGGGGTGACACGGGGTGGGACACGGGGTGGGACACGGGGGTGACACTGGGGTGACACGGGGTGTGACATGGGGGGATACGGAGTGGGGCACGGGGGGTGACATGGGGTGGGACACGGGGGTGACACAGGGGGTGATATAGGGGTGACACGGGGGGTGATATAGGGGTGGGACACGGGGGTGACACGGGGGTGACATGGGGTGACACGGGGGGTGACATGGGGGTGTCATGGAGGTGACATGATGGTGACACTGGGGGTGACACGGGGGTGACACGGAGTGGGACACGGGGGCTGACACGGGGGCTGACATGGGGTGACACGGGAGCTGACATAGGGTGACACGGGGGGTGACACGGGGGTGACACGGGGCTGACATGGGGTGACACGGGTCTCTTGGAGGGGTCCTGCCAGCGGCTCCCGCAGCGCCCCGGGTGCCAAACCTCACCCTCGGTGGTGCCAAACGAACCCGGTGCCCCCAGGGTGACACCGAGCGCTGGGAAATCGCTCCCGTCTCGGACAGAGCGGGAGATAATACAGAAACACAAAATATATAATAATTATATTAAAATATATAATACATTAAAATATATAATATATAAAATATAAAAATTAAATTATACATAAAATATTTACAGTAATATATGGCAATAAAAATATATATTTATACATAATAATACAGGATATCTGTATGTGCTATAAATATATTTTATCCAATCACCTATTATACTCGATGGTGCATTTACATATTTTATATGTATTTCTACACAAATTAGATCCCATATAATAAGTTTTTTTCGTATATTTATGTACTATTATCTATACATTATACTAATTATTTATTACATATATTAGTTATGATACCATTATTTATTAAATTATTGATGCATTACATTATATAAAAATATGTATTTTTGTATCTATATATAAGTATATTAAAACCACATATAAGTATATTTTATATATATGTAATATTTATATATAAGTACATATTTATATATATTATATAAATAAATATTTTATATATAGATACATTAATAAATGAATTTTATATATTTTATATATAATATATATTTATATATATAAATATATATCTTCATATAAAATTTTATTTATTTATTTATTTATTTATTATATAAATAAATATACTTTAATACATTATTAATAAATATATTTTATATAGGTGTATTAAAACATATATATACATATATGTATAAAAGTATGTTAAATATATATACTATATATACATATATGCATATATATACATATATATATATACACACATATATATACATATATATATGTATATATGTATATATGTATATATATACATATATATATACATATATATATATACATATATACATACATATATATATATATATACATATATATATTTAAAAAATATTTTAAAATCTATATTTAACATCTTTTATCTATGAAAACCACGCTCCTAAAGCCGCGCATTCCATTCCCTGTTCCCCGGGCAGTTCGCAGCCGTGTGGGGATGGGGATGACGCCGCGCTGGGTAAAGAGACGAACCCGAGCGAGGGCAGGGCAGGAGGGGAGGGGCAGGTGCGGCCGAGCTGCCCCCGGCCATCTGCTGCCAGCGCTGCCCCCCGGGACCCCCAGATCCTCCTCGGGGCCCCCCCAGCCCCGCGCGGCTCTCGGGGGTCCCGGCCCCACCTGAGGCAGCCCCGCTCCTGCATCCCCTGCGCTCCCCTCGAAGCGCTCGCTGTGTGCTTTTTCCCGTTTTCCCCGTGTTTTCTTGGGTTTTTTTCCCCTTTTTTCCCTGTTTTCTTGGATTTTTCCCTGTTTTTCCTTCTTTTCTTGGGGTTTTCCCCCGTATTTTCTTGGTTTTTTTCCCCGCTTCCCCCGTGGTTTCTTGGGTGATTTTTTTCCCTCATTTTCCCTTGGGTTTTTTTCCCCGCTTCCCCTGTGTTTTCTAGGGTGTTTTTTTCCTCGTTTTCCCTTGGGGGTTTTCCCCGTTTTCCCCCGTGTTTTCTCAGAATTTTTTCCTCTCATCTTTCTCCATGTTTTATTGGGTTTTTTTCCCAGGGATTTTCCCTCGATTTTCTCCATGTTTTATTGCGTTTTTCCCCTCTTGTTTTCTTGGGGTTTTTTCCCCTTTTCCCCCATTTTCCCCAGTGTTTTATTGCGTTTCCCCCCCTTGTTTTCTTGGGTTTATTCCCCATTTCCCCCATGTTTTATTTCCCTTCCCCTCCGCTTGTTTTCTTGGGTTTATTCCTCCTTTTCCCAATGTTTCATTGGGTTTCTCCACCCTTTGTTTTATTGGGGTTTTTCCCCATTTGCCCAATGTTTTATTGGGTTTTTCCCCCGTTTTCCCAATATTTTATTGTGTTTTTCGCTGTGTTTTTTGGGATTTTTCCTGTTTCCCCTGTGTTTCCCCCGGTCCAGCGCCAGCAGAGATCCCTGAGAGACCCCAGGGACACAGGAGAGACCCCCGATGGTTTTAGGAGAAATTCGGAATATTCGGGGTCCCATCCCGAGGGATCCCCGCGGTATTCACCCCGGGCAGCCCAGTGAGGATGAGGAGGAGGATGAGGAGGGGGTGTGCTAAACCATTTAGGGCCCTGGAGCTCCTCATGCATGGCAGGCGACGGGATCTGCAGCTGGATCCAGCCCTGGAGCGGCACCGCTGGGACCATCCCTAAAAACCGCTGTGGTCATCCCAAAAACCTCTGGGATAATTCCAAAAAACCTCTGGGACCCTCCCTAAAAACCACTGGGACTATTCCCAAAAAACCTCTGAGATAATCCCAAAAAACCTCTGGGCTGATCCTAAAAAACCACTGGCACCATCCCAAAAAACCACTGGGACCATCCCTAAAAAACCGCTGGGACAATCCCCAAAAACCATCCCAAAAAACCACTGAGCTGATCCCAAAAAAACACTGGGCCCATCCCTGAAAACCACTTGGGCCATCCCAAAAAACCATCCCAAAAAACCACTGAGCCGATCCCAAAAACCACTGGGACAGTCCCAAAAACCCCAGGGGGGATTCCTGCGTTTGGGAACTCCCCAGGAATCTCAGCACCCTCCGGCACAGCCCTGAGCACCAAATTCATGGAGAAATGACCCCAAAATCCCAGTCCTGAGCTGGGAGGGAGCCCCCCGGAGCATCCCCCGGCCTGGGGGTGCAGACCAGGGGGAAGGGTTGGGCCCCGCAATCCCAGGGTTTTGTTTGGGATCTCAGGATTTTGGGATCCCGGGTTTTTGGAATCCCAGGTTTTTGGGATCCCAGGGTTTCGGGATCCCAGATTTTTGGGATCTCAGATATTTGGAATCCCAGGATTTTGGGATCCCAGGATTTTGGATCCTGGGTTTTGGGGATCCCAGGTTTTTGGGATCTTGGGTTTTTGGGATCCCAGGTTTTCGGATCCTGAGTTTTTGGAATCCCAGGTTTTTGAGATCTCAAGTTTTTGGGATCCCAGGTTTTTGGGATCTCAGGTTTTGGGGATTCCAGGTTTCTGGGGTCCCAGGTTTTTGGGATTTCAGGGTTTTTGGAATCCCAGGATTTTGGGATCCTGGGTTTTTGTGATCTCAGGATTTTGGAATCCCAGGCTTTTGGGATCTCAAGTTTTTGGGATCCCGGGTTTTTGGGATCTCGGGTTTTTGGGATCTCAGGTTTTTGAGATTCCAGGTTTCTGGGGTCCCAGGTTTTTGGGATTTCAGGGTTTTTGGAATCCCAGGATTTTGGGATCCTGGGATTTTGGATCCTGGGGTTTTGGGATCCCAGGTTTTTGGGATCTTGGGTTTTTGGGATCTTGGGTTTTTGGGTCCCGAGTTTTTGGAATCCCAGGTTTTTGAGATCTCAAGTTTTTGGGATCCTGGGGTTTTGGGATCTCAGGTTTTTGGGATTCCAGGTTTCTGGGGTCCCAGGTTTTTTGGGATTTCAGGGTTTTTGGAATCCCAGGCTTTTGGGATCTCAGGGTTTTGGGATCCCGGGTTTTTGGGGTGGCAAACCCAGGGATTTACCCCGGGGATGGAAGGGGTGGTGAAGGCAGATCAGAGCCCCCCCAGACCCCCCAGCAGCGCTGGCAGCTGGGCCGGGGTCCCCCGGAGCCGGGGGTTAATGAGGGAGCGGCAGCCGTTGGTCCCAGATGGACCCGGGCACGGGGAGGGGGCGGCTCCTGCGGGGTCCCGCCCGCATTTTGGGGCGGGGGGAGGGCGCTGGTCCCCCTCCCCATCCCTCCCTTTCCAGGGGCTGGTCCGAGGATGGAACAACCACGAAACCAAACCCTGGGGGCCTCCAGCACCCCAAACCTTGTCCCTGGGAGTCCCAACACCCCAAATTTCATCCTCCGGGGGTCCCAACACCCCAAACCTTGTCCCCAGGGGTCTCAGCACCCCAAATTTCGTCCTCCGGGGCATCCAGCACCCCAGATTTATCCCTCAAGGGCTCTGACACCCCACAGTGCATCTTCTGAGAGGTCTTGGGGATGCCCAGGTGGTGCCGGGGATGCCCAGGGGGTTTCAAGGATGCCGAGGACGCCGAGGGGGTACCAGGGATGCCCAGGCAATCCTGGAGATGCCCGAGGGGTACTGGGGATGTCCAGGGAGTGCCGGGGATGCCCACATGGTTCCAGAGATGCCCAGGGGATCCCAAGGATGCCGAGGAGGTGCCAAAGACGTCCCGGCTATCCCGGGGATGGCCAGGGGGTGCCAGGGATGCCCAGGGGGTGTCGAGGATGCCAAGGAGGTTCCGGGAATGCCCAGGGGGTACCGGGGATGCCCGGGAGGTGCCCGCACCACCGGGCACCCACGGCGGGGTCGCGTCCGTTGCCCCCGCGCTGCCGCCCGTGTCCCGCAGCCCCCGGGGCCCCCCGGGCACCCCGGAGCCGCCGCCGGGAGCAGCGCGGAGCGGCCGCAACTGTTCCCCGGCGGGCGCAGCCCCCGCTAATCCAATCCATCAGGGGGGTAATGAGCTATGAAAGTGTGGATTCAATTAAGGGGGATTGCGGCGGGAGGCAGCGCCCGGCGGCAGACGGCGAAAGGAGCCCGGCTCCCCTCTGAAAGGCTCCATCTGTGCCGCCGGGGCCCCTTTGTGCTCCCTGAAAGCGCCGCGCGGCCACAAAAGGCGCCGCGTCCCCGCCGGCCGAGGCTGCGGTGATTCCCCCGGGGGGAAACTGAGGCACGGGAGAGGAGCTCGTGGAGGGTTTGGGGGGAAATGGACGAACGGGGGCTCGGTGCTGGTTCGGTTCAGGGTCTGGTGTCGGTTTACGGGGATTTGGTGGGAATCGGCAAAGCCAGGGTTCTCCAATCCAGGGGTGGGCTGGGAGGGATTTGAAGCCCAGGCAGTGCCACCCCTGCAGGGTCACAGGGTCACCTCCCCTTGTCCCTCCGAGTGCTCTGGTACTGCCAGGGACCCTCCGGGCACCCCGTGCCAGGCCCTCCCCACCCCACATTTCTCCCCACATCCCCTCTCTGCCTCCCCCCGACTCGTTTGGGCTGCAAACGCCCCCGAGGCCTCCCCAGCTCCCCCCATGGCAACTTGGGAGGGATTGGCGCGGGGACGAGTTTAAAGATGGGATTATTGCTGTACAAATTCTGATTAAAGCGTCCCCAAACCCTCCCGCAACATCGCTAAGCCGAGCTCTAATCTCGCCCGAGCAGAGACTTCGTCAATAACTCCAAATCTCCACGCTGTTGGTTTATCTGGCGCGGATTAAGCGGGAGCTCCCTGAACTTGGATCAGAGCACAAAAACCACCCCGAATCGGGGTTTGGGGCACTTTGCCTTGGCAGCTGCCAGCTCACGAGTCCCTGGCAGGGATTCCTGGGGTGTCCAGCACTGGGAGGGCTCCGGGGATGTCCCGGGATAGGGAGAACAGCCCTGGTGTCACCCCTGCCCTGGTGGGGTTGGGGACAGCTCTGGTGCCAGCCTGCGGTGGCATCACAAGGGACAAGTCCTGTCCTGGCTGGGGACTGTGGCATGCAGGGGATGGACGGATGGATGGAAGGACAGAGGGAGGGAGGGAGGGGTGGCTGGACAGACGGACGGATGGATGGATAGAATCCATGGATGTATGGATGGATGGACAGACACAGGAACGGACACTGGGACGGACGGACGGACGGACGGACGGATGGATGGACACAAGGACAGACACAGGGATGGACACTGGGATGGATGGTTGGACAGACAGACAGATGGATGGATAGAATCCATGGATGGATGAGTGGACAAGGATGGATGGATGGATGGACAAATGGAAGGAGGGATGGAATCCATGGATGGATGGATGGATGGACGGACACAGGGATGGATAGAATCCATGGATGGATGGCTGGACAGACAGACGGATGGATAGAATCCATGGACGGACAGACAGACAGACTGATGATGCCGCACACCCCACACAGGATCCCCCACCCTCACATCCTCACCCAGCACCAACTCCTCAAGCTGCTGGAGAGAAGGAACCGCCCCTGAACCCACCAGGGTGACAGTGACGGGGGTTTGCACCTGGGGGTCACAGCCTTGCATGACCCCGTTTAACCCCTGCATCCCCGGAGTGCCACCACCACCTCCACCTCTGTCCCTGGATGCCCACAGTGCCACCACCTCCGTCCTCCCTGGATGCCCACAGTGCCACCACCTCTGTCCTCCCTGCATCCCCAGAGTGCCACCACCTCTGTCGTCTCTGGATCCCCACAGTGCCACCACCTCTGTCCTCCCTGCATCCCCAGAGTGCCACCACCTCTGTCCTCCCTGGATGCCCACAGTGCCACCACCTCTGTCCTCCCTGCATCCCCAGAGTGCCACCACCTCCATCCTCCCTGGATGCCCACAGTGCCACCACCTCTGTCCTCCCTGCATCCCCAGAGTGCCACCATCTCCTCCGTCCTCCCTGGATGCCCACAGTGCCACCATCTCCTCTGTCCTCCCTGGATGCCCACAGTGCCACCATCTCCCTTCTCCGGGACCACGGCGGCTCCTCTGCCCCCTCCAATCCGCAGGAAAAGTTCGTTTGCCAAAATCCGCCGTCCCCACGGGGAAAAGACGATTAAGTCGAGAGCCCCGAGCCCGATCTCCCGGCTTAGCGGGAAAATCCGCGCGGTTTCCCGAGCCGGCCACATTAGGAGCTCCTGGCGGGCGGTGTTATCAGATTACAGACAAATATCAGAATTACAGCCCTGAAAGCCGGGCTTTAGGGGGGCTTAGCAATTATCCAGCCCTGGGCAGCCCCACCCTGCCGGGGAAACCAGGGCGAGCCCGAGATGAGACCCCCGGGGCTGGGGGATGGTCCCAAACGGGGGAGGGGGGACAGGGAGTCCCCTCTGGGGGTCAGGGAGTCCTTCCATGGGTCAGGGAGTCCTTCCATGGGTCAGTGTCCCCTCAATGGGTCAATGTCCCCTCCATGGGTCAGGGTGTCCCTCCATGGGTCAGGGTGTCCCTCCATGGGTCAGAGTGTCCCTCCATGGGTCAGGATGTCCCTCTATGGGTCAGCATCCCCTCCATGGGTCAGGGTGTCCCTCCATGGGTCAATGTCCCCTCCATGGAGCAGGGTGTCCCCTCCATGGGTCAGAATGTCCCTCCATGGCTCAGGATGTCCCTCCATGGGTCAGGATGTCCCTCCATGGGTCAGGGTGTCCCTCCATGGGTCAGGGTGTCCCCTCCATGGGTCAATGTCCCCTCCATGGAGCAGGGGGTCCCCTCTGTGGGTCAGGCTGGACCCCCCAATGCCCCTCCCAAGAATTCCCCAGGTGGGATGGAGGAGAAGCCGCCCCCCAACCAAACCCTGCCCCACCTATGGAACCCCTGGGGGGGCTGTGGGGTGTCCAGGGACCCCCAGAGGGGATGAGGGACCCTCCCCACGACCCCCGAGCTGGGCACAGTGAGCGCACCCACCCTCAGCTCCTCAGCAGTGCCGCCCCCCTGCCCTGGTGTCCTGTGGGGACACGGGGACAGCCCCACCCCCGGGTGCTCCGCGCCCCCTCCCCACGCAATCCGAGGGCCAGCTGTGCCCTGGCAGCGCGGGCCTGGCACGGCTCCTGCCCTGCTGGCACGGGCCGGGGCCGCTGCGAGGGCGCACACGTGCCCGGGGGAGCTGGCACCGAGCGGGGCTTGGCCCCCGGCCAGCGGCACAGGGGCCGGGGCACAGCTGGACCCTGGGCCCGGCGGGCAGAGACCGCTGTGCCCGGCCCGGGGCATCACTTGGGGAGGGGTCCCGATGGCATCGCGGGGGGACAAGGGGGCGTGGGGGTGCCCGACATGGAGCTGTGGGTGCGTGGGGAGGCTCACAGGGGTGTCCCAGCCCGGGGGTTCTGTCCCAGCCCCCTGTTTGTGTCCCAGCCCGGGGTTTTTGTCACATCCCGGGGTTTCTGTCACAGCCCCCTGTTTGTGTCACATCCCGGGGTTTGTGTCCCAGCCCCCTGTTCCTGTCCCTGCCCCCTGTTCCTGTCCCTGCCCCCTGTTCCTGTCACAGCCCCCTGTTTGTGTCACAGCCCCCTGTTTGTGTCACAGCCCTGTTTGGTGTCCCCTGTTCGTGTCCCTCCTTGCCCACGCGGCCGGGTGACACCTTGGTGTCCCGTGTCCCCCCCACTTCTCCTGGAGCAGGGCAGGCCGAGCCCCCTCCCAGATAAACCCATCCCAGGTAAACCCATCCCAGGTAAACCCATCCCAGGTAAACCCATCCCAGGTAAACCCATCCCCGGCAGTTCCACCCCCGCCCTGCGCATCCCCATCCCTGTCCCCAAATCCATTTTTTGGGGACACACGAGGTCCATCCCAGGCAGATCCATCCCAGGCAGTTCCATCCCCGCTCTGCACATCCCCATCCCTGTCCCCAAATCCCTTTTTTTGGGGGACACACGAGGTCCATCCCAGGTAAACCCATCCCCGGCAGTTCCATCCCCGCTCTGCACATCCCCGTCCCCAAATCCCTTTTTCTGGGGACACACGAGTCTCCTCCCGCTGTCCCCCCGCCCATTCCCGGCCCCGCAGGGCCCCCCCGGCCCGGCTGCAGCTGCGGGGGCCCCCGGAGAGCCCCCCGCCCTCAGCCCGAGGCGGGCGCAGCTTGCGGGGCCGAGCGGCGGCGGCTCCCCCGGGCTCCGGCACAGCCGGCGCGGGGCCGGGGGACAGCGGGGACGGCGGGGAGGGACACGAGCGGGGTCCCCGTGAGAGGGGACACGGGGGGGACGCGCCCCCACGGCCGCCAGACGCTGCCGAGGGGTCGGGGCGCAGCTGGGGAGGGACGGGGGGGACGCGGGGAGGGGAGATGGGGTGAAGTCAGGACGGCCGCGTCCCTTCCGTGAGGCTTTTGGGACAAATTTCAGCTCCCCAGAATGTCCCTGTGCTCCCAGGGTTGTCCTGCAGCCCCATTCCTGGTACCCAAATCAATTCTGGGACCCCCAGGACTGTGCTCTGCCCCATTCCTGAGACCCCAGATACCCCTGGTACCCCCAGGGCTGTCCTGAACCCCCATTCCCGGTACCCCAAATCAGCCCTGGTACCCCCAGGGCTGTCCTGAACCCCCATTCCTGGTACCCCCAGGGCTGTCCTGAACCCCCATTCCCGGTACCCCAAATCAGTCCTGGTACCCCCAGGGCTGTCCTGAACCCCCATTCCTGGTACCCCAAATCAGCCCTGGGACCCCCAGGGTTCTGCTCTGCCCCATTCCTGGTACCCCAAATCAGCCCTGATACCCCCAGGGTTCTGCTCTGCCCCATTCCTGGTACCCCAAATCAGCCCTGGGACCCCCAGGGCTGTCCTGAACCCCCATTCCCGGTACCCCAAATCAGCCCTGGGATCCCCAGGGCTGTCCTGAACCCCCATTCCCGGTACCCCAAATCAGCCCTGGTACCCTCAGGGTTCTGCTCTGCCCCATTCCTGGTACCCCAAATCCCCCCAACCCCACAGAGCCCCACTTCAAGGTCAGGGATCCCGTCTGGACCCCAGCACAGGGGGCTCGGATCCTCTGGCAGCCCCCCACCCTCACCCCAACCCCCCAAAAATGAAACAACAGCCCCCAGGAAGCTGCTTGAAACAAGACCACGACTTTATTTGAGCTAAAAACCCCAAATCTGCTTTCTTTACAAAAGGATAAAACATTTTCAGTACAAAAGGGAAGAAACCCCAGGATCCGGGGCTGGGCAAGGACCTCAAATCATCTCCAAATTCCCAACTTTATACAAAACCAGGGAGATTTGGCCAATGGGGCAGGCGAGGCCAGCGGGACATCAAAAATAGTTGCCTGGATTTTCTTTGAAAAACAAAATAAAATCGTTGCATAGCATTTAAAAGTTATTGCTCGTCTCAAAACGCACAGAGGAGTTGGGAGCTGTTGGCAGGATCCCAAATCCATGGAACGGCCGTTAAATACGGAGTTTGGCATTAAATATGGAAATACTGGGGGAAATATCACCAGCAAAAAAAAAAAAAAAAAAAAAAAACAAAAAAAAATCAGGTGGTGAGGGAAATAAATTAAATAAATAATGGCTAATAAATAACCCTGGAGCACCAGCACGGCAAAAACCACAAGGGCTCCAGGCAGGGAATTCCCACTATGAGCCTGGAGGGCAGAGGGGGAAAATCCTTGGGCGCATCCCAGATTTCCGTGGAAAACGGGAGGAAATAAATTAGGACTCCTCACACACGGTAATTAATAAATAAAGCAGGAATTAAAACAGGTTTTTGTTGGCACTCAGGACTCGGAGCAGGGGAGGGGATGCTGTGCACCCAGAGGAGAGACCCTGGAAGGGAGAAGGGTGGGGGGCTCCTGCTCCAGGTGGGATTCTGGATCAGTGGGATTCCATCCAGATCTCTGGGATCCCATCCAGATTAGTGGGATCCCAATGAAATTCGGATTCTGGGAAGGATCAGTGGGATCCCAATCCCGCTGGGATTCTGGGAAAGAACAGCAGGATCCCATCCAGACCAGTGGGATCCCAATGAAATTGGGATTCTGGGAAGGGTCAGTGGGATCCCAATCCCGCTGGGATTCTGGGAGGGATCAGCAGGAGGGAATGGCCACAGGGCCTGGCTGGACTATGATGACCCCAGTAAGGGACTGGGATGAGCATGGATGATGGGCCACCAACACAGGACAATGGGCCACTGTCCCTGAATGCTGTCCCTCCATCCTGGACACTGTCTGTCCCTCCATCCTGGACCTTGTCCTTCCATCCCCAGTGTCCCCCCATCCCTGGACACTGTCTGTCCATCCCCGGACACTGACCCCCCATCCCTGGACGTTGTCCCCCCATCCCCGGACGTTGTCCCCCCATCCCTGGACACTGTCCTCCCATTCCTGGACACTGTCCCCATATCCACGATGGCAGAAGGAAGAGGTTCTCCCTGGGGTGAGAATTTCCATCCGGGTTTCCCACAAGTGTCCAGCTCATTCCCACCTGGCCACTGCAGCACTGGGAAATCCATGACCCCACAAGGGCAAGGGACAATGGCCACCCCAAGGGGCAGGAGGGGCGGTGTCCCCACACCAGAGGGGGACAGGGAGAGGATGGACAATCCAAGGGCTGGATTTGATGTCAGGATGGACGTCCTGGAGGCGGAAACACCTTTGGGAGCATCTCTGGGGGACGCAGCAGTCCGGAACGGTTCCTGTGGCTCCTGGGGACAGCTGGGACAGCAGCAGTGGCACTGCCACCTCAGCACCACGTCCCACAGAGATGCCCGGTCCATCCTGGGCACATCTCCCTGCCCCAAACCCGCGTCCAGCCCCGCTACTCGTTGAAGATGGCGCCGAGCTGGGCCCCGGCCGCGTGGGGCGGGAAGGACTCGAAGGCGACGTCCAGCGGGATCTCGTAGCGGGGCGCGGAGCCCTGGAAGTGCGAGCCGTGCCCGTGGGCCGCGGCCAGGCCCACCGCCGGGTAGTGGCCCATGAAGGGGTAGGGCTTGTCCAGCTCGGGGGAGCCGTCCTGCTTCAGGGAGAAGTTGCCGCTGATGCTCAGGGGCGGCGTCAGGGGCCCCTCGTAGGGCGGCGTGGAGCAGTCAGAGGGGTGGCTCCCGAACGAAGCCTCCACCAGGCTCTTGAAGGCCGGCGGCTTCAGGTGCAGCAGGTGGGACTCCATGGAGCCGTAGGGAGGGCTGGGCAGCCCCTGGTAGCCGAAGGAGTGGCCGGGCAGGCCCGGCTCGCACGGCTTCTCCTCCTGCTTCTCCAGGAAGAGCGGCTGCGCGCCCAGCTGCAGGCAGCCGGCCACCAGGTTGCTGGTGGGCTGCGAGAGCCCCTTGCACAGCATCTCCACGAAGCTCTTGCCCTCGGGCGTCTGCCCGCTCTCCAGCACCTCGGACAGGGCCCAGATGTAGTTCCTGGCCAGCCGCAGCGTCTCGATCTTGGAGAGCTTCTGCGTTTTGGAGTAGCAGGGCATGACCCGGCGCAGGTTGTCCAGGGCGTCGTTCAGGCCGTGCATCCGCGTGCGCTCCCGGGCGTTGGCCTTGACCCTCCGCGCCCGGAACCGCTCCAGCCTGGCCTTGGTCATCTTCTTCTTCTTCGGGCCCCTCCTCTTGGGCTTCTCGCTGTCCTCTTCCTCCTCCTCCTCCTCCTCCGCGCTGTCGCGCTCCTCGGGCAGGGCGGGCAGCAGCGCGAAGGGAGCGCTCCTGGCGTCCCCCTGCTCCTTCAGCTCCTTGGCTGCCGGCATTTCGCCCATCCAGGCCTGGCTGCTGACGAGCTCGGCCATGTCCGAGGGCTTGGCGCAGCTCTGGGGCATCTGCAAGGGAGGGACGGGGACGTGGGGACGGGTCCCGGAGGGAGAATCCTCAGCACGGTGGGAAAATCTCTCTCCAGACACAGCAGCACTTTCTGCCCACTCCCAGTACCTGTGGATTCCTTTTTCCTACCTATGGATTCCATTTTTCCACCCATGGATTCCTCTTTCCCACCCATGGATTCCTTTTCTCCACCTATGGATTCATTTTCCCACCTATGGATTCCTTTTCTCCACCTATGGATTCCTCTTTCCCACCTATTTCCCTCTCCATTTCCAGCGGATTTTGGATTCTTTTTTCCCACCTATGGATTCCTTTTCTTCACCTATGGATTCCTTTTCTCCACCCATGGATTCCTTTTCCCCACCTATTTCCCTCTCAATTTCCAGCAGGTTTTATCTGGGGGATGCTGACGCCTCTCCCTGAGCTCCAGCACCGTTCCCAGAGCTTCCAACCATCTCATTTCGGGGTCATTCCCACTCCTGAATCCCTTCTTGCCACACTCCCCACGCCGACTGTCACATTGGGGGTGACAAAAGGGGGCTGGCCATTCCCGGTGGGAGATTTTCCTTCCCCGAGCCCCCCTTGCAGCCCCGGGTCGCCGTTAATCGGCCCCCCCAAATCCCATCACCGCCCCTGGCTCATTCCATAAAGCTTTAGCCCCTAAGCAGCTTTGCTGCAAGTGCTGCTCCCCTTTCCCGAGCATCCCACGCGGAAAATCCCACTTTTAATATGCGTGATGGGGCTCCCGGGCGGGATTAGGGTGTTAATTGCTGTCCTATCCCCAAAGGACCACGCGGCCCCAATTAACTCCTGGCGGAGCACCGGGGGTCTGGCCGAGGATGGGAAATCGGGCGGGATGAGGGTGGGGAAGGATCGGTTTTGGGGTGAAGGGATGGCCCCGGTGAGATCTGCCCCAAAATGCTGCAGATTTGCCCCAAAACCCCGCAGATTTGCCCCAAAACCCCGCAGATTTGCCCCAAAACCCCCCGAGGCTGCAGCCGGGGATCCCTTTCCCCCCATCTTCGGGGGTCTTCCCGCTCCTCGCTGCCCCCGGGATCCATCCCGGGTTTGGGGTTCCCTTCTGCAGGGGCCCCCCGCCCCGCCCGGCATTTCCAGGGAAAGTTCTCCCTTTCGAAGTCCCGCTGGGATTTTTAAGGGGATTTTGCTTCCTTTCTACAGAATATTGATTTTAAAATTAAAAAAAAAAAAAAAAAAAGAAATTACACAAAGAGGGAATTGCCCGAGGAAATCACTTCCTTCTCCACCATCCCCAACGAGACCCCAGCCCCGCCGGCCCGGGGGTCACCGAACCCTCTCTGTGTCCCCCCCCCCCCCCGGCCCCGGGACCGCGGCTCCGTCCCCAGCGGGTACCGGGGGAGCGGCTGTGACCCCATCCCGCCCCTCTCCCCGCATCCCCGGCCGCTCAAACCCCCACCCAGTCCGGGGTCCTGCCGCTCGTCCATCGGACAGAGCCCCCCGGGGGTACCGGGGACACCGAGCGGCCGCGGAGCCCCGTTGGGGGCACGGCCGGAGCGGGGTACGGCATCCCGGGGGTCCCGGTCCGCCCTTACCTGGGCACCACAGCGAGTCCCCGCTGTCGCTTGTGTCACTCGCCCGGGGACATGGCGGGGTCAGCCCGGGGAGCGCACCGGGAGCGCACCGGGAGCGCACCGGGCACCGGCGGCTCCGCGCTCGGGCGGTTTTGAGAGCTCCGCGCTGCCCGCGGCTCCTGCCCGGCCGCGGCTCCCGCGTGGCTCCTCCCACGGGGCGGAGTGACCGGGCCCGGCTCCTCCCGCCGCCCCACCGGGACCCCCGCGGCCGCGCCCGAGCGTCCCGGGGCTGGGGAGTGCCGGGGGGACAGCCCCGGTTATTGGGGACCCCTGGGTTGGGGACACCCCCGGTTATTGGGAACGCCTGGGTGGGATCTTGGGGACCCCTGGATGGGAACTCGGGGACATCCGTGGTTATTGGGGACCCCCGGGTGAGGGGGCTTGGGGACACCCCCGGTTATTGGGGACCCTTGGATGGAGACTCGGGGACACCCCCGGTTATTGGGAATCCGTGGATGGGGGGCTTGGGGGCACCCCCGGTTATTGGGAACCCCTGGGTGGTATCTTGGGGACCCCTGGATGGGGAACTCGGGGCACTTGAGGACCCCAGGATGGGGACTTGGGGACACCCCCGGTTATTGGGGACCCCTGGATGGGGACTTGGGGACACCCCCGGTTATTGGGGACCCCGGGGTGAGGGGGCTTGGGGACACCCCTGGCTATTGGGAACCCCTGGGTGGTATCTTGGGGACCCTTGGATGGAGACTCGGGGACACCCCCGGTTATTGGGAATCCGTGGATGGGGGGGCTTGGGGACATCCCTGGTTATTGGGAACCCCTGGGTGGTATCTTGGGGACCCCTGGATGGGGACTCGGGGACACCCCCGGTTATTGGGGACCCCGGGGTGAGGGGGCTTGGGGACACCCCTGGCTATTGGGGACCCCCCCCCCCGCTTGTGACAGGAGCTGGAAGTGGGGGACAGCGATGGCACCCCCAAAATCCTCCCCCTGACCCCCTCCTCATCCATCCGCTGCTCCCCAAAGCCCCGCCAGCCCCGCGGGACCCTTCCGCAGTGCCCGGCAGCGCTCGGCCCCGCGGCGGCAGGCCGGGATTACGGGGAATACTAATTAATTCATTAGCGGGCTCCGGGCTCCCTTCCCGGCGCGCGGCGCGGGCGGCACGAACAGATTGCGGCCGATAAATCTGCCTGTTGCGGCCCCCCCTGACAGATGGCTCCAACAGGTCCCGGCACCCGCACAAAGGGCCCGGTGGGCGCCCCGGGGAAGGGGGGACACGGGCCGGGCTCCCCCGGGGCCGCGGGACCCCCGGGGGGCGCGGGGCATTGTCTGCGAGGGGCACCGCGGCCCCCGGCCCTTTGTGAGGGGGCACCGCAACTGTTGGGGCTACGGCGGCCGCGGCCCCCCCCGGAACGCTCGGCAAAGATGTTCCCGTCCCTTCCCGTCCCTTCCTTCATCGCCTCCTCTGCCCTTGTTCCCTCCCCTTACCCCCTTCTCCTTCCTTCCTTTTTCCCCTTCCCCTTCCCTTATCCCTTTTCCCTTCCCTTTCTCCTTCCTTTCTTTTTCCCTTTCCCCTGTCCTTTATCCTCTTCCCTTTTCCTTCCTTTCTTTTTCCCCTTTCCCTTTCCCTTATCTCCTTCTCTTCTCTTTCCTTTATTTCTCCCCTTCTCCTCCTTTCCTTTCCTTTCCTTTCCTTTCCTTTCCTTTCCTTTCCTTTCCTTTCCTTTCCTTTCCTTTCCTTTCCTTTCCTTTCCTTTCCTTTCCTTTCCTTTCCTTTCCTTTCCTTTCCTTTCCTTTCCTTTCCTTTCCTTTCCTTTCCTTTCCTTTCCTTTCCTTTCCTTTCCTTTCCTTTCCTTTCCTTTCCCCTTTTCTCTTTCTCTTTCTCTTTCTCTTTCCCCTTCCTCTCCCATCCCCAGGAACAGTCCCAGCCCCCCCAGCCCTGCCCAGGTGGTCGCTGGGGGTCCCCGTGGTGGCACCAGGGAAGTGCCACCCGTGTCGCCCAGGGCCAGGGGTCCCCAAGGGGCCGCGGTCGGGAAGCGAGGAAAATTTCCAGGGTAAATATCGGGGAAAGCCCCCTGAGATGGGAGGGAGGAAAATTTCCAGGGTGAATATCGGGAAAACCCCCCGAGATGGGAGGGAGGAAAATTTCCAGGGTAAATATCGGGGAAAGCCCCCCGAGATGGGAGGGAGGAAAATTTCCAGGGTGAATATCGGGAAAAACCCCCCGAGATGGAAGGGGGAAAATAATTTCCAGGGTAAATATCGGGAAAGGCCTCGTGGTCTGGAAGGGAGGAAAATTTCCAGGGTAAATATCGGGAAAGGCCCCTTGGCCCGGCTGGAATTCCTGGGCCCGCGCGGAAGCGCAATTAGCGCGTATTAACGGGGTCTAATTTAATCCCGGCAGCTGCGCCCGGGCCGCCTCATTTGCATAACACTGGGGAATGCAATTAGGGAGAAATGAGGGGCTGGGGGGCCCCGGGCTCGGCGAGGGCGGGGGGCTGCGGCCAGCGCTCGCTGACCCGCGCTTGTCACTTTGAGTGATGGTGGCACCGGCGGGAGGGGACAAAGGGACGCTGTCCCCGGGGTCCCCCTCGGCTGAGTTTTGGGGTTTTGGGGTCTCCAAACCCCATCCTGGGCGACCCAACCGCGGGGTCCCGGAACTGGGAGGAATTTCCCAATCCCGGTGGAAATTGTGGAAATGATGGTGCTGGGAAAGGGACACCATGTCAGGGGCTGGGGACACAAGGAAGGGACATCCTGACCCCCCCAAAACCTGGGTGCCAGAGTGGAGAGCGCCTGAGATGTGCGGGGTGAGCGTCTGGAACAGTTCCTGCCTCAGTTTCCCTTCCTGAGGTTCCCCTTCCCCATTTTCCTGTTCCAGTTCCCCAGAACTGGGAAAGAGGGGAGAGTGCGCATCCCCCGAGAAAGGGGCAGGGGAAAATGAATTTTTTTGGAGCAGAACCCCCCCAGAGGGACTTTTCCTGCTGGGAACACCCCAGAGGGAATATTTCCTGTTGGGATGTGGCTTGTGGAGGGTCCTGGGTGGGCTGGGGTCCCTCGTGTCACCCCTGAGGGGAGGTGGCAGCATACAGGGAGTCACACAGGGAGTCAGAGTGGGAATCATCAATGGAATCACAGGGATTATCCATGGAATCCCAGGGAATCTCACATGGAATCACATGAAATCAGATTGGGAATCGCACATGGAATCACACAGGGAATCACACATGGAATCATCCATGGAATCACAGGGATTATCCATGGAATCACATGAAATCAGATTGGGAATTACACATGGATTCACACAGGGAATCACAAAGGGAATCACATGAAATCAGATTGGGAATTACACATGGAATCACACAGGGAATGAAATTAAATCAGATTAGGAATTACCCATGGATTCACACAGGGAATCACACAGGGAATCACATGAAATCGGATGGGGAATCTCACACAGAATCAGCCATGGAATTGCACAGGGAATCACAGGGAACCACATGAAATCAGATTGGGAATTGCACATGGAATCTCACATGGAAATCACATGAAATCAGACAGGGAATTGCACATGGAATCACGCAGGGAATCATGCAGGGAATCACACATGAAATCATCCGTGCAATCACAGGGAATCACATGAAATCAGATTGGGAATTGCACATGGAATCTCACATGGAAATCACATGGAATCAGACAGGAAATCACCCACAGAGCCGCACATGGAATCACACAGGGAATAACACGGAATCAGGCCGGGAACCGCGCACGGATCCGCCCGCCAGCGGCTCCCGCATGCCCGGTTCGGAGCTGACCTCTGCTGGCGGGAGCCCTCAGCAGCCGAGAGCCCCCCCGGCCTGTTCGGGGGGTCCCCAGCGCCCCCACCCCGGCGGCCGCGGGGATTTGGGGGAGCCGGGATTGTCCAGGCTGGGATCCGCGGGAGGGGGGCTCGAGAGGGTTGGGGAGTCGGGATTTGGGGTTCGGCACTGCCCGGGGGGGGTTTGGAGAGTCAGGATTTGGGGTGCTGGGGGGATTTGGAGAGTCAGGATTTGGGGTGCTGAGAGGATTTGGGGCCCCAGGACCGGGGGCACAGCACAGCCCTTGGGTCCCAGGACACTGGGACAGGCGCACCCCGCACCCCTGGGTGCCACCCCAGGGTGCCCCCTCTGCTGTCTGGGGCCACGAGCACCCCTCAAACCCCCGAGGGATCCCCACAAGGGGGGTCCCCTCTTCTTGGCACCGCTTCCTCCTATCGCGACATTCCCAGGCCATGGAAATGTTCCTCCCCAGCCGCGGAGGAGGAGGAAGAGGAGGAGGAGGATGAAGCGGCCTTGGCACAGGCGGGGGCACTGCTGGCTGGACGGCGACCGCGGGCCCCAGATGTTGAGCTGCGGGCACGGCTTTGCCCGTTTGGCAGCGTGCTCGCCCAGCTGCCGCCCCTGTCCCGCGGCTCCGCAGCCGGGGCCGCCGAACCCCCCCCGGAACGGCCCCCGTTGTCCCCGGGGCCCGCGGCGACACCTGGGCCAGCCTGGCCGCGGCCCAGGCGTGGAGCGGCGCCGGCGTTCCCGGAGGGAGCGGGGATCGGTGCCAGAGCCGGGAGAATCCCCCGGGATGGGGACGGGGACGGGGATGGGGACGGGGGGGCCCGGACCGGCTGCGGACACCGGGATGGGATCGGGGGGCTTGGGCAGAGATCCCGGGGACCCCTGTGGGACCCCCCGGCTCTCCGTGCAGGGATCAGGGATTTCCTGGCTCTTCCCAGGCAAATCCATTAATTACTCGAGGAACCGAGATTAATTAGGATCGGCTGCTCCGAGCGCGGCTGCTCCGAGTCGGGTCCTGGCTGAGGCTGCGGCTCCGGGATTCGCACTGCGGCTGATCCGGGGGGCTCCCGAGGGGATCGGGGATGGAGGGGACATCCCGGGGTGCTCTGTGTCCCTGCTCCTCCCGAGGGACCCCCAGAGTCACCCCCACCCCATCCATCCATCCATCATCCGTCCGTCCATCCATCCATCCATCCATCCATCCATCCATCCATCCATCCATCCATCCATCCTCCGTCCATCCATCATCCATCTGTCCATCCATCCATCCATCCATCCATCCATCATCCATCCGTCCATCCATCCATCCATCCATCCATCCATGGATCCATCCATCCATCCATCCATCCATCCATCCATCCATCCATGGATCCATCCATCATCCATCCGTCCATCATCCATCTGTCCATCCATCCATCCATCCGTCCGTCCATCCATTCATCATCCATCCGTCCGTCCGTCCATCCATCCATCCATCCATCCATCCATCATCCATCCGTCCGTCCATCCGTCCATCCATCCATCCATCCATCCATCATCCATCCATCCATCATCCATCCGCCCATCTGTCCATCCATCCATCCATCCATCCATGGATCCATCCGTCCATCCATCCATCCATCCATCCATCCATCCATCCATCCATCCATCCATCCACTCACCCATCCATCCATCCCTTCCCTGGCCTCGGAGGTGCGGGCTGGGGGCTGGACCCGAGCCCCCCCAGTGTCCCCAGTGTCCCCAGTGTCCCCCATTCCCTTTCCTGGGGCGTTTTGGTGCCACCGCTCCATGCAGGGACACCCCAGGAGCCCACAGGAGGTCACGTGTTTGGATGTCACCACCTGGCGGCTGATGACGTCACCTAGATGATGTCACCTGGATGACGTCATGACGTCACCTGGGTGATGTCACCACCCCCGCTGATCCCAAAGGGGTGCGATCGGTTTTTCTGCTCCGTCCTTTATTTGGGGTCAATTCCCGGGGTTTGGGGACAGCGCCACAGGCCAGGTGGCCGCAGGTGACGCTTGCACACCCACCCGGGTGTGTCCCAGCAGCCGGAGCCCCAAATCCTGCTCGGTTCCCCTTCGGGGGACAATGACAGTGCCTTGTGCCACCTCCATGGGGACAGCCGAGCCCGGCCCTGCTCTCCGCGAGCTTTTCCTGGGGAAAAAACCAGAAAAAAAATCCCCAACCGAGGCAGCCGGAAAAGCAGATTTCTGAGAAGCTGTGAATTCTCTCACCTGCACCGGGAGCTCGCACCGAATTCATTTTCCGCCCCCTCCGCGTCCCGGGGCTGGCTCTGCATCCCAGAGCTGGCACCGGGCGCCTTTCCCTGGAAAAACGGCCCAAAAAACGCCGGGTTTGGGTAAAAAAGCCGCCCGGCAGCGGTGGGAGGAGGCGCGGTGAGATGTCAGCCAGAGAGGAGGAGGAGGAGGAGGGTGAGGATGAGGCAGCTCTTCACACCGCGATGAGGCATCTCCCTGCACGGGGAGGGGCTGGGTTTGTTCCTAGAGGGGATTTATTGAGGGAAAATCAGAAATTTCGGGTGTTTCTCCAACCTTGGAGAGCTGAGCGAGTTGGGGGTGACCAGGGAGTGGAAACAGAGCCAGGTGTCCAAACTGGAAACCAGCGGGCACCAGTTCAATTGGGGTGACCAGGGAGTGGAAACAGAGCCAGGTGTCCCTTACTGGGCTCCCAAACTGGAAACCAGTGGGCACCAGTTCAATTGGGGTGACCAGGCAGTGGAAACAGAGCCAGGTGTCCCTTACTGGGCTCCCAAACTGGAAACCAGCGGGCACCAGTTCAATTGGGGTGACCAGGCAGTGGAAACAGAGCCAGGTGTCCCTTACTGGGCTCCCAAACTGGAAACCAGTGGGCACCAGTTCAGCCGCGTGTCCCTGTGGGGTTTTTGGGGGGAACAACCCCAAGAACTCACAGAACCAGGGCCGGGCTGATCCCGGGGAGTCTCGGGGCTCCCTCGGGAGCTCTCGGGGCTCCCCAAACCCCCCCAGAGCTGCTCCCCCCCCCCCCCCCCCTCCATCCCCCGATCCGCCGCTTCCCACGGAGCTGCCACCTCATCGCCGTCGCCATGGAAACCGCGGCCCCCCGCCCCCCCCCGGGGGGTGTCGGAGCTGCCAATCCAACCCCGGCCCCGTGAGGGGGGGATGGGACCGGGGGGTCCCCGGGGATGGTCTGGGACCCCCCCCCCAACGCTGGGGGTCACCCCCGCAGTGAGGAGAGATGGCAAAGGGACAAGGACAGCAGGGGCTGGGTGTGGCAGAGGGGACCGAACTGACCCCGGCCACCCCCCGTGCCACCCACCCTGAGCCGGGGACCCCCGTGGGGACCCCGAGCTGCCCCTGCCCACCCTGGGAGACCCCTCCTCAATGAGGGCCGGGGAGTTTGGGGACAGGGGAGGGGGTCTGCAGGGCCCAGGGGCACAGCTGGGCACAGCTGGAGTGTCCCCCATCCCTAGAGGGTCTCCGGGCTGCATGAGGATGGAGGGCACAGCTGAAGACCCCAAAAGGGGCACCGGGATGGGGTGGTGGGGGGTCCTGGTTTGAGTGTTCTGGACCCCAGCCCCATTTCCCCCCATCCCCAGGAGAGCCGGCAGGACACAGGGGCAGCGTTTGGGATCGGCTTTATTCGGGATGTGCGGGGCGGGCTGGGGGTGCCTGGAGCAGGGGAAGCCTCGGGACGAGCCGGGAGCTCAGCGGGGACAGCGGGATCCGTGCCCCGGCCCTGGGGGAGCGCTCACGGCGCTCATTCCTCACCTGGAAAAGAGAAAGCAGCAGAGCTGAGCCCCGGCCCGGACCCCCCGTCCCACCTTGGGACCCCCCCAGCCGCCCCCCACCCCCCGAGGCGCGGGGAGGGGCCGGGGGCCGTTTTGGGGCGCTGACCTCGGGGCACCTGCCCGAGCCCCCGTGCGCACCCGAAGACGAGGTTGCTCAGACGGTTCACCAGCCAGTTAATCGCGTCCATGAGATGAGACAGGGCCCCCTCGTTCTTCTCGGCTCCCTGCGCCTCTGCGGGGGCAAAACCGGGGGTCTCCAGCACCCCGAGGGGCTCCTCGCCCCCTCCTCAGGGTCCCCAGCACACCCAGAGCGGTGGCACTGACACTCAGCACGTCCTGAGCCCCGTGTGACATCCTGACCGTGTCACTGTCCCCTGTCCCGGCTCCGTCTGTGCCTGGGGGAGTCAGACCCGCCCATCCCCTCCCCCTCGGAGCCAGGACAGGGATTTGGGATCGTTCCCAACCCTCGGCAACGAACGGACCCGGCCGCACCAACCCCGCCTTGGAACAGAGACAGAACCCAAAGATCTGCCCTTCCCTGGGGGGTTTGGGAGGATTTAGGGGGTCCCAAACCAGATCTGCCCTTCCCTGGGGGATTTGGGAGGATTTAGGGGGTCCCAAACCAGATCTGCCCTTCCCTTGGTGGTTCAGGGGGTTTAGACTGTCCCAAACCAGATCTGCCCTTCCCTTGGGAGTTTGGGAGGATTTAGAGGGTCCCAAACCAGATCTGCCCTTCCCTGGGGGGTTTGGGAGGATTTAGGGGGTCCCAAACCAGATCTGCCCTTCCCTGGGGGGTTTGGGGTCTTTAGGGGGGCTTGCGAACCTGCCAGTTTGGTTGCCAGTTCCACCAGGGCATCCACGCTGACGTCCTCCAACTCAGAGCCCTCTTCGGGTTCCTCAGACTCCTCCGGACTCTCCTCAGGATCCTCTGATTCCTCCGGGCTCTCTTCAGAATCCCCAGATTCCTCCGGGCTCTCTTCGGGATCTTCCGACTCTTCAGAGCTCTCTTCGGATTCCTCGGATTCCTCAGAGCTCTCTTCAGGATCCTCGGATTCTTCAGGACTTGCTTCGGGTTCCTCGGATTCTTCGGGGCTCTCTTCACGATCCTCAGACTCCTCCAGGCTTGCTTCAGGATCCTCAGACTCTTCAGGGCTCTCTTCAGGATCCTCAGACTCTTCCGGGCTCTCTTCAGGATCCTCAGACTCTTCAGGGCTCTCTTCGGGATCTTCTGACTCTTCAGGACTCGCTTCAGGTTCCTCGGATTCTTCGGGGCTCTCTTTGCGATCCTCAGACTCCTCCGGGCTTGCTTCAGGATCCTCAGACTCTTCAGGGCTCTCTTCAGGATCCTCAGACTCTTCCGGGCTCTCTTCAGGATCCTCAGACTCTTCAGGGCTCTCTTCGGGATCTTCTGACTCTTCAGGACTTGCTTCAGGATCCTCAGACTCTTCAGGACTCTCTTCAGGATCCTCAGACTCTTCAGGGCTCTCTTCGGGATCCTCTGATTCCTCTGGGCTCTCTTCGGGATCTTCTGACTCTTCAGGACTCACTTCAGGTTCCTCGGATTCTTCGGGGCTCTCTTCACGATCCTCAGACTCCTCCGGGCTCTCCTCGGGATCCTCGGATTCCTCAGGGCTCTCCTCAGGTTCCTTACGCCCTAGAGGGACCAGCTCAAGCTCCTCCACCTCCTCAGGTTCCTCTTCGGGGTCCAGCAGCCCCAACAGCTCCTGGGGTTTCTCCTCAGGTTCCTCCTCGGGGTCCAGCAGTCCCAGCAGCTCCTGTGGTTTCTCCTCGGGTTCCTCTTCAGGATCCAGCAGCCCCAACAGCTCCTGGGGTTTCTCCTCAGGTTCCTCCTCGGGGTCCAGCAGCCCCAACAGCTCCTGGGGTTTCTCCTCAGGTTCCTCCTCGGGGTCCAGCAGTCCCAACAGCTCCTGGGGTTTCTCCTCAGGTTCCTCCTCGGGGTCCAGCAGTCCCAACAGCTCCTGTGGTTTCTCCTCAGGTTCCTCCTCGGGGTCCAGCAGTCCCAGCAGCTCCTGTGGTTTCTCCTCGGGTTCCTCACTGGGGTCCAGCAGCTCCAGGGGTTCCTCACTGGGGTCCAACAGCTCATGGTGTCCCACATGGGGGTCCAGCAGCTTGCTGAGCTCCCCCAGGAGCCCAAGCCCTTCTGAACTCGGTTCCTCCACGGGGCCTGCGGGAGGAACAGGAGAGGTGGCATCGCCCACCTGGGCGGGGGTCGGGAGCCCTGGGACCCCTCCCCTGTTTGAGGACACCCTGGGCACTCTGACCTCCCTCCTGCACCCACCAGAATCCGCCCAGTGCCACCCCAACACCACCGCGATGCCACCCCAGTGCCACCCTTATGCCACCCCAGTGCCACCCCGTGTCCCCAGCTCACGGGCAGTGGCCAGGCTGCCGGCGAGCCCGGCCAGCAGCAGCGCTGCCCAGAGCTTCAGCATCGCGGCCATTCCGGGACCGGATCGGGAGGCGGCGGGAGAGCCGGGGATGAGCCGGGACCGGGCGGGATCGCAGCCGGGAGAGCCGGGGATGAGCCGGGACCGGGCGGGATCGCAGCCGGGAGAGCCGGGGATGAGCCGGGACCGGGGGCTCTGCCCCTTATGAAGGGGCCGGGGCAGGGCTCGGGCACGTGGGGATTTTCCAGGTGTGGGCAGGTGCCCGTGCCAGGGCGGGATTAGCCCGGATTAGCTCCGCAGCCCCCCCGGGCCAGCCCAGCCCCAGCCCGGGGCAGTTCCTGACCCCACCAGAGCTCCGTGGATCTCATTGAACAGGGTCTCAGTGCGCCCCAGGGTCTCAGCGCCCACCAGAGCACCCCAGAGCACCCCAGGGTGTCCTAGAGCACCCCAGAGCCCCCCAGGGCACCCCTGGTGACCCCACACACCCTCCCAGGCCCACCCACTCTCCAGCACTGGGTTCCAGGCACCTGATGGGGAAAGGACAGGAGGGGACATTTGGGGGCATGGAGGGACACGGGATGGAGGGACAGAGGGATGGGGGGACGTGGAGGACATACAGCCAGGACAGGCAGTGACCATGGGCTGGACACAGCCAGGACAGGGAGTGACCATGGGCTGGACATGGCCGGGACATGGAATGACCACAGGCTGGACACAGCAAGGGCACAGAGTGACCACAGGCTGGACACAGCAAGGGCACAGAGTGACCACGGGCTGGACATGGGCAGGGCAGAGCGACCATGGCCTGGGTCCCTGCCAGGACACAGAGTGACCACAGGCAGGACATGACCAGGACACAGAGTGACCACGGGCTGGATATGGCCAGGACACAGAGTGACCACGGACTGGGCCCGTGCCAGGACACAGAGTGACCACGGGCTGGGTCTGTGCCAGGACACAGAGTGACCACGGGCTGGGTCTATGCCAGGACACAGAGTGACCACGGGCTGGGTCCGTGCCAGGACACAGAGTGACCACGGGCTGGATATGGCCAGGACACAGAGTGACCACGGACTGGGCCCGTGCCAGGACACAGAGTGACCACGGGCTGGGTCCGTGCCAGGACACAGAGTGACCACGGGCTGGACATGGCCAGGACACAGAATGACCACGGGCTGGGTCCATGCCAGGACACAGAGTGACCACGGGCTGGGTCCGTGCCAGGACACAGAGTGACCACGGGCTGGGTCCGTGCCAGGACACAGAGTGACCACGGGCTGGACATGACCAGGACACAGAGTGACCACGGGCTGGGTCCATGCCAGGACACAGAGTGACCACAGACTGGTCTATGCCAGGACACAGAGTGACCACAGGCTGGGTCTATGCCAGGACACAGAGTGACCATGGGCTGGGTCCGTGCCAGGACACGGCGGGCCGAGTCTGCCCCACGGGAAATGAGGCTGAATCATCCCCGGCGCTGCTGGAGAGCAATTCCCGAGCGGGGCCGGGGCCGGGCCGGGAGCAGCCGAGCGAGGCCGGCCCCGCTCACAGCGGGACGCGCTCGGCTGAGCCCGGCTCGGGAAAAGGCTTAGGCGGAGTTTAGGGAGTGATTGATTGATTGATTGATTGATTGGTAGATGGCAGCTCTGAGGGGTGGGGGATTCGGGGATGTGTCCTGGGAGAGGCTCCAGGTCCTGCAGGGTGGCTGTGGGGTGGGAATGGGGTGAGGAATTGGGGATGGCAATGGGATTGGGGATGGCAATGGGATTGGGGATGGCAATGGGATTGGGGATGGGAATGGGGATGGGAATGGGAATGGGGATGGGAATGGGGATGGGAATGGGGATGGGAATGGGAATGGGATTGGGGATGAGGATGGAATTGGGGATGGGTGTGGATGGGGATGGGATTGGGGATGGAATTGGGGATGAGTGTGGATGGGGATGGGATTGGGGATGAGTGTGGATGTGGATGGGGATGGAATTGGGGCTGGATGTGGTCAGGAACAGGGATGGAGAGCGGATGGCTGTGGACAGGGATGGGGCAGGATGTGGTGCCCATGGGGTCGGAATTGAGGATGGAATTGGGGATGGCATTGGGGATGGAATTGGGGATGGAATTGGGGATGGCTGTGGATAGGAACAGGATGGCTGTGGACAGGGATGGGGCAGGACGTGGTGCCCATGGGGTCGGAATTGGGGATGGAATTGGGGATGGAACTGGGGATGGAATTGGGGCTGGATGTGGACAGGAACGGGGATGGAGAGGGGATGGAACTGGGGATGGATGTGGACAGGGATGGGGCAGGACGTGGTGCCCGTGGGGACGGAACTGGGGATGGAATTGGGGCTGGCTGTGGACAGGCATGGGGCAAGACATGATGCCCATGGGGATGGAATCGGGGCTGGATGTGCCTGGCTCTGGTGCCAGCGGGAGCAGAGAGCTCCCTGCACCAAAAGCAGCCCCGAATGTAGGACACGGGGCCCTGCTGGCGGCTCCCCCCGCTCCCTCCCTGCCCCCCCAGCAGCTCCTGCTCCCGTGGGAAGCGGCTCCCACGGCTTGGCCACGTCCTTCCTCTTGGCTGCCGAGCCGGGGGATGGATCCTGGGTGCTTTCCATCGTGCCAGCGCCCGAGGGAGGATTTGTGCCACCTTCCTGCCTGTTCCTGGTGGCTCAGAGAGCCCCGTTCATTCCCGGTGGGAACAGGAGGGCGAGGAGAGCCCAGCCCTGCCCCGGGCAGGGATTTGGGGCAGCCAGATCCGGGAGGCAGAGCCAGAGCCCCCGGCAGGGAATTGGAATCCTGGAGCAGGGAGGATTAATTAATTAATCCCCAAACGCCCTCACGGCAAGAGGAACCTCTTTGTGCTGCTCCAGCACCCAGAAGTTCCCCATCCCAGTGGATTAATTAATCCTAAACGGCACCAAAATCCCCCTAAAACCCTCCTGGGAAGCACCACGGGCTCCGAGGTGTCCGTGAAATGTGCTGGAGCTGCTGATCCCTCCATGGAGAGCTGGAGGAAGATGTCCCAGCGTGTCCCCAACGCCAACCCTGTCCCAGCCTGGTTCTGGGTGGGATGGGACCGGCCCTGGGTGTCCCAGAGGTTGGTGACATCCCCCAGGGATGGGTGGCATCCTCAGGGGTTGGTGACATCTGCCAGGGGTTGGTGACATCCACCAGGGGTTGGTGATGTCTACCAGGGATGGGTGACATCTGCCAAGGGTTGGTGACATCAGCCAAGGGTTGGTGGCACCCTCAGGGGTTGGTGACATCTGCCAGGGGTTGGTGACATCCCCAGGGGTTGGTGACATCCCCAGGGGTTGGTGGCACCCTCAGGGGTTGGTGACATCTGCCAGGGGTTGGTGACATCCACCAGGGGTTGGTGATGTCTACCAGGGCTGAGTGACATCTGCCAAGGGTTGGTGACATCTGCCGGGGTTGGTGGCACCCCCAGAGGTTGGTGACATCCCCAGGGGTTGGTGGCACCCCCAGGGGTTGGTGACATCCCCAGGGGTTGGTGGCACCCCCAGGGGTTGGTGACATCCCCAGGGGTTGGTGGCACCCCCAGGGGTTGGTGACATCCACCAGGGGTTGGTGATGTCTACCAGGGCTGAGTGACATCTGCCAAGGGTTGGTGACATCTGCCAAGGGTTGGTGACATCCCCAGGGGTTGGTGACATCCCCAGGCCTTGGTGGCACCCCCAGAGATTGGTGACATCCCCTGGGGTGGTCCCTGAGCTCAGCTCTGCCCACCGAGGCTCTCCCAGGTGTGCCCACGGCCCCTGCAGGCTCTCCCAGCTAATCCCGGGTTTGTTTTTGGTCCGAGCTGGAGCCGAGCAGAGCCAGGGCAGGGAATGGGAACCGGGGTGGGGCTGGCACCAGTCTGGGGTGCCACAGTGTCCCGGGTGAACCCCAGAGCAGCCAGGTCCATCCTGGGGCAGCCCAGGTGGGACAGGACCGTCCTGCTCCGGTTTGGGATGCAGCCCAGGTGGGATGGAGCCTCCCCCCGGGGTTTGGGATCGGCCCCGGTGCCGGAGGGGCCTCGGGGATGATCCCGGCTGATCCCGGCCTGGCCGCTCTCCACGGGGAAGCCCCGGGGCTGTTGGTGCTCCCGGGGTTTCCCTTTCCCAGGAGTGCAGCCCTGGCACACCCAGGGTCCCGGGGGTGGCCAGGGCGGGGACAGCGACAGCCTGGGGACAAAGGGACCCTGGTGGCTCCTTCACGACAGCCTGGGGACAAAGGGACCCTGGTGGCTCCTTCACGACAGCCCCGTGACAAAGGGACCCTGGTGGCTCCTTCATGACAGCCAGACCACAAAGGGACCCTGGTGGCTCCTCCACAACAGGTCGGTGACAAAGGGACCCTGGTGGCTCCTTCACGACAGGTCGGTGACAAAGGGACCCTGGTGGCTCCTTCACAACAGGTCGGTGACAAAGGGACCCTGGTGGCTCCTTCACGACAGCCCGGGGACAAAGGGACCCTGGTGGCTCCTTCACAACAGCTCGGTGACAAAGGGACCCTGGTGGCTCCTTCACAACAGCCTGGGGACAAAGGGACCCTGGTGGCTCCTTCACAACAGCTCGGTGACAAAGGGACCCTGGTGGCTCCTTCACAACAGCCTGGGGACAACGGGACCCTGGTGGCTCCTTCACGACAGCCAGGCCACAAAGGGACCCTGGTGGCTCCTTCACAACAGCCTGGGGACAAAGGGACCCTGGTGGCTCCTTCACAACAGCCCGGTGACAAAGGGACCCTGGTGGCCCCTGAGGTGACACTGGAGCTGTCCCCGGGCAGGGATGGTCCCACCCCCCCAGCAAGGACACAGCCACGGCCATCCCTTGGGGGACTTTATTTGGTCCCCACTCCCCTCTAGTGCAACCAACCAAAGTGCAAGTGACGTCCCCAAGGGCTGAGGACACGTCCCCGAGGGTTGGGGACACATCCCAGAGGGTTGGGGACACATCCCAAAGGGTTGGGGACACATCCCAAAGGACTGGGGACACGTCCCCAAGGGTTGGGGACATGTCCCTGAGGGTTGGGGACACATCCCAAAGGGCTGGGGACACATCCCCACTGCAGGCCCCAAGCCACAGGGCTGGGGGACGAGGGAGGGACGACAAAAAATGGGGCAAAATCCCGAATCCGGAGGTTTTCCTGTGCCAAACACCCACACGTGCGCACACACACACGCACACCGCACACGCACACGTGTCACACGCGTGTCCAAAACGTCCGTGGGACGCCCGGGCGAGGTCACACGTCCTCCTGAGGTGGCCTCGGGTCACAGAGTCGGGAGCGGCTCCTCCCCGAAGCCGCTGCTGTCCGAGCGCCCGTGGAGCAGGGAGCCTGCGGGGACGGGGGGGACATGAGGGGACACGGGGGGGACAGGGCAGGGACACGGGGGGGACATGGGGGGACACGGTGGGGACATGGCAGGGACACAGTGTGGACAGAGTGGGGACACGCTGGCACCGGGCAGCCCGTGCCCCCCAGGAGGGTGGGGGAGACCCCAACTCACTCCTGATAAAGGGATGGGGGGACCGGGTGGCTTCCTCGGGATCATCATCATCCTCATCATCATCATCGTCATCCTCGTCGTCACCGTCATCCTCCTCCTCCTCGCTCGGCACCTGCGGGGGTGGCTGCGGGGCTCAGCTGTCACCGCTGCCGTGACAGAGGTGACAGCGGCCCCTCCTCGTGTCCCCACGCGTGACCCGGCCGGGCCCGTGCGTGCCGTGCCCGGGGGGGGGGAGGTGACCCCGCTGCCCCCCCCGACCCCCCCCGGGCCCGGCCCCGCCCCGGCTCTGAATCATTTAAACCTTAAAAGCCTGAGGGGCTCCGGGGACATTTCCCGCTCCAGCTCCTTCCCCGCGCCGGCCGCGGGGGCCTTCCTCCCCTCCTCATCATCCTCATCCTCATCCTCATCCTCATCCCCATCCTTGTCCTCATCCTCATCCTCATCCCCATCCTCATCCTCATCCTCATCCTCATCCTCATCCCCATCCTCATCCTCATCCTCATCCCCATCCTCATCCCCATCCTCATCCTCATCCTCATCCTCATCCTCATCCTCATCCTCATCCTCATCCTCATCCTCATCCTCATCCTCATCCTCATCCTCATCCTCCTCATCCTCATCCTCCTCATCCTCATCCTCATCCCCATCCTCATCCTCATCCCCATCCTCATCCTCATCCTCATCCTCATCCTCATCCTCCTCATCCTCATCCTCATCCCCATCCTCATCCTCATCCTCATCCTCATCCTCATCCTCATCCCCATCCTCATCCTCATCCTCCTCATCCTTGACCTCATCCTCATCCCCATCCCCATCCTCATCCTCATCCTCCTCATCCTTGACCTCATCCTCATCCTCATCCTCATCCTCATCCTCCTCATCCTCATCCTCATCCTCATCCTCATCCTCATCCTCATCCCCATCCCCATCCTCATCCTCATCCTCCTCATCCTTGACCTCATCCTCATCCTCATCCTCATCCTCATCCTCCTCATCCTCATCCTCATCCTCATCCTCATCCTCATCCTCATCCTCAACCTCCTCCTCATCCTCCTCCTCCTCACCTCCTCCAGCTCGAAGGACTCGGCCGCTCCTGGGGGCTCGGGGGGCTCGGGGACCCTCCCAGCGCGGTGTCCCCCAGCCCTCGCGGTGTCCCCCGGGTGACACCGAGAGCCGAGGCCGGGCTGGCCCGGGTGTCGCAGCCCCGGGGGTCTCTGGGCGGTGCCCGCCACCCTGCAGGACGCGGTGACACCGCCCCGAGGGTCCCCTGTGTCCCCCCCGCGCCCCCAGACCCCCCGGCCTGGGTGTCCCCAAGCTGTCCCCGCTCGGGGTGGCCTCGGGGACACCGTGTCCGTGTCACCGTGTCCCCGGCAGCCCTCGGGGGTCCCGCCCGGGCCGGGGGTCGCCCCTCGGGGGGTGTCACCGCCGTGTCCCCTCCCCGGGTAGAGGCACAGCGAGGACACCGCGCGCTTCAGGCGCCGCCCGGCGCTGTCGGGGCTGTCGCGACAGGGCGGGGCGGGGGCGATGCGCTGCAGGGCGGTCCGCGACACGTGCGAGTAGAGGCAGAGGAACGCGTCGGCCGTGGCGGCCAGGGCCTGGACCTGCTGGAAGCGACCTGGGGGCGACATCGGGGGCTCAGGGGGCGACATCGGGGCAAAGGAGGGGGGACTGGGAGGGTCCCCACAGCTCCTGCCTGGGGAAACTGAGGCACCGCAGCCATTTCCCACCCCAATGGGAGCCGTTAGTGCACAGCTCGGGGGGCTGGGGGTGATCCCCGATTCCCACCCGGGGAAACTGAGGCACGGCAGCCATAGGAGCAGTTACTGCACAGCTCGGGGGGCTCGGGGTGATCCCCGATTCCCACCCGGGGAAACTGAGGCACGGCAGCCATTTCCCACTGCTGATAGCAGCGGGTAGTGAGTCCCACCCCACAGCTGGGGGGGGCTCGGGGTGATCCCCAATTCCCGCCCGAGGAAACTGAGGCACGGGAGCGTTTCCCATCCCCTTCCAAGGGCCCCTGAAGGGCACAGCGGGGACATTGGGGACATTGGGGACACTGGGGACAGCGTGTCACGCACTGGCCAGCCGCAGGCCCGGATCCTCCAGCTGCAGGCGCCGCGCCTGGGCCCGCAGGAAGAGCCCGAGGTCGATGCCGCTGGCGCGGGACGGGCCCGAGAAGAAGCGGGGGGGGACCCGCGCCGCCGCCCCCGGCTCGCTGCCCACGAAGCCCAGGGCGAGCAGGATCTCCTCGGCGTCACTCTGGGACTGCCACCAGGCCAGCACCGCGGCCACGCTGCGGGACAGGGGACAGCGACAGCGCCGCCTCAGCCCCGCCGGGGGACACCGCGGGGACACCGATCCCTCGAGCAGGGACACCGGGGGGACACCGATCCCTCGAGCAGGGACACCGGGGGGACACCGATTCCCCGCGGGGTGACACCGGGGTGGCATCGATCCCCCAAGTGGGGACGCCGGCGTGGCATCGATCCCTCGAGAGCCCCGACCCTACCTGGAGCTGCTGGGGACACCGGAGGGGACACCGGAGGGGACACCGGAGGCCGTGCTGTCACCAGGGCTCAGGTGCCGGTCCTGCAGAGCCCTGTGCGGGAAGGGGACAAGGGAGGGGACACCGGAGGGGACACTGGAAGGGACACTGGGTCTCCTCAGCACATCCCCAACCACAGGGACCCCAGACCCCCGTGAGACCCCCAAGGCGGGGCAGGGGGACGGTGTCACCACCCCACAGCCCTGGGGACATCGCGGTGTCTGTCCCACCCCCGCCATGTGCAGCTCCCAGCCAGAGCCTCGCCCCCTCCCCAAATCCCCAGGGAGGGGCTGTGACCCCCAGTGTCCCCCCCAGTGTCCCCCCAGTGAGCCCCCAGTGTCCCCCCAGTGACCCCCCAGTGTCCCCCCAGTGACCCCCCAGTGTCCCCCCAGTGAGCCCCCAGTGTCCCCCCAGTGACCCCCCTCACCCGCAGTCCTGCAGCCGCGTCCGGACCCTGCAGCAGGGACGTCCTGGGGGGACACAGAGCAGTGAGGGGACACAGGGAGGGGACACAGGGAGGGGACACAGGGAGGGGACACAGAGCAGTGAGGGGACACAGTGAGGGGACACAGGGAGGGGACACAGCCCAGGGGACACAAAGGCCCTGAGGGGACCCAGCCCAGGGCCCCCCCCACCCCAGGGTGGCCCTGACCTTCCAGGACAGCGCGGTCCGGCTCTGGCGGCTCCCAGGGGACAGCGGCTGCCTCCTGCTCCTCTTCCTCCTCTTCCTCCTCCTCCTCCTCCTCCGCCTGGTCCCGCTCGCCCTCGGGGCTGCGGCAGCCCCGGCCGTGCCGGGCCCACGCGCGGCGCCGCTGCCACGAGCAGGGCCCGAGCACCGAGGGTCCCTCCATGGCCGGGGGGGTCCCTGGGGGGCGGGAGGGATGTGAGGGACCGGGGGGTGAAGGGAGACACTGGGGGTTCCACGGGCAGGGACAGGGTGGGCTTGGGGCATCCTGGGGTGGGCTTGGGGCAGTGGGTGGGCAGCTCCCCAAATCCCCAAATTCCCAAATCCCCAAATCCCCAAATCCCAAAATCCCAAAATCCCAAATCCCAGCCCCCTCAGCACTGACTGGCTCCAGGGATGGGTGGGCAGCTCTCCCCCATCCCAAATCCCAAATTCCTCAATCCCAAATCCCAAATCCCAAATCCCCAATATCTCAAACCCCTCAGCACTGACCGGCACCAGTGGTGGGTGTGCAGCTCTCCCCAATCCCAAATCCCCAAACCCCAAATCCCCCAATGCCAGACCCCTCAGCACTGACCAGCTCCAGGGGTGTGTGGGCAGCTCCCTTCCATCCCAAATCCCCAAATCCCAAACCCCAAATCCCCAAATCCCAAACCCCAAATCCCAGCCCCTTCACACTGACCCTTTCCAGGGGTGCATGGGCAGCTCTCGCCCAAATCCCCAATCCCAAATCCCCAAATCCCCAAATCCCAAATCCCCAATATCCCAAACCCCTCACACTGACCGGTTCCAGGGGTGCGTGGGCAGCTCCCTGTGCCCATCCCAAATCCCCAGTCCCAAGCCCCTCACACTGACCGGTTCCAGGGGCACATGGGCACCTCCCTGTGCCCATCCCAAATCCCCAGTCCCAAACCCCTCACACTGACCGGTTCCAGGGGTGCGTGGGCACCTCCCTGTGCCCATCCCAAATCCCCAGTCCCAAACCCCTCACACTGACCGGTTCCAGGGGTGCGTGGGCACCTCCCTGTGCCCATCCCAAATCCCCAATATCCCAAACCCCTCACACTGACCGGTTCCAGGGGTGCGTGGGCACCTCCCTGGGCCCATCCCAAATCCCCAATATCCCAAACCCCTCATACTGACCGGTTCCAGGGGTGCGTGGGCAGCTCCCTGTGCCCCTCCAGGCCCCGTGGGCAGCGGCCGCCGCCGCCTCCTCCTGCCCCCCCCGGCCCCGCCCGGCCCCCATCCGTCGTCAGCGCAGCGGGAGGAAACTCATCGGCTTGGAAGAGGAAATTAAAAAAAAAAATCAACAGCCCAGATCTCAAACGTCGCCCCACATCCGCCAGCACCGCGGGAAAAGCTCCTGAGGGCAGCCCGGGCACCCCCTGGCACTGCCCGAGGCGTCCCCGGCCCTCCCAAGGGGGTCTCTGGTGTTCCCAAAGGGTCCCTGATTGTCCCAAGGTGTCCCTGATTGTCCCAAGGTGTCCCCAACCCTCCCAAAGGGTCCCCAACCTTCCTAAAGGGCCCCTGATCTTCTTCCCGGAGAGTCTCCAAGCTTCCCAAATGGTCCCTGATTGTCCCAAGGGGTCCCCAACCCTCCCAAAGGGTCCCTAATCTTCCCAAAGGGCCCCTGATCTTCTTCCCAGAGAGTCTCCAACCTTACCAAGGTGTCCCAACCTTCCCAAAGGGTCCCCTGATCTTCCTGAAGTGTCCCAAACCTTCCCAAAGGGTCCCCAACCCTCCCAAGATGTCCCCAATATTCCCAAAGAGTCCCTGATTGTCTCAAGGTGTCCCCAACTTTCCCAAAGGGTCACAGGTTTTCCCAAATGGTCCTCAACCTTCCCAAAGGGTCCTCAACCTTCCTTTAGGGTCCCCAACCTTCCCAAAGTGTTGGATCCTCCAGAATCCAGAATCTCCAGGAACTGGAATCCTCAGGATTTGGAATCCCCAAGATCTGGAATCCCCAGGACCAGGAATCTCCAGAATCTGGAATTCCCAGGATCAGGAATCTCCAGGATCAGAAATCCCCAGGATCTGGAATCCCCAGGATCAGAAATCCCCAGGATCTGGAATCTCCAGGATCTGGAATCCCCAGAATCTGGAGTCCCCAGGATCTGGAATCTCCAGTATCAGAAATCCCCAGAATCTGGAATTCCCAGGATCAGAAACACCCAGAATCTGGAATCCCCAGGATCTGGAATCTCCAGGATCTGGAATCCCCAGGATCTGGAATCCCCAGGATCAGAAATTCCCAGGATCTGGAATCCCCAGGATCTGGAATCCCCAGAATCTGGAATCCCCAGGATCTGGAATCCCCAGGATCAGAAACACCCAGAATCTGGAATTCCCAGGATCTGGAATCCCCAGGATCTGGAATTCCCAGCACCCGCACACCCCAGTACCTCAGCCGGTCCCCAGGGCCGCGTCCCCGAGGCTCGGGTGCCGCCCGTGACAGTGACAGTGACGGTGACGGTGACGGTGACCCGAGCGCTGCCCCAGCCGCGATCCCCATCCCGATCCCGTCAAAAAAGGCAAAGCAGCTCCAGCAGCTCCGGGCCGGCAGCGCCGCGCCCGCGCCTCGGGATATTTTTAGCCCGGGAGTGTTTAAAGTGGATAAAGCCCCGAATTAAGCGATCCTTCAGGCCGGGCCGGGAACGGGGGGAGGAACCGGGCGAGGGACGGGAACATCCCTGGGGAGAACGGGAATAACCCTGGGAGAACGGGAATAACCCTGGGAGAAGGGGAATAACCCTGGGAGAACGGGAACATCCCGGGGAGAACGGGAATAACCCGGGGAGGACGGGAATAACCCCGGGGAGAACGGGAATAACCCTGGGAGAAGGGGAATAACCCTGGGAGAACGGGAATAACCCTGGGAGAACGGGAATAACCCCGGGGAGAACGGGAATAACCCCAGGGAGAACGGGAATAACCCTGGGAGAAGGGGAACATCCCTGGGGAGAACGGGAATAACCCTGGGAGAACGGGAATAGCCCTGGGGAGAACGGGAATAACCCCGGGGAGAACGGGAATAACCTCGGGGAGAACGGGAATAACCCCGGGGAGAACAGGAATAACCCCGGGGAGGACGGGAATAACCCTGGGAGAACGGGAATAACCCTGGGAGAACGGGAATAACCCTGGGGAGAACGGGAGTAACCCTGGGAGAACGCGAATAACCCCGGGGAGAACGGGAATAACCCTGGGAGAACGGGAACATCCCTGGGAGAACGGGAATAACCCTGGGAGAACGGGAATAACCCCGGGGAGGACGGGAATATTTCTGGGAAGGATGGGAAGAGCTCTGGGAAGGATGGGAAGAGCTCTGGAAGGACAGCAATGCCTCTGGGAAGGATGGAAATATTCCTGGGGAGGATGGGAATAGCCCTGGAAGGATGGACAGATCCCCCAGGACGGACGGACGTGTCGCCAGGAATGACGGACACGTCCCCAGGAAGGACAGACACGTCCCCGGAAGGATGGACAGACTCCCCAGGAAGGACAGACACCACCCTGGACAGATCCCTCCGGCCTCGCCCCTCACCGGCCCCGCTCCGGGCTGGGAGCAGGAGAACGGCCCCGTCCTGTCCCCGATGTCACATCTCGGACACGGCTGGCCCCAAGAATGTCCCCAAGGGGGTCCCAAGGATGTCCCAAAGGATGTCCCCAATGATATCCCCAGGGATGTCCCTGAAGGTGCCCCAAGAATGTCCCCAAGGGGGTCCCAAGGATGTCCCAAAGGATGTCCCCAGTGATATCCCCAGGGATGTCCTCAGGGATGTCCCTGAAGGTGTCCCAAGGATGTCCCTAAGGATGCCTCCAGGGATGTCTCTAAAGGTGTCCCAAGAGTGTCCCTAAAGGTGTCCCAAAGCTGTCCCCAAAGCTGTCCCCAAGGCTGTCCCCAAGGGTGTCCCAAAGCTGTCCCCAAGGCTGTCCCCAAGGCTGTCCCCAAGGCTGTCACCCAGCACGGCCGAGGGACCCGCGGTGCCACCAGGGCGTGGCCATTGGCAGCCTCGGGGGGGGGTCCCGGTTCAGCACAACCCCCCCGGTACCCCCTCACCCCATTCCCGTTCCCTCGGGGGGGCTGAGGGGGGGTTGGGGGGGTCTCTCCCACCCAAAACTCCCTGCGAGCCCCGGGATGGGGCTGGGGGCGTCACGCCGGACTTTGAGGGGGGGGAGGTTCATTTGCCTCCCCCCTCCCCAAACCCAGCATCACCTTTATCGGACCCCCGGCACCCGGGGGATGCCCCGGTGCCCCCCCGGGACCCCCGGGACTGGCAGGGGGGGCAGAGCGGGGCTCGGGCGGGCCCCCCCCCCGCCTGACCTACTTAGCGGATTCCTGCCGGCGGATCCCGGCAGCCGCCCGGGCTCCGGCTCCATGAATAAGTGATGGGACACGCGCTCAGGGCTGCGCCGGGGGGGCGCGGGGCCCGAAACACCCCCGGAGCCAACCGCGAACCCCCCTGCCCCGAAAACCCCGGACCCGAAACACCCCCGGAGCCAACCGCGAACCCCCCGGACCCGAAAACCCCGGCCCCGAAACAGCCCCGGAGCCAACCGCGAACCCCCCGGACCCGAAACACCCCCGGACCCGAAACACCCCAGCCCCGAAGTCACAATCACAACCCCCCCGGCCCCGAACCCCGAACCTCCCCGGCCCCGAAACCCCCCGGCCCCAACAGCCCCGGCCCCGAACTCACAACCCCCCCGGCCCAGAAACCCTCCCAGTCCCACACCCGAAACCCCCCGGCTCGGAACCACCCCGGCCCCCCAACATCCCCGGCCCCGAATTCGTAACCCCCCGGCCCCGAATTCCCTGGCCCGGAACCTCCCCAGCCCCACAACACCCCCAGTCCCACACCCTCGCCCCCCACCCGGCCCCAAGCCCCAAACCCCCCCATGTCCCTGGGGGTGTCACTTGGAGGGGGGGACATGGGGCTGTGGGACACCCCCTGTTCTCCTCACCAGGAAAGAGGATTGGGGATGCCCCCAGCCCACCCTGTGACACCCCCCCAGTCCTACATTGGCCTTTTGGGGGTTTTGGGGTGTCCAGGCTCTGCTGGGACGGTCCCCAAGCGCTGGCCTTGTCGCCTTGTCCTGGTGCTGGGGGGGGATCCTGTCCCTGTCCTTGTCCCCATCCCTGTCCCATCCCTGTCCCCATCCCCATCCCTGTCCCTGTCCCATTGCTGTCCCTGTCCCTGTCCCATGTCCCTCCCACGGTCTGTGTGTCTGTCCCAAGGCCTGTCTGTCCGTCCTCATGCCCCCATGTCTGTCCCAGTGTCCCTGAGTCTGTCCTTGTGTTTGTTTGTCTGTCCCTGTGTCCCAGGGTCCATCCGTGTGTCTGTCCTCCTGTCCCAGCTCTCTTCCTGTACCCAGTCCTGTGTCCCTGTGTCTGTCCCCACGTCTCTCTCTTGTCTGTCCCCTCATCTTGGCTCTGTCCACACGTCTGTCCCTGCAGCCTGGAATCCATCCTTGCGTCTGTTTGTCTGTCCCCGTGTCCCAGGGTCCATCCATGCGTGCGTCCCTGTGTCCCTCCTCATGTCGCTGTGTCTGTCCCTGTATCTGTCCCAGTGTCCCTGTGTCTGTCCCACTCTCCTGACTCTGTCCGTGTGTCCCTCCTCATGTCCCTCTGTCTCTCCTCATGTCCCCGTGTCTGTCCCCGTGTCCCTGTGCCTGTCCCTGTGTCTGTTCCCGTGTCCCCGTGTCTGTCCCCGTGTCCCCGTGTCTGTCCCTGTGTCTGTCCCCGTGTCCGTCCCGGTGTCCCAGGCCCCGTCCCCGGTGTCCCGTTGTCCATCCCCGCGTCCCGCGCGCGGGGCCCGGGGCGAGGCGTGGCCTCCCCGGGGCGGGGCCGGGGCGGGGCCGGGGCGGGGCCGGGGCGGGGCCGCTCGGAGCCGCCGGAGCCGCCGGAGCCGCCGCGCCCGCGATGGAGCCCAACAGCCCCCGCAAGATCCAGTTCACGGTCCCGCTGCTGGAGCCGCACCTGGACCCGGAGGCGGCCGAGCAGGTGCGGGGACACCGCGGGGACACCGGGGGGACACCGCGGGGACACCGGGGGGACACCGGGGGGACACGGGGGGGCCGCGGGGCCGCGCGGAGCAGCGAGCCGGGGGGGCTCCGGGGGGCTCCGGGGGGCTCCGGGCGGCTCCGGGGATCACGGCCCGGCCGGGGGTGGCACCGCCAGGCCGGGGGTGACGCGGGGACAGCGGCGACGCGAGGGAGCGGCCCCCGGTGCCGGGGCCACCCGCCGCTGTCCCCGTGGGGCGGCGGGGGGACGGTGCCAGGGCCATGTGCCCGCTCTGCGCGACGCCACCGGGACCCCCGGGACCCCCGGGACCCCCGGGACCCCCCAGGCCCTGCTCCCGTCAGGGCCGGTCCCAGCACGGCCCCGCGCTCGGGGTGACCCCGCGGGGACACGGCCGGGGACCCCCAGCCCCTCCTGCCCCCTCCCCGGGGGTCAGTGGGGACCCCTCGGCCCCGCATCGCTCACGGCGGCTTGAAGGGGGCGAGGAGAAGAGGGGGGGTCCCTGCCGTGCCCCCCCAGCCGGGGGTCCTGGGGGTGGGGGGCCAGGAGCTCCCCGGTGCCAATGGAGAGGGAGCGATGTCACCGAATGTGCCCATGCGGGGGCACCCCCCGGCTCGGGGGCAGCAGCGTGGGGTCCCCGGGATGGACGGGGAGAGTTCGGGGGTCCCCAGGATGGAGGAGCAGAGCTGGGGGTCCCCAGGATGGACGGGGAGAATTTGGGGGGTCCCCAGGAGGGAAAGGGAGAGCGGGGAGGGGGCACGAGCCCCCCAGCACCCATTAAGGGGCACCCCCAGCCCCGTCCCCGTCCCCTCGGGCACTGCCCAGCCCCGGGCACCCCCTGCCCTGCCCTGCCTCAGTTTCCCCTCCCGGGGGTCTCACCCGGCGCCTCTCAGGGGTGGGTGGGGGTGACCCCGGCCCCGTGCGGTGGCAGCAGGTGACACCGACGATGTCCCCTCCCTGCTCCTCTTTCTGGGGTGCCCCTCGCAGCGAGGGGGACTCGGCCGTGTCCCCCTCTCCGTGTGGCACCGCGGTGTCCCCGTGTCCTGCGGGGTTGTCCCCAAATCCGCCCAGCCCCACCCTCCCCAAGGACCTTGTGCCCCCCGTGTGCCCCCACAGCCGGCAGCCCCCGGCCCCCAGCCCAGCCGAGCCCCCCCCGTTTCCCTCTTGTTCTCCCCCCTGTTTGCCCCTCTTCGCCCCCTGTTTGCCCCCCTGTTTGCCCCCTGTTTGCCCCCCTGTTTGCCCCCTGTTCCCCCCCGTTTTCCCCCTATTTGCCCCCTATTTGCCCCCAGTTCCCCCCCTGTTTGCCCCCAGTTCCCCCCCGTTTGCCCCCCTATTTGTCCCCTATTTTCCCCCTTATTTGCCCCCTGTTTTCTCCTCTGTTTGCCCCCTTTTTGCCCCCTATTTGCCCCCCCGAGTGCCAGGCCCAGCCCAGGCCTTTGTCCTGCCCCTCTGCCCGTGTCCCCAAGTCCCCCCGAGGCCTCGGGGACCATCCCGGCTGGGTTTTGCCCGCCCGATTCAAGCCGGGCCGGGCCGGGCCCCTCCCGGTACCACCCTGTGCCCGCTCCCGGTGCCCGCTCCCGGTGCCCGGTGCCCTCTCCCGGTGCCGGCCCCGTCCCGGCCGCCCCCGGATCCGCCGCGCTCCTTAATCGATGCTGGAGATTGATCTAAAAATAGCGGCGGGAGGGAGCGGGGATGGAGGGATGGGGGATGGAGGAGGAGGAGGAGGAGGAGGAGGGAGGGAAGGAGCGTGGGGGGGGTAGGACCAGCGCATCCCCGCCCCGGGATCCCCCCGGAATGAGGGCGGGGGGCTCAGCCGGGGGTCCCGGCCCCACCCGGGTCACCTTGAGCAGGTGCCGCCGCTGCCCCCTCCCCATCCCCGCCCCGGGGGTCGCACGGGGGGGGGGGGCTCGGCCTCGCCCCGCACCCTCGGGAGGCTCCGGAGGGGCTGCGGCGTCCCGGGGGGGGGGGGTCGCGGATTCTCGGGGTCCCTCCCGGAGCTGCGGGGGCTTGGGGGGGGACCCCAAACCCGCCCAGCCCCGTCGCGGGGGGGGGGAGCTGAGGGGACCCCGATCCCGAATTGGGGGGGTCGGGGGGGTCGGCGGCGATTCCCGGTTCCCGTTAATCCCGGTTCACATCCAGCCGCGTTTCCATGGCAACGGGGCCGGCACGGGAGGATGCGCTGGGGCCGGGGGGGGGGGGGGCAGGGGCCGGGAGGGGCGGGGGGGGCTCCCGGCCGCTCGCCCGCCTCATTAGCATCTCATCAGCATCTCATTAGGCAGCCCGCCTCATTAGGGAATCCTCGCCGGGAAACCCGCGCGTGGGAGGCGCTCCGTTACTGGGTCAGCGGGGAAAGGGGGCGCGGGGTCGGCCTGTCCCCATTGTCCCCATTGTCCCCACTGTCCCCACCGCCGTCCCCATTGTCCCCATTGTCCCCATCGTCCCCATTGTCCCCACGGCCCCGCTGTCCCCACCGAAGGGCAGCGGCCGGAGCGGCTCCGGGTGACCTTGGGCAAGGGCAGGGCCGCGCAGGAAGGGCAGGGCCCGCCCGGTGTCCCCGTGTCTGTCCCCGTGTCTGTCCCCGTGTCTGTCCCCACGTCTGTCCCCACGCGTTTCCCGCCGCCGGGTATAATTAGCTCCGTGATGGAAAAGCCACGTGTGTGTCCGTGTGTCCGTCCAGCTCCTGTCCCCACGGGGCCACCACCGCCCTGGGGACAGTGACACGGCGGGCACAGGGCCACCACCGCCTTGGGGACAGTGACACGGTGGGCACAGGGCCATCACAGCCCTGGGCACGGTGACACGGCGGGCACAGGGCCACCACCGCCCTGGGGACAGTGACACGGCGGGCACAGGGCCACCACAGCCCTGAGGACAGGACAGTGACACGGTGGGCACAGGGCCACCACTGCCCTGGGGACAGTGACACGGCGGGCACAGGGCCACCACTGCCCTGGGGACAGTGACACGGCGGGTACAGGGCCAGTGGGGCACGGCCGGGGGTCCCAGTTCTATCTCTGGGGGTCCCAGTTCCCTGTTCAGGGTTCCCAGTTTCATGTCTGGGGGTCCCAGTTCCTATCTGGGGGTCCCAGTTCTATCTCTGGGGGTCCCAGTTCCAGTCTGGGGCTCCCAGTTCCTATCTGGGGGTCCCACTTTTCTCTCGTGTCCCCCCAGATCCGGAGGCGCCGCCCGACCCCGGCCAACCTTGTCCTGAGCAGTGACCAATCATCCCCAGGTGGGTCCCAGCGGTGTCCCCGCGTCCCCCCCGGCCCCAGCCCACCCAGGGACCCCCCAACCTGCTCAGGGACCCCCCCAAACTGCTCAGGGACCCCCTAATGGCACTCAGGGACCCCCAAAGTGACTCAGGGACCCCTTCACCTTCTCAGAGACCCCCCAAAAATGCTCAGTGACCCCCACATGATGCTCAGGACCCCCACTCATGGGGGGTGGGACCCCAATCCGTGTGACAATGGGGAGGGTGGGGGTGGTGGCACCGTCCCCATGACACCCCCAGGGCACAGAGACCCCCAGAGGGGCCAGGTGGACATTGGGGGTGCAGGATGGACCCCCCACCCCTCATTGACCTCGGGGGGTGCAGGATGAGCCTCCCCACCCTCATTGACCTCCTGCCCCCCCCAGAGATCGACGAGGACCGGCTGCCCAACCCCCTGCTGAAGGTAGGTGGCACTGCCCGGGGGGGCTGTGGGGACCCCCAGGGGACCCCCCCCAAAGTGGGGAGAGCCCCCCTGAGCCGCCCCCGTGTCCCCCCCCCCCCCCCAGTCCGGCCTGGCCATGTCCCCCCGGCAGAGGAAGAAGGTGTCCCGCAGCACCCCCACCATGAAAGGTACAGGGGGACATGGGGGGACAACGGGGGACAACGGGGGACATGGGGGGGTCACAGAGACACGGGGGGGACATGGTGGGACATGAAGGGACATGAGGGGGACATGAGTGGGACGTGAGGGGGGGACGCAAGGGGACATGGGAGGACGAGGGGGACACAGGGGGACATGCAGGGAGACACGGGGGGGTCACAGGGACACGGGGGGGCACATGAGGGGACACGGGAGGACATAAGGAGGCACGAGGGGACACAGGGGGACACGAGTGGACATGGGGTGACACGGGAGGGCCTTGAGGGGACACGGGGGGATCACAGAGGGGTGACAGCCCCCCCAGCACCGCGGTTTGTGGGTGGCTGGGTGTCCCCACCCCACACCGGCCTCAGTCCCCGCCACCACGAGGCCACCACGAGGCCACCACGAGGCCACGCGGGCGGTGTCGCCGGGAGGGTGGGGACGGTCACCAGGGCCCCCCCCGCGCCCCCCCAGCGCCGCTCCCTGCCCGGCAGAGCTGCAGATGATGGTGGAGCATCACCTGTGCAAGCAGGCGCAGGGCGGCGACGACGACGACGAGGTGGCGGCCACCGCCCGCTGTCACCGCGGCGGGGACACCGAGCCAGAGCACCGGCACAGCCCCGGCCCGGCCCCGCCCGGCCACCGTGAGTGGGGGGCACTGGGGGGGCACTGGGGGGCACTGGGGGGGGCACTGGGAGGCACTGAGTGGCTCTGAGGTCACCCCTGTGCTGTGACACCCACAGGGACCCCCGGAGATGGGACCCCCCAAGCGGGGACACCCCGGGCCGGGACCCCCCAGGCCGGGACCCCCCAAGCGGGGACCCCCCGGGCCGGGACCCCCGGGGCCGTGCGGCGCAGCCGGGCTGAGGACGGGACCCATATAGAGCCTGGGGACAGCGCGGGCAGCGGCCACTAGGTACGGCCTGGGGACACTGGGGACACGCTGGGGACACTGGGGGCATTGGGGACACGCTGGGGACACTGGGGGCATTGGGGACACTGGGGACACACTGGGGGCACTGAGGGCATTGGGGACAATGGGGACACTGCGGGTGCTAAGGGCACTGGGGACGATGGGGGGGCTGGGGGCACTGGGGACATTGGGGACACTGGGACACTGAGGGACATTGGGGGCATTGAGGGCATTGGGGACATTGGGGACATTGGGGAGCATTGGGGACACTGCGGGCATTGGGGGCATTGGGGACATTGGGGACATTAGGGCATTGGGGACATTGGGGCATTGGGGGCATTGGGGACATTGGGGACATTGGGGCATTGGGGGCATTGGGGACATTGGGGCATTGGGGGCATTGGGGATGCTGAGGTCACTGGGGACACTGAGGGACATTGGGGGCATTGAGGGCATTGGGGGCATTGGGGACATTGGGGAGCATTGGGGACACTGCGGGCATTGGGGGCATTGGGGACGCTGAGGGCACTGGGGACGCTGAGGGACATTGGGGGCATTGAGGGCATTGGGGGCATTGAGGGCATTGGGGGCATTGGGGCATTGGGGACACTGCGGGCATTGGGGGCATTGGGGCATTGGGGACATTGGGGGCATTGGGGACATTGGGGAGCATTGGGGACATTGAGGGCATTGGGGGCATTGGGGCATTGGGGACGCTGAGGGCACTGGGGACACATTGGAGACACACTGGGGACACTGGGGGCACCGGGGACACCTGGGAACACTAGGGGACATTGGGGACACTGGGCTGGGGCAGTGTAGGGGCACTGGGACATGGTACTGTGGCACTAGGGTGGCACTGGGACACAGAACTGGGACATTGGAGGGCACAGGGATATGGTGTTGGGACACGAGGGTGGCACTGGGACACCAGACTGGGGCAGTGGGACACAAGGCTGGGACACTGGGGTGGCACTGGGACACCTGGGGGGCACTGGGACATGGCACTGGGATATCACTGGGATGTCACTGGGGTGGCACTGGGGCAGTGCCAGGGTCAAGGTGGCCCTGCTGGCACAGTGACAGGGGTGTCCCCTCCCCTGTCCCCAGCGCTGTCCCTGTCCCTTGTCCCCAGGTGTGGCCGCCGGACGCCAGCGCAGATTTTTTTTATTCCGTTTTCTAAGATTTTGGGGCCGCCCAGAATTCTTTTGGGATTTTTTAATTTATTTTGTTTTATTTAATTTTATTTTGCTCTGACGGGCAAGTCCCCTCCCCCTGGGGACCTCGGGGCAGGTGACACCTGCCACACACCCCCCTTACCCCGCACCGCCACCCTTGGGTGACACCGGGGACACTGAGTGACACCCTGTGTGCCCCCCCCATCACTGCCACCCCCGGGGGTCCCCAGGGCAGGGGACACTGGGGACACTGAGCAGACCCCCCCACAATCACTGCCACCCCTGGGGGTCCCCAGGGCAGGTGACATTGGGGACACTGAGCAGACCCCCCCCCACAATCACTGCCACCCCCGGGGGTCCCCAGGGCAGGGGACATTGGGGACACTGAGCAGACCCCCCCCACAATCACTGCCACCCCCGGGGGTCCCCAGGGCAGGTGACACTGGGGACACTGAGCAGACCCCCCCCCACAATCACTGCCACCCTCGGGGGTGTCCCCAGGGCAGGGGACATTGGGGACACTGAGCAGACCCCCCCACAATCACTGCCACCCCCGGGCCCCCCCCGCACCTGTGCACGCCTGGGGGGGACACCTGGGCACGGGAGGGGACACGGGAGGGGACACGGGAGGGGACACGGGAGGGGACAGGGACACTCGCGTGCGCACGGACACGGGTGGGAGGGGGACAGGGACACAGGGGGGTGCAGGGACCCCCCCCCCAGCCGGAATTAAAGGGATCCTTTCCCCCCCCGCCTCCTGCTTGGGCCGCGCCGGGGGTGGGGGGGACCCCCTTATGAGTGGGGGGGGTCCGAACCAATTTTGGGCCTGGGGGGGGTCAAAATCCCTTTGGGTGCTGGGGTGGGGGTCGGGACCCCTATTTTGGGTGCTTGGTGGGGGCTCCAGGACCCCCTTTTGGGGGTTGAGAGGGCTCCAGGACCCCCCCATAGGTGTTGGGGGGACCCCAGACCCTTTTTGGGGTGCTGGGGTGGGGTCAGGACCCCATTTTGCGTTGGGTGGGGGGGATTCCAGGACCCCCTTTTGGATACTGGGGAGACCCCAGACCCAGTTTGGATGCTGGGGTGGGGTCAGGACCCCATTTTGGATACTGGGGGGGTCTCCAGGACCCCCCTTGGGGCCGCCCCCACGCCCAAATTCCGCCCCCTCCCCAAATTCCACCCCCTCAGTTTCCCCCCCCCCCCCTCCCCAATGGCCGGAGCGCGGCCGTGGTGGTGGCGACGGCGGCGTTTATTAATTAACTCATTAATTAATAATTAATTGCTCGTTAGCGGCGGCGGCGCGGGGGGGACACATGCGGGGTGTGGGGGGGGGCGGAGCTCTGCCAGCGGTGACCGAGGGGGGGACACGGAGGGGGGGACACGGGGGGGACACGGGGTACGAAAATACAAACACGGGGGGCGGGGCCAGGGCCGGAGTGGGAGGGGCCGGGGGCTGGTGGGGGGGGGGGGGGGGTCCGGGCGTTCCCGAACATTCCTGAGCATTCCCGGGACATTCCCGAACATTCCCGGGGGGGGCGGGGCATCCCGGGAATCCGGGAGGGTGGGCGGTGCTCGGGGGGGGGGCAGTGGGTCCGGGGTTCTGGAACGTTCCCAGATCCGGGATTCTGGAACATTCTGAGGGTGGATCCGGGATCTGGAACATTCCTGGGCTGGATCCTGGATTCTGGAACATTCCCAGATCCGGGATTCTTGAACATTCTGAGGGTGGATCTGGGATCTGGAACATTCCTGGGCTGGATCCTGGATTCTGGAACATTCCCAGATCCGGGATTCTGGAACATTCTCGAGGGTGGATCCAGGATTCTGGAACATTCCTGAATCTGGGATCCTGGAACATTCCTGGGGCCGGATCCACGATTCTGGAGCATTCCCAGGGCTGGATCCATGATTCTGGAACATTCCTGAAACTCAGTTTGGTGTCTTCCCTTGGAAGATCCCAAGGCTGGATTTGGGATCCTGGGACATTCCCAAGGCCAAACCCAGGATTCTGGAAGATTCCAAGCCTGGATCCAGGATTCTGGAGTATTCCCGGGTCTGAGATTGGAACCATGGATTCCCCAAGCATTCCGGGGTTCCCGGGGCTCACTGGAGCTGGAGGGGGTGGCCGGACCAGGATGTGGGAGCATTCTGGAACATTCCGGAACATTCCCAAAGATTCCCAAAGATTCCCAGCATTCCCGAGCACTCCCGGGATGTCACAGGAACCGGGGACATTCCAGGGACACACCAGAGCTGGGGGGACACCAGAGAGGGATCCGTCCCTGTCCCTGCCACTCCCTGTCCCCAGTGCCACCCCCGCCACTCTGGATGGGACCTCCCTGTCCCTGTCCCTGTCCCTGTCCCTGTCCCTGTCCCTGTCCCTGTCCCTGTCCCCTCTCCTGTCCCCGTCCCCATCCCTGTCCCTGTCTCTGTCCTTGTCCCCATTCTTGTCCCCTCTCTTGTTCCTGTTCCTGTCCCCGGGCTGGATGGGGACAGGGCACAGTGCCACCCTCACGGTGGCACCAGCCAGACCCCGAGGGGATCTGTCCCCCTGGCTGTCCCCAACATGTCCCCACGCATGTCCCCAGCGTGTCTCCCCAGCTGTCCCCAGTGCCACCGTCCCCGCCCCAGCCCCTCCCGAGCAGGAAAAGCGTTTTTAAAAATCCCAAAGGACTGAGCCCGGTGCGGGGGGCCGGGGGTGGCAGTGAGGGACCGGTGACACTGGGACAGAGGGGACAGCCCGGGGGGCTCCTGGCACGGCGGTGACACCAGGCCTGGCACAGCGGTCACACCAGTCCTGGCATGGCGGTGACACCGGGCCTGGCACAGGGGTGACACCGATCATGGCACAGTGGTGACACCAAGCCTGGCACAGGGCTGACACCAAGCCTGGCATGGCGGTGACACCAGGCCTGGCACAGAGGTGACACCGGGCCTGGCACAGGGGCGACACCGATCCGAGCCCGGCCCCGGGGGCTCCTGGCACAGATGGTTCTGAACTCGATGGCATCGAAGACAAGACGGTGTCACTGAGACGGTGTCACTCAGCTGGACAGGGACCTGCTGGGAGGGGACAGTCACCGCGGTGTCCCCAGCCCACTCCTGGGGTCCCCACCTCGCTTTTCCCGGTGTCCCCGCCCTTCTCCCGGTGTCCCCGCCCCTTTCTTGGTGTCCCCGCCCTCCTCCCGGTGTCCCCGCCCCTTTCCATTATCCCCGCCCCTTTCCATTATCCCCGCCCCTTTTTCTGATGTCCCCGCCCCTTTCCCAGTGTCCCCGCCCCTTTCCCATCGACTCCTCCCTTTCCCGGTGTCCCCGCCCCTTTCCCGGTGTCCCCACCTGGCTCCTCCCCCCGCTAATCCACGTCCCCGTTCTCGCTGTGTGTCCCGGTGGTGGCCGCGGGCTCCTCGCACGGGGACAGCTCATCGATGGACGCCTGGTTGGTGATGCCTGGGGGACACGGGCAGGGTCACCGGGGACACCCCAGAACTCGTGTCCCCCCCAGGGCCACCTCCCCACGCAGTCCAGGTTGTGCCACCTGCACCGCGCTTGTGTCACCTCCTAGCCTGAGGACACTGGGACACAGCTGGCCCTGAGCAGTTTGTGGTGGTCCCCAGCCCCTCCTCAGTGGCCGTGGTGGCCATTGGTGGCTGTAGTGACCATGGTGGCCATGGTGGCCATTGGTGGTCATGGTGGCCATGGTGGCCGTGGTGGCCATTGGTGGCTGTAGTGACCATGGTGGCCATGGTGGCCATGGTGGCCATTGGTGGTCATGGTGGCTGTAGTGACCATAGTGGCTGTAGTGACCATGGTGGCTATGGTGAATGTGGTGGTCGTGGTGGCCCATGGTGGCCATAATGGCTGTGGTGGCCGTGGTGGCTATAGTGGCCATGGTGGCTGTAGTGGCCCATGATGGCCATACTGGCCGTGGTGACCCATAACGGCTGTGGTGGCCGTGGTGGCCATGGTGGCTGTAGTGGCCATGGTGGCCATAATGGCTGTGGTGGCCGTGGTGGCCATGGTGGCTCTAGTGGCCATGGGGGCCTTGGTGGCCATGGTGGCCATTGGTGGCCGTAGTGGCCATGGTGGCGCATAATGGCCATGGTGGCCGTCCCCTACCGCTGGCCGCCCTCTCCTTCCACTTCTGCTTGTTCTCCTGGATGTGCTTGGTCCAGGTGGAGCGGAACCCGGCCAGGTCGGCCTTGATGTCCTCCAGGTGCTCATCCAGGGACGGCTGCCGCCACTGCGAGCTGGGGGACAACGGGGACAGCTGGCAGCGGGCCAGGGCCACCACTGCCACTGCAGGGCACGGACCTTGGGGACAGGGATGCCCACCTGGGCTGCTGGGTGGCCGCGGGGTTGCCCTTGGCCTTGGAGCCGTCCTCGGGCAGCGGCGTCACCAACTTCTCGGCCACGTCGGTGAGCACCGAGAACGTCGGCTCCACGATGAAGTCGATGAACCCTGGGGACAGGAAGGAGGGGACACGGCGCTGCTGCTGGGGACACACCGGGGACAGCGTGGGGACAGCGAGGGGACAGGACGGGGACGGGACCTCGCCCGCACTCACCGATCTGCGACTGGGCCACCAGCGTGGAGGTGCGGTCGCAGAGGGGCGAGAAGGGCAGCCCCAGCTCGGCCTCCTTGTCCCCCTGGCAAGGCAAGGGACATCCGTGGTGTCCCCACGGGGTGTCCCCCGCGTCCCCCCGCCCGGCCCCGGCCCTACCTGCCGGAAGAACTCCTCCATGAGCGCCTTGGTCCAGCGGCTGTGCACCGCCCACTGCTTGGTGGGGTGGCTGATGTCGGCCGCGTGCAGCAGCAGTGACAGCACCTTGGCCTTGTCCAGCCTGGGGACAAGAGCCCGGATTGTCCCCAGAGCCAGCCCGCCACCCCTGGGGACACACCTGGCGCTGGCCACCGCCCCCACCCACCTCTCCAGCTGCTGCAGCGCCGTCTTCATGGACTTGACCTGCTGGAAGTGGCAGGACATGTCGGTGGCCAGGACCATCTCGATGACCAGCGCCCGCAGCTCGCTGAGGGGACAGAGGGGACGCGGTCAGGGACAGCGAGGGGACAGGGTGGGGACGGCCAGGGGGCAGCGAGGGGACCTTACGCGAACTCGTCCTTGGTGAGGTTGACGAAGATGTTGAGCTCCTCGTCCTGCATCAGGCGGAACACGGCGCTGATGTGGTGGTTCTCCAGCACCGAGCGGTCGTTGTACAGGATGGCCGTGTCCGACCTGGGGACACCACGGGGACACCATGGGGACACTGGGCACGGGGACAGCGAGGGGTGGCCCTGGGTGGCAGCACGGCTGTGTCCCGGCTGGGTTGGTGGCCACGAGCGTTCCGCAGGTGTCACCACGGTGTCCCCAGGATGGCTCCGCAGCCATGCCTGGGACACGCCGTGCCACCCACACTGTGCCACCCAAGCCATGCCATGTCACCTGTGCCATGCTGTGTCAGGTGTGCCATGCTGTGCTACATCTGCTGTGTCACCCATCCCATCCCATGCCACCTGTGCCATGCCATATTGTGCCACCCATGCTGTGCCATGCTATGCCACGTCTGTTGTGCCACCTGTGCTGCACCACCCATGCCATGCTGTGACACCTGTGCCATGCCATGTCCCCCATGCCATGCTGTGCCACTCATGCCATGCTGTGTCACCTGTGGCACGCCACCCCTGCTGTGCCGTGTCACCATGCTGTGCCATGTCCCTGTGCCACGCCACGTCCCCCATGTCACGCTGTGTCCCAGTGCCATGCTCCATCCCTGCCGTGCCATGCCATCTGTGCCGTGCCGTGTCCCTGTGCCGTGCTGTGCCACCCGTGCCATGCCGTGTCCCTGTCCCCGTGCCCTCACTTGGTCTGGATGTGGAAGCTGTTCGTTGTCCCCGTGTGCTCGAAGTCGTGGATGGCGGCGGCGAAGACGATGGCCAGGAGCTCGATCTCGGACAGGCAGTGCTGGGGACAGGGACGGGGACGGGGACAGGGATGGGACAGGGATGGGACAGGGACGGGACAGGGATGGGACAGGGACAGGGACAGGGACGGGACAGGGACAGGGACAGGGACAGGGATGGGGACAGGGACAGGGACAGGGACAGGGACAGGGACAGGGATGGGGACACGGACAGGGACAGGGACAGGGATGGGGACAGGGACAGGGACAGGGATGGGACAGGGACAGGGACAGGGATGGGGACAGGGACAGGGATGGGGACAGGGACAGGGACAGGGACAGGGATGGGGACAGGGACAGGGACAGGGACAGGGACAGGGACAGGGATGGGGACAGGGATGGGGACAGAGACAGGGATGGGGACAGGGATGGGACAGGGACAGGGATGGGGACAGGGACGGGGACAGGGACAGGGACAGGGACGGGGACAGGGACAGGGACAGCGATGGGGACAGGGACAGGGACAGGGACAGGGATGGGGACAGGGATGGGACAGGGACAGCAAGTCAGGGACAAGGATGGGGACAGGGCCACCTCCACCATAAGTGCGACACCCCAGGTGTGCCGTGACAACCACGTGGGGACAACGGGCAGCATGCGCACCAGGTGCCATCCCTCATGTGACAGTCAGATGGGGACAGTGGGCACACATGTGTGCCAGGTGCCACCAGGCATGTGACAACTGTGTAGGGACAGTGGGGCACAGACATATGCCAGGTGCCACCACACATGTGACAGTTGTGATGGGACAATGGGGCACAGATGTGTGCCAGGTGTCACCATGTTACAACTGTAGGGACAGTGGGGCACAGATGTGTGCCAGGTGCCACCCCACATGTGACAACTGTGCACAGACCCATTCCAGGTGCCACCCATGTGTGTCCCCGGTGCCACCCTGGGGACATTCCCATGGCAACGAGCAGCACCGGGCCATGGGGACAGGCAGGTTGGGTTGTGCGGTGCCACCCTTGGGGACAGCCCCGTGTCCCCGTGTCCCCGTGTCCCCGTGTCCCCGTACCAGCATGCCGGTGCGCAGCAGGAAGCAGTGCACGGTCTGGGTGACGTCGGCCGCGTGCACCTGGTTGTGGTAGGGGTTCCGGAACTTTCCGTAGCCGCCCTCCAGCGCCTCCAGCAGCGACGTCAGGAACGCGCCGGGGATCTGTGGGGACATCGCGGTGACACGGGGGGGACAGTCCCCAAGGGGAAGCTCGGGGGTCCTGGAGGGCAGTTTGGGGGTCCTGGAGGGCAGTTTGGGGGTCTTGGGTGGATTTTGGGGGTCCTGGGGTGGATTTTGGGGGTCATCGGGCGGAGTTTGCGGGTCCTGGGGTGGATTTTGGGAGGGTCCTGAGGGAGTCCTGGGTTGGAGTTTGGGGCTCCTGGGGAGGGTTTTGGGGCTGTTTTGGGTTTTTGGGGGTTTTTTGGGTTTTTTTGCGGGGGTGTTTTGGAGGATTTTGAATGTTGGGTCACAGCTTGAAGCGGCTGTTGAGGTTGTGGGGGTGACTTTTGGGGTATTTTGGGGTGCTATTCACACCGTGAAGCGGCTGTTGAGGTTGTGGGGGTATTTTGGGGTATTTTGGGGGGATTTTGGGGTACTTTTGGGGATTTTGGGGTTCCATTCCCACCTTGAAGCGGCTGTTGAGGTTGTGGGCCAGATTTTTGGGGTATTTTTGGAATTTTGGGATCCTGGGCACACCCTGAAGGGGCTGTTGAGGTTGTGGGGGTATTGGGGGTATTTTGTGTTATTTTTGGGATATTTTGGGGTATTTTGCAGTTCCATTCCCACCTTGAAGCGGCTGTTGAGGTCATGGGGGGTATTTTGGGGGTATTTTGGGGTATTTTTTGGGTATTTTGGGGCTCCATCCCCACCTTGAAGCAGCTGTTGATGTTGTGGAGGTTATTTTGGGGTATTTTGGGGTATTTTTTGGGTATTTTGGGGCTCCATCCCCACCTTGAAGCGGCTGTTGAGGTTGTGGCGGGTGAAGAGCTCGAACACCACCGTGCGCAGCGAGTGCTCCTCGGCCGCGCGGTGCAGCGAGAACACGTCAAAGCACCACTGGTCCAGGCCCTGGGGGACACGGGGACACCGCTGGGGACACCGGGGGACACGGGGGGGGCCCGGGAATTCCAGGGGTGCCCAGCAATTCCGGGAATGCCCAGCAATTCCCAGTAAAGCCCCAGCGAAGTCCGTAATTCCCGTTTATTCCCATTTATTCCCATTTATTCCCACTTATTCCCACTTATTCCCACTTATTCCTGGTTATTCCAATTGATTCCCAATGATTCCCATTGATTCCCAGATATCCCATTGATTCTCAAATTCCCAGAGATTTCCATTGATTCACAGAGATTCCCAGTGATATCCCATTGATTCCCATTGATTCCCATTGATATCCCATTGATTCCCATTGATTCCCAGTTATTCCCAGTTATTCCCATTGATTTCCAGACATTCCCAGATATTCCATTGATATCCCATTGATTCCCAGTTATTCCCATTGATTTCCAGATATTCCATCGATTCCCATTGATTCCCAGTTATTCCCATTGATTTCCAGACATTCCCAGATATTCCATTGATATTCCATTGATATCCCATTGGTTCCCATTGATTCCTATTGATTCCTATTGATTCCCAGTTATTCCCATTGATTGCCATTGATATCCCCATTGATTCCCATTGATCCCCAGTGCCTCCCACTGGTTCCCAGTGCCTCCCAGTGGCTCCCAGCAGCCCCCCTTGGTTTTGGTTTTCTTGGGGGATTTTTTGGGGGTTTTTTTTTGGTACCTTCAGGCAGTTGAGGACGGAGGAGGAGTAGCTGGGCCCCACGGCCGTGTACATCCGGCGGAACATCCTGGGGGGAGGCAGGGCTGGGGGGCCTGGGGGGCTTGGGACACCCCTGGGGACCCCCAAGGACTGGGGACCCACCTGAGGGCTGGGGACACCCCTGGGGACACCCCTGGGGACACCCCTGGGGACACCCCTGGGACTGGGGACAGAGCTGGGGACACACCTGGGGACCCCTCGGGGCTCTCCTGGGGACCCACCTTGGTTCTAGGGACCTTCCTGTGTTTTGGGGACCCACCTGATGCTGGGGACAGTCTCTGGGTTTGGGGGACCCCTCTGCTCTCAGCTCATCTCCCATACTGTCACATCCCTCCCAAGAAGCTCTGTCCCCACTGTGTCCCCTCCGTGCCCTGCTCAGTGTGTCCCTGTGTCCCCCATGCCCTCCTTGGTGTGTCCCCGTCCCCCCTGTGCCCTCCCTGTCCCCTCTGTGTCCCCCTCAGTGTGTCCCTGTCCCCTCTGCACCCTCCCTGTCCCCTCTGTGCCATCCTCAGGGTGTCCCTGTCCCCCCGTGCCCATCTCGGAGTGTCCCTGTCCCCTGTGTGCCATCCTCAGGGTGTCCCCCCCGTGCCCATCTCGGGGTGTCCCTCTCCCCTCTGTGCCTTGCTCAGCGTGTCCCCCACACCCCCCTCACCGTGTCCCCGTCCCCTCCAACGCCCCCCTCGCCGTGTCCCCGTGCCCGTGTCCCCTCTGTCACCTCTCCACGAAGATGCCGGCCTGCACGGCGTGCACGATGCTGCGGAATTTGGGTTTCTCCTCGGCGCGGCGGCCCTTGGCCCGCGCCTGCTGCGTGAAGGTGGCGGCGAGCCAGTCGCGCACCTCGGAGGGCACGGCCGCGTCCGAGCCCATGTCCCGCAGCTCGTCCTCCGTGTCCAGCACCTGCCTGGGGGCACGGGGGCACTCAGCGCCGCCGCGCCCGCCCCCGGGCGTCCCCTGGGTGTCCCCTGGGTGTCCCCTGCCCACCTGGTCTCGTCGATGCACACGGCCTCGAGCAGCGACGCCGCGTACTCCAGGTTGCGCTTCAGCTCCTCCACGTTCACCTCGCCCGCCTCGAGCTGCTTGAGCAGGAAACGGAGCCTGGGGGGCACCGGGGGCACCCCCGGCATGGGGGGACAGGGTTAGCGACAGGGAGGGACAGCGGGCACCCCCGGAATGGTGGGGACAGGGTTAGGGACAGGGAGGGACAGGGAGCACCCCCGGAATGGGGGGACAGGGTTAGGGAGCCCCGGAATGGGGGGGACAGGGTTAGGGACAGCCAAAATGGGGTGGGACAGGGTTAGGGACAGGGAGGGACAGGGGGCACCCCCGGAATGGTGGGGACAGGGTTAGGGACGGGGAGGGACAGGGGGGACAGGGTTAGGGAGCCCCGGGATGGGGGGCACAGGGTTAGGGACAGTCTCGGACAGGGGGCACCCCCGGAATGGTGGGGACAGGGTTAGGACCCCCGGAATGGAGGGCACAGGGTTAGGGACAGGGGGGCACCAGGGGCGCCCCTGGAACGGGGGGCACAGGGTTAGGGACAGTCAGGGACAGGGGGCACAGGGTTAGGGACCCCCGGAATGGGGGGCACAGGGTTAGGGACAGGGGGGCACCCTCAGAATGGGGGGGGACAGGGTTAGGGACACCCAGGGACAGAGAGGCGTGGGGGGCACCCCTGGAACAGGGCGGGACCGCCAGGGACAGCCAGGGACAGAGGGGACACCCTCGGAATGGGGGGACAGGGTTAGGGACCCCCAGAACGGGGGGCACAGGGTTAAGGACAGCCAGGGACAGAGGGGACAGCAATGGGGGGCACAGGGTCAGGGACATCCAGGGACAGCAGGGACACAGCGTTAGGGACACCCGGGGACAGATGGGACCCCTGGCACGGGGGTGGGGGTGGGGCAGAGGGTTAGGGACCCCCGGGGACAGCCCCAGGGTGGGCACAGGGTGGCATTGACTCCCCCAGGAGAGGGGGACAGCACCCCCGGGTTGGGGACAGGAGGGGGACACAGGAAGGGGACAGGGAATTGGGAGACTCCTGTCTGGGGAGCGCCATCCCCATGGCACCACGACACGGGGTGGCACAGGTGGCACGGGGTGGCACAGGTGGCACAGGGTGATACAGGTGGCATGGGGTGATACAGGTGGCATGGGGTGGCACAGGTGGCATGGAGTGGCACAGGTGGCACAGGGTGATACAGGTGGCATGGGGTGGCACAGTTGGCATGGGGTGGCACAGGTGGCATGGGGTGGCACAGGTGGCACGGGGTGAAACAGGTGGCATGGGGTGGCACAGGCGGCACAGGGTGATACAGGTGGCATGGGGTGGCACAGATGGCACGGGGTGATACAGGTGGCATGGGGCGGCACAGTTGGCATGGGGTGATACAGGCGGCACAGGGTGATACAGGTGGCACGGGGGGTGGCACAGATGGCACGGGGGGGGCCCAGGGTGGTGACAGCGTGGGGACACGGGCGCTGCCACCGTGCCAGCACAAGGACACCGCGCTGCGGCCACCACAGGCACCGGAGCCACGCGCTGGGGAGGGGCCACCACGTCCCCCGGTCACGGCGACAGTGACGGTGACAGCGACAGCGAGGGGGGCCGGGGGGGGCACAGACGTCACCGGCGCTGCTGTGACCTTGGGGACAGCGATTGTCACCTTCCTGCGCCCCGCCACCCCCGTGGGGACCCTCAGGGACCCCCCTCGGGGACAGCCATGCCCCGAGCCCCCCGTGTCACCCGTGGGGACAAGGGACAGGGCCTGGCTGTGCCACCCCGCTAAGTGCCACCCCTGGGCCACCTGCTGCCACCCGGTGACCCCCACGTCCCCAGGGGTGACAGGGTGGCCTCGGGGACCCCCGGCACCGTCACCCCTGGGGATGGCGGGGTGGGGACGCTGGGGGGGCTCAGGAGGGGACAGCCCCCGCTTTGGGGACACACCTGTGGGAGCGACACGCGGGGACACACGTGTAACACAACCCCCCGTGCACACGCGTGTGTCGCCCCCACAGCGTCACCCCCACAGTGTCACCCCCTTGTCCCCGGGCACGCTCAGGTGTGCCACACGCAGCCCAGGTGTGCCCCGCGCGCGTGCCCCGCCCCGCCCGTGCCCTCCCCGCGTCCCACACGTGTCCCCACGCGTGTCCCCACGCACGTGGCGCCCCCCGGGCCGCCCCCGCCCCACGGGGACCCCCCCCGGGCTCCGCACGTGCCGCAGGTGGGCGCGGGGCACGTGAGCGCCTGGCACAGGTGAGGGGGTGGCACCCCCGGCACCCCCCCCCCGAGGGCAGCGGTGGCACGGGGGTGGCACCTGCAGCACCTGCAATGTCCCCGCAGCGCTGGGGACACCCCGGGGCCGCTGTCACCCCGCGGGGACACCCCCGGAGCGGCACACCAGGGGAGGGGACCCCGAGTCGGTCCCCAAAGGGGCCCAAAGGAGGCTTGGGGACACCCCGAGGGTCCCTGGGGACACCCCGAGGGTCCCTGGGGCTTTTTGGGGTGAGGGTCTTGGAGGGGAATGGGGTGCCCAGAGTGGGGGCTCAGGGGTTGGTTGGGATGGGATCCTCGGATGGGTCAGGGGTCTGGGTTTGGGGTTTGGGGGTCCCAATTTGGGGTTTGGGGGTCCCGGTTTGGGGTTTGGGGGTCCCAGTTTGGGGTTTAAAGGTCCCGGTTTGGGGGTCCCGGTTTGGGGTTTGGGGGGTCCCAATTTGCGGTTCAAGGGTCCCGGTTTGGGGTTTGAGGTGTCCCAGTTTGGGGGTCTCAGTTTGGGGTTTGGGGGTCCCAGTTTGCAGTTTAAGGGTCCCGATTTGGGGGTACCGATTTGGGGGTCCCAGTTTGTGGTTCGGGGGTCCTGCTCTGGGGGGGATCTCTCTTTTGGGGGGATCTCTCTTTGGGGGTCCCCCCGGGGCTCTCTCTGGGTTTGGGGTCTCTTGTTGGGTCTGGGGTCGCTCTCTGTGTTTGGGGGTCTCTCTTTGGGGTCTGGGGTCCCTCTTTCGGGTTGCAGTCTCTCCCTTTGGGTTTGGGGGTCTCTCTCTCTGGCTCTGGGGTCTCTCTCTGGCTCTGGGGTCTCCCTTTTGGGTCTGGGGTCCCTCTTTGGGGTTGCAGTCTCTCTCTGTGGCTCTGGGGTCTCCCTTTGGGGTCTGGGGTCTCTGTGGCTCTGGGCTCTCTCTGGGCGGGGGTCCCGCGGCCGGGGGTCACTCACAGCGCCCGCAGCTTGACCCAGACCTTCCTGCCGGGCACGGCCCTGGCGTCCAGCGGGGACGGGCACCCCCCGGCCGCGTCCAGCGCCGCCCGCTCCCGCTCCAGCCCCGGGAGGCTCCGCGGCGGCTCCATCGCCCCTGGGCACGGGCGGCGAGCGCGGCTCAGCCCGGCCCGGTCCCTCCGGTACCGCCCGGTACCCCCCGGTAGCCCCCGGTACCCCCCGGTACCCCGCGGTACCTCCCGGTGCCTCCCGGTACCCCCTGGTACCCCCCGGTCCCTCCGGTAGCCCCTCGGTCCCTCCGGTATCCCCTGGGCTCCTTCCCGTAGCCCCCCGGTCCCTCCGGTAGCCCCCCGGTCCCTCCCGGTGCTTTCCGTAACCCCGCGGTCCCTCCGGTAGCCCCCGCTCCTTCCCGGTATCCCCGGCTCCTTCCCGTAGCCCGCCGGTTCCTCCCGGTAACCCCCGCTTGGTTCCTCCCGGTGCCTCCCGGTGCCTCCCGTACCCCCCGCGCCTCCCCCGGCCCCGTCCGCCGGTGCCTCCCGCACCCCCGGAGCTGCCCCCGGGCCCCGTTCTCCGGTGTCTCCCGCGGGCCCCGGTAGCGGCCGCAGCCCCGGCGGGCGCCCCCCCGGCCCGGCCTCCCCCCGCCCCCCGGTAGCCGGCGGCTGCGCAGGCAGCACCGGAGCCAAGATGGATCCGGGCACCGGGGGTGGGAGCGGCGGCACGGGGGAACCGGGAGGGAGAGGCCGGGAACGGAGAAGCGGGAGGGGAGAACCGGGAACGGGGAAACCGGGAGGGAGAGCCGGGAACGGAGCACGGGGATGGGGGAACCGGGAGGGGAGAACCGGGGAGGGAGAGCCGCGATGGGAGAAGCGGGAACGGAGAACCGGGGAGGGAGAAGCGGAGGGAAGCGGGGGAGAAGGAGCGGGGATGGCAGCGCCGGCGCCGGGGATGCTGCGCGCTCCTACCGGGGGATGCTCGGCCGCTGCCGCCGCCGGTGCCGCCGGTGCCGCCGGTGCCGCCGGTGTCGCCCAGCCCCGGTGTCGCCGCTCGCGGTGCCCGCGGCCGCCGGCGCTGCCTCCGCCGCCCGGGGCTCGCCGCAACTTTCCCCGAGGCGGCCCCGGCACCGGCACCGGCACCGGCGGGCGGGGCGGGGCGGGGGGAGCCGGGGGCGGGCGCCGGGACCGGGGGGGTCCGCCCAGCCCCGCGCGGCGCCGGGACCCCCGGGGGAACGGGGGAGGGGGCGACGCCCCGGGACCCCCCAAGGGACACCCGAGAGACCCCCGGGACCCCCGGGGGAACGGGGGAGGGGGCGACGCCCCGGGACCCCCCAAGGGATCCCCAAGGGACCCCCGAGAGACCCCCGGGGGAACGGGGGAGGGGGCGACGCCCCGGGACCCCCCAAGGGACACCCGAGAGACCCCCGGGACCCCCCAAGGGACCCCCGGGGGAACGGGGGAGGGGGCGATGCCCCGGGACCCCCCAAGGGACCCCCGGGGGAACGGGGGAACGCGGGGGAGGGGGCGATGCCCGGGACCCCCCCAAGGAAGGGAGGGACCCCCGATCCCCCCGAGCGACCCCCGGGACCCCCCGAGGGACCCCCAGGATCCCCCCGGGGTTCTGCCCCAACCGGGGGGACCCCAAAACCTCCCGAAGATGGGGGGGGGGGTCAGGACCCCCGGGATCCGCGGGGCAAATGGGGAAGGGGAGATGCCCCGGGACCCCCGGCGGGGTCGTGGGGGCGCCCCTGGGTTGGGGAGGGGTCAGAGCCCCCCGCGACCCCCCCTGTGCGACCCCCGGCCCCGCTGTCCCCTCCCCTGGGGGGTCTGCAGCCCCCTCCCCATTACTGCGGGTCCTCACCTGGAGCTGGAGGGGACCCCCCCACACCCCCCGCCCCCCCACTCTGAGCGCCCCCAGACCCTCCCTGGAGCCCCTCGGGGGCGCTGCTGCACCGGGGGGGCTCGGGGGTGACCTGGGGGGGGTCAGGGTAACTCGGGGGTGACCCGGGGGGGGTCTCGGGCAGGTCCAGGGGGGGTTTTGGGGTGCGGGGACCTCAGGGATGGCACCGGGGGGGGTCTCAAAGATGGTCTGGGGGGTCTTGGGCTGCCCCGGGGGGTCTCAGGCCTGACCCGGGGGGGTTTGGGGGTGCAGGGGCCTCAGAACCGGCCTGGGGGGGTCTCGGGGTTGACCCGGGGGGGTCTCGGACTGGCCTGGGGGGGATTTGGGGTACAGGAACCCGAGGGATGGCCCAGGGGGGGGGTCTCAAGGCTGATTGGGGGGGGGTCTCAGAGATGGTCTGGGAGGGGTCTTGGGAGGGCCCGGGGGAATTTTTGGGGTCCGAGGACCTCGGGGCCGGCCCGGGGGGGGTCAGGGCTGATTAGGGGGTCTCGGGGCTGACTGGGGAGGGGTCTCAGAGATGGTCCGGGGGGGTCTCGGGGGTGGCCCGGGGGGGATTTGGGATGCAGGGACCCCATGACTGACATGGGGGGGGTCTCGGGGCTGACTGGGGAGGGGTCTCAGGCAGCCCCGGGGGGGTTTTGGGGTGCAAGGCCCTCATGGCTGACCTGGGGGAAGGGGTCTCAGGGCTCAATGGGGGGGGGGGGTCCCAGGGCCGGCCAGGGGGGGTTTAGGGGTACGGGGACCCCATGACTGACCTGGGGAGGGGTCTCAGGGCTGACCCAGGGGGATCTCAAGGCGGATTGGGGGGGGTCTCAGAGATGGTCTGGGAGGGGTCTTGGGCGGGCCCGGGGGAATTTTTGGGGTCCGAGGACCTCGGGGTCGGCCCGGGGGGGATCTCAGAGATGGCCTGGGGGGGGGTCCCAGCCATCCCCGGGGGGGTTTGGGGGTTCAGGGACCCCATGACTGACATGGGGGGTTGGGGGTCTCGGGGCTGATTGGGGAGGGGTCTCAGCCATCCCCGGGGGGAGTTTCGGGGTTCGGCCCCCCCCCCCCCCCCCCGCCGCCTCCCCGCACGTTCCCAGCAGCGCTGATCATCATCATCACCATCATCATCATCATCATCAGCCTTTATGTAACGCCGTGGGTGGGAGCAGCGCCCACCTCGGCACCGCGGGGATTTGGGGGGGGCGGGCCAGGTGAACCCCAACCCCCCCCCACCAGCCCTGGGTGCGCCCCCACCCCGGGGTGCCCCCCCCGAGCCCGCCCCAAAAGGATTTCGGGGGCGCTCAAAGCGATTTTGGGGTTCTCGAGCTGATTTCGGGGGTCTCCGACTCATTCCGGATAAACTCGGGGGGCCCCAGAGTGACTTTGGGGGTCCTCGATGTGATTTTGGGGGTCCTCGATGTGATTTTGGGGGTCCTCAAAGTGATTTTGGGGGTCCTCAATGTGATTTTGGGGCTCCTCGATGTGATTTTGGGGGTCCTCGATGTGATTTTGGGGGTCCTCGATGTGATTTTGGGGGTCCTCAATGTGATTTTGGGTTTCTCGAACTCATTTTAGGGGTCTCAGACTCATTTCAGGGGTCTCCAACTCATTTTGGGGGTCTCAAACACATTTGGGCCTTCTCAAACAGATTTGGGGATCCTCGAATTGATTTCAGGTGTCTCCAGTTAAACTCGGGGGTCCTCAAAGTGATTTTGGGGGTTCTCAAATTGATTTGGGGGTCCTCAAACCGATTTTAGGGGTCCCAAAAGTAAATTTTGAGGTCCCAAACTCATTTTGGGGTTCTCAAGTTGATTTGGGGATCCTCGAATCGATTTCAGGGGTCCCAAAGTCATTTTGGGGGTCTCCAACTCATTTTGGGGATCTCCCACTCATTTTGGGGTCCTCAAACTGATTTGGGGATCCTCACACTGATTTCAGGGGTCCTAAATTCATTTTTGAGGCCCCAAACTCATTTTGGGGTTCTCAACTTGGTTTGGGGGATCCTCGAACTGGTTTTAGGGGTCTCAAACTCATTTTGGGGGTCCCAAACTCATTTTGGGGTTCTCAAACTGATTTGGGGGATCCTCACACTGATTTCAGGGATCCTGAACCGATTTCAGGGATCTCAGACTCATTTCGGGGGTCTCCCACTGATTTCGGGGGTCCCAAACTCATTTTTGGGGGTCTCCCACTCAATTTTGGGGCCCCTCGAACCAATCTCAGAGCCCCCAAATCTCTTTGTGTCCCTTTTGGGTTCCCCGCGCTCATTTTGGGGCTCCCCGGCCGCGTTCCGGGCTTTGATGAAAACCCCAAATTTTCAAATTTTCACTTTTTTTTACGGTGGAACTTTGGGGGGGGGGAGGGGCAGAGTTTTGGGGTGGGGGCGGCCCCGGGGGGGCCCCGTGGGCGGGGCCGGGTGGGCGCGCGCGAGACAAAAGCGGGAAAAGGGGGGGTCGGGGGGGGGGTCGGGAACGCTCGTGATTGACGAGCCCGAAATAAACGGGAATCAATGGGAATAAATGGAATTATTCGAGGGAATTAAAGGGAATTAAAGGGAATTAAAGCCGTGCCGGGAGCGGGGAGGGGGCGGCCGAGCCCCTGGGGAGCGCGGGGGGGGCGCGGGGGGGGTCGCTCCGGGGTCGTTCCGCACCTCCCTGCTCAAGGGGGGGTGATTTGGAATTTTTGGGGTTTTTTTCCTTATATTTTTGGGGGGTTTTCCCCTTTTTCTGGGTTTTTTTTCCTTTTATTTTTGGGGTTTTTTCCTTTTGTTTTTCGATTCTTGGGTGGGGGGGTCGTTCCGCACCTCCCTGCTCAAGGGGGGGTGATTTGGAATTTTTGGGGTTTTTTCCTTTTATTTTGGGGGTTTTTTCCTTTTATTTTTGGGGTTTTTTTCCTTTTGTTTCTGGGGTTTATGGCGGGGGGGGTCGTTCTGCACCTCCCTGCTCAAAGAGGGGTGATTTGGAATTTTTGGGGTTTTTTTCCTTTTATTTTTGGGGTTTTTTTCCCCTTTTTCTGGGGTTTTTTTCCTTTTATTTTTGGGGGTTTTTCCTTTTATTTGGGGTTTTTTCCCCCTTTTTCTGGGTTTTTTTTCCTTTTATTTTTGGGGTTTTTTTTTCCTTTTGTTTCTGGGGTTTATGGCGGGGGGGTCGTTCCGCACCTCCCTGCTCAAAGAGGGGTGATTTGGAATTTTTGGGTTTTTTTTCCTTTTATTTTTGGGGGTTTTTTCCCCTTTTTCTGGGGTTTTTTTCCTTTTATTTTTGGGGGTTTTTCCTTTTATTTGGGGGTTTTTCCCCTTTTTCTGGGTTTTTTTTCCTTTCATTTTTGGAGATTTTTCCTTTTGTTTTTTGGGGTTTTTTTTGTTTTAAGGCGATTTTTGCCGGGCGCTTTTTGGGCCGGGTTTTTGGGGGGGGTCTCGGTCCCGGGGGGGTCCTCGGGGGGGGGCTCGGCGGGCGCTGCCGCCGCTGCCGGTGACTCATCCCGGAGCCGCCGCCGTGCGCGGAATGGCAACGGGAGGGGAACCGAGCCGGGCACGGCAGGGGCACCGAAAATACCCGGGGGAGGGAAAAAAAAAATTTAAAAAAAATTCAGAAATAAAATATAAATATAAATATAAAATATAAAATAAAAATAAAATAAAATATAAAATTAAAATATAAAATAAAATACAATAAAATATAAAATAAAATAAAACAAAAAATAAAATATAAAATATAAAATATAAAATATAAAATATAAAATATAAAATATAAAATTGAAATAAAATAAAATAAAATATACAATAAAATATAAAATAAAATAAAATAAAAAATACAATAAAATATAAAATAAAATAAAACAAAAAATAAAATATAAAATATAAAATATAAAATATAAAATTGAAATAAAATAAAATAAAATATACAATAAAATATAAAATAAAATAAAATAAAATATACAATATAAAATAAAATAAAATGTAAAATTAAAATAAAATAAAATAAAATATAAAATATAAAATAAAATAAAATAAAATATAAAATATAAAATATAAAATATAAAATATAAAATAAAATAAAATAAAATAAAATAAAATAAAATAAAATAAAATAAAATAAAATAAAATAAAATACCCGGAGGGGCGTGGGGAGAGCGGGAACGGGGCTGGCAACGAGAGGCGGGAGGGAAACTGAGGCACGGCCCGGCGGGAGGGAGCGGGAGCGGAACGGGGGGAAAATCCCGAGGGGAATCGGGGGGGGCGACGCCTTCTGAACCCCCCCGGACACCCCCGGACACCCCCGGACACCCCAGGACGGCCCCAGAGCCCCCCGAGGGTCCCGGAACGCCCCAATAACGGCCGAGAGGTGAATTCGGGGTGAGAAGCGGATTTAATGACAGCGGCGGCAGCGGGGGGACAGCGAGGGACAATGGGGACATTTGGGGACACTTGGGGACATTTGGGGACATTTGGGGACACTTGGGGACATTTGGGGACAGGGTGGGGGCAGCCAGTGGTGGGGGGGGGCGGTGAGGGGAGAGTTTGGGGGTCTCGGAGGGACGGGGGGGACCAGGAAGGGATTTTGAGGGACAGGGAGGGGATTTGGGGTCGGGGGTCCTGCGGGTGAGTTGGGAGATTTAGGGAGGAGATCCGGGGGTCCTGGGAGGGAACAGAGTTTGGGATCTGGGGGTCGTGGGGTGACAGGGAGGGGGATTTGGGGTCGGGGGTCCTGGCGGTGGGTGGGTGGGTTGAAGAATTTGGGGATTTGGGGCACGGGGATCAGGCGGGGATCTCGGGGGTGGAACGAGGGGGGTCCCGATGCTGCTCGGACAGGGGTCCTGCTCAGTGCTGGGGGGCCCGGCCGGGGGTCCCGGGGGTCCCGGGGTCCCGGTCAGTGCTGGGGGTTCCAGCCGGGGGTCCCGGGGGTCCCGGGGGTCCCGGGGGTCCCGGTCAGTGCTGGGGGGCCCGGCCGGGGGTCTCCCGGCACACCTGGCGGAAGGCGTTGCGCAGCAGCACGTACGGGAAGCAGCTCTCCAGCATGTCCAGCGTCAGGAAGGACGACTCGGCCACGATCTTTGGGGTGGGGGGCACCCATAAACACCCATTGGCACCCATCGGCACCCATCGGCACCCATCGGCACCCATTGGCACCCATAAACACCCATAAACACCCATCGGCACCCATTGGCACCCATCGGCACCCATCGGCACCCATCGGCACCCATCGGCACCCATTGGCACCCATCGGCACCCATTGGCACCCATAAACACCCATCGGCACCCATCGGCACCCATTGGCACCCATCGTGACCCATCAGCGCCCCCCCACTCCTGCCGACCCCCCCTGCAGCTCCCCCGGGCCGGCTCAGGGTGAAATATTTGCAATATTTGCAATATTTGCAATATTTGCATTGAAATCGCTCCGGGCGCCAGGTGTCCCAGGTGTCACGCCCAGGTGTCCCCCCCAGGTGTCCCCAGGTGTCCCCCCCAGGTGTCCACAGGTTCCCCCCATGTCCCCCCTAGGTGTCCACAGGTTCCCCCCATGTCCCCCCCAGGTGTCTCCCGTATCCCAGCTGTCACCCCAGGTGTCACAGATGTCTCCACCAGGTGTCCCCATGTCCCTCCCAGGTGTCCCCCCCAGGTGTCCCCATCAGGTGTCCCCACCAGGTGTCCCCAGGTGTCCCCCCAGGTGTCCCCATGTCCCCATCAGGTGTCCCCAGGTGTCCCCAGGTGTCCCCCCAGGTGTCCCCATGTCCCCACCAGGTGTCCCCAGGTGTCCCAGGTGTCCCCATCAGGTGTCCCCAGGTGTCCCCAGGTGTCCCCAGGTCCCCACCAGGTGCAGCAGCAGCACGATCGAGTCCTGGTTGCGCAGCCGCACCTTGTCCGGCTCCTGGGCCAGCTGCAGGAGGCTGCTGGAGGCCAGCTGGGGACACGGGGGACAATGGGGGGACAGTGACGGGGACAGGGGGACAGCAGGGACAGCCACAGGGACAGCAGGGACAGGGACAGTTGGGGACAGCGGGGACAGGGTCGAGAACAGGGTCAGTCAAGGAGAGCAGGGACAGAACCAGCCCAGAGGGGACAGGGACAGTGCCAGCCCCAGGGAGGGGACAGTGCCAGCCCCAGGGAGGGGACAGTGCCACCCCGGAGGGGACAGTGCCACTCCAGAGGGGACAGGGACAATGCCAGCCCCAGGGAGGGGACAGTGCCACCCCGGAGGGGACAGTGCCACCCCGGAGGGGACAGTGCCACTCCAGAGGGGACAGGGACAATGCCAGCCCCAGGGAGGGCACAGGGGCAGTGCCAGCCCCAGCGAGGGGACAGTGCCAGCCCCAAGAAGGGACAGTGCCACCCCGGAGGGGACAGGGACAGTGCCAGCCCCAAGAGGGGACAGTGCCACCCCAGACGGGACAGGGACAGTGCCAGCCCCAGGAGGGCACAGGGACAGGGCCAGCCCCAGGGAGGGGACAGTGCCAGCCCCAGGGAGGGGACAGTGATGCCCCAGAGGGGACAGGGACAGTGCCAGCCCCAGGAGGGCACAAGGGGCAGTGCCAGCCCCAGGGAGGGGACAGTGCCACCCCAGACGGGACAGGGACAGTGCCAGCCCCAAGAGGGGACAGTGCCACCCCAGTGGGGACAGTGCCACCCCAGAGGGGACAGTGCCATGCCAGGCTCACCAGCAGGAACTCCTTGAGGTGCGTCTCGATGTTCTTGCCGTGCACGGTGAAGAGCGCGGCCGAGAGCTGCACGATGGCCTTGGCCAGGCAGTGCACGTTGTTGTTGTGGCCTGGGGACACCGCGGGGACATCGGGGACATCGGGGGGACACGGGGTGGGAGTCAGTGAAGGGGGGGACACGGGAAAATTGGGGATTCGGGAAGGCTGGGGACATGGGGAGGGCTTGGGGACACGGAAAGGTGTTGGGGACACTCAGATGTTGGTGGTGAAGGTGATGGGATACGGGAATGTTGGGGACAACCCAGAGTCTCCACAGTGCCACCTCCCTTGGTGACAGTCGTGGTGTCCCCCCAAACCTTCTGCTGTGACAATGGGACAGTGAGAACTGCCAGCATGGGGACATGGGGACACACAGAGGGACGTGGGGACACACAGGGACATGGGGACACACAGAGGGACATGGGGACACACAGAGGGACATGGGGACACACAGGGACATGGGGACACACAGAGGGACGTGGGGACACACAGAGGGACATGGGGACACACAGGGACATGGGGACACACAGAGGGACGTGGGGACACACAGGGACATGGGGACACACAGAGGGACATGGGGACATGAGGACACAGGGGCTCAAGGGACACTGGGGACAGGGGGACATGGGGACACACAGAGAGACCCTGGGGACATGGGGACATGAGGACAGGGACACAGGGGACAGGGGGACACAGGGGACATGGGGACACAAAGGGACACAGGGGACACAAAGGGGACAAAAAGGGGACACAAAGGGACACAAAGGGGACACAAAGGGGACACAAAGGGACACAAAGGGACACAGGGGACACAAAGGGGACACAAAGGGGACACAAAGGGGACACAAAGGGACACAGGGTCACTGCCCCCCTCACCGTCCAGCTCGGGGTTGTAGAGGGACGCGGGGTCAGCGGCCAGCAGGGGCAGGGACACGGCCACGAACACCAGGAGCAGGCAGGACACCTTGTAATCCTCCTCGGGGGACACGGCCTCTGCCGAGGGGACAGCGCGGTGACAGCGCCACCCAAGAGGTGACAGCGCCACCCGGGCTGTGACAGCGCCACCCGGGCTGTGACAGCGCCACCCGGGAGGTGACAGTGCCACCCCACGGTGACGGCACCACCCTGGAGGTGACAGCGCCACCCGGGAGGTGACGGCGCCACCCGGGAGGTGACAGCGCCACCCTGGAGGTGACAGCGCCACCCGGGAGGTGACAGCGCCACCCGCGGTGTCCCCAGACCCCCCGCACCTGTCCTGTGCCCCGCCAGGGCCGTGACCAGCGCCGGGTCCACCTCGCACGGGACCCCCGCAGCCGAGGCCAGCTCGAAGATGCTCAGGGTGACCTGGGGACAGGGTCACGCGGTGTCACGCGGTGTCACGCGGTGTCACGCGGTGTCACAATGCCAACTCCCCCCCGTGTCCCTGTCCCCACCTGGATGTCGGTGTCCGGGGTCACCACGTCCGCCAGGCACTCGATGGGGCCCATCAGGAACGGGCAGTGCTGGGAGAACACCTGGGGGGGCGGGCGGGGGGTCAGGGGGTGCTGGGACCCCAAAATGGGGGGTGCTGGGACCCCAAAATGGGGGGTGCTGGGACCCCAAAATGGGGGGATTGGGTCCCCAAAATGGGGGGGTCAGATATCCCCAAATGGCGGGACTGGGACCCAAATGGGGGGAGGTCATGCGTCCCCAAATGGGGCTCAGGGGGGTCCTAGGCCACAAATGGGGGGGACTGGGACCCCAAAATGGGGGGGACTGGGACCCCAAAAAGGAAGGAGGGGGGGTCACGTGTCCCCAAATGAGGGTTCTGGGTGCCAAAATGGGGGGACTGGGTTCCCAAATGGGGATGGGGGTCCTAGGTCCCCAAATGGGGGTCCTGGGCCCCAAAATGGGGAGGTCTTGGGCCTCCAAATGGGGGGACTGTGTCCCCAAATGGGGGTCAGGGAGGTCCTGGGCTCAAAATGGGGGGACTGGGTCCCCAAATGGGGGGGGGGGGGAGATCCTGTGTCCCCAAATGGGGGGAGATCCTGTGTCCTCAAATGGGGGGATGGGGTCCCAAGATGGGGGCTTCTGGGTCCCCAAATGGGGGTCAGGGGTGTCCTGTGTCCCCAAATGGGTGTCCTGGAGGGATCCCAGGGTCTGGGGGTGTCCTGGGGGGGGATCCCAGCATCTGGGGGTGCCTCAGGGGTGTCCCAGGGTCTGGGGGTTCCCCGGGGGGGTCCCATGGGGGTCCCACCTCCCGCAGGCCCTGCTGGGCCATGGCGCGGAAGCTCAGGATCTCCCCGATGATGGTCATGCGCTTCAGGACGTTCTCGGCCGCTGTGGGGACACGCGGGGGACAGCGGGGTGACACGGGTGACACCCCTGTGTGCCACCCTCCATGTGCCACCCCCTGTGCCACTCACAGCTCAGGCGGGGCAGCAGCGCCGGCCTCTGCTCGGCCCGGCAGCAGCGCAGCTGCACCAGCGTGTCCATGTTCTCCACCACCAGCTTCTGCGGGGACAATGGGGACACCACTGGGGACGCTGGGGACACTGGGGACACTGGGGATGCTGGGGATATTGGGGACACTGGGACACTGGGGACACTGGGGACATTGGGGGTGCTGGGGACACTGGGGACAGTGGGGACATTGGGGACATTGGGGGTGCTGGGGACACTGGGGACGCTGGGGACACTGGAGATGCTGGGGACGCTGGGGATGCTGGGGACATTGGGGATACTGGGAACAGTGGGGACACTGGGGACACTGGGGACACTGGGGGACATTGGGGACACTGGGGGACACTGGGGATGCTGGGGACATTGGGGACACTGGGGGACATTGGGACACTGGGGACACTGGGGATGCTGGGGACATTGGGGACACTGGGGGACACTGGGGATGCTGGGGACACTGGGGACACTGGGGGACACTGGGGATGCTGGGGACACTGGGGGACATTGGGGATACGGGGACACTGGGGACACTGGGGACACTGAGGACACGGGGGGTCATTGGGGATACTGGGGACACTGGGGACATTGGGGGACCTGGCATCTCCCACCATTCCAAGGGGCAGGCAGGTACAGGGTTGGGGTGGCACTAGGATGTGTCCCCTGTCCCCAGCCCCTGTCCCCAGCCCCTGTCCCTGTCCCTGTCCCCTGTCCCCAGCCCCTGTCCCTGTCCCCGTCCCCTGTCCCTGTCCCCAGCCCCTGTCCCCTGTCCCTGTCCCCGTACCTTCAGCTCTGCCACCTGGGACCCCACGTGCCACATCAGGTTCTCGCTCAGGAACCTCATCCCGTAGGGCCCGATGAGCTCGGCCAGCGCCCGCATCTCTGCAGAGGGGACAGGTGGGGACAGGTGGGGACACTGGGGGGACAGGAGGTGACAGCCACCCCTCCAAGCCCCCCCAGCCCACCTGAGACGTCGGAGAACTCGGCGGCGCTGAACGGGGGCTGCTCCTCGCGGGGCACCGTGGTGAAGGCCTGGAGGGCCGGGGACAGGAGCACGGCCCCGGTGCTGGCCTGGCGCAGCAGCGCCTCCAGGTACCTGTGGGGACACCGCTGTCACCTGCGGCACTGTCACCTGTCACCTATGGCAGTGTCACCCTGGGCAAGTGTCACCTATGGCACTGTCACCCACAGCAATGTCAGCCATGGCAAGGTCACCCACGGCAATTGCACCCATATCCGTGCTGCCACCACCCTGTCCCCATGTCCCCAGCCCCTATGGGTGACCCTGTCCTCATGTCCCCCCCCCCCCCATGCAGTGACCCTGCCACTCCGTCCCTGTCCCCTCCATGGTGGCACTGACCAGTCGGTGTAGATGGCGGTCAGCGTGGGCTGCCTGTCCCACAGTGACCCTGTCCCACGTCCCCATGTCCCCATGATGGCACTGACCAGTCGGTGTAGGTGGCGGTCAGCATGGGCTGCCTGTCCCACAGTGACCCTGTCCCCATGTCCCCCCTGGTGTCACTGACCAGTCGGTGTAGATGGCGGTCACAGTGACCTGTCCCCAGCCCCTATGGGTGACCCTGTCACCATGTCCCCATGTCCCCATTGGTGTCACTGACCAGTCGGTGTAGATGGCCATCAGCGTGGGCAGCCTGTCCCACAGTGACCCTGTCCCCATGTCCCCCCTGGTGTCACTGACCAGTCGGTGTAGATGGCGGTCAGCTTGGGCTGCTCGCTGCCTGTCCCATGTCCCCATGTCCCCATGTCCCCCATGGTGGCACTGACCAGTCGGTGTAGATGGCGGTCACAGTGACCCTGTCCCCATGTCTCCGTTGGCACCTTTTACGACAGTCGCACTTTACGACACCTTTTATGACAGTAGCACTTTACGACACCTTTTACGACAGTCGCGCTTTACGACACCTTTTACGACAGTAGCGCTTTACGGCTATCCCCATGTCCCCACGGTGTCACTGACCAGTTGGTGTAGATGGCGGTCAACGTGGGCTGCCCACTGCCTGTCCCCATGTCCCCATGTCCCCATGTCCCCACGGTGTCACTGACCAGTCGGTGTAGATGGCGGTCAGCGTGGGCTGCCTGTCCCACAGTGACCCTGCCACCCTGTCCCCATGTCCCCAGCCCCTATGGGTGACGCTGTCCCCATGTCCCCACGGTGTCAATGACCACTCGGTGTAGATGGCAGTCAGCGTGGGCTGCCCGCTGCCTGTTCCACAGTGACCCTGCCACCCTGTCCCCATGTCCCCAGCCCCTATGGGTGACGCTGTCCCCATGTCCCCACGGTGTCACTGACCAGTCGGTGTAGATGGCGGTCAGCGTGGGCTGCCTGCTGCCTGTCCCCATGTCCCCGTGTCCCCATGTCCCCACGGTGTCACTGACCAGTCGGTGTAGATGGCGGTCAGCGTGGGCTGCCCGCTGCCGTCGCGGGGGTGGCTCTGCTGCAGCAGCACCGTCCGCAGCAGCCGCGCCGTGTCCAGGGCCACCAGGTGTCCCAGGCGCTGCACCAGCCCCATGTAGGCGCCCAGCCCCGCCAGCACCTCCGAGGGCCGCGCCACCTCCTGCGAGGCCTGGCTGTACCCGGCCATGGCCACGATGGCCCTGCGGGGACATGGGGACCGTGAGGGACAGGCAGGGTGTCACCTCGGCCCTGCGTGTCCCCGGTGTGTGCTCAGCGTGTCCTCTCAGCCCTGCGTGTCCCCAGTGTGTCCCCTCGGTCCCACATGTCCCCGGCATGTCTGCGGCGTGTTCAAAGTGTGTCCCCTCAGTCCCGTGTGTCCCCAATGCGTCCCCTCAGCCCCACGTTGCCCCCTCAGCCCTACATGTCCCCTCAGCCCCACGTGTCCCCAGCATAGCCCCAGCATGGCCCCAGCGTGTTCCCTCAGCCCCCCATGTCCCCTTGGCCCTGTGTGGCCCCAGTGTGTCCCCTCAGCCGCCCGTGTCCCCTCAGCCCTGCATGTCCCCAGCATGTCCACAGCATGTCCCCAGCGTGTCCCCTCAGCCCTGCATGTCCCCAGCATGTCTCCAGCATGTCCCCAGTGTGTCCCCACAGCCCCATGTGTCTCCTTGGCCCCACGTGTCCCCAGCATGTCCCCTCAGCCCTGCATGTCCCCTTGGCCCCACGTGTCCCCCTCAGCCCCACGTGTCCCCACTTGGTCAGGCGCGCCTCCAGGTGGCTGCTCAGGTACTCGGCCGGCGTCACCGTGTGCCCGAAGACGGTGAAGTTGGGGACGTGGTTGAGGCTCAGGGACAGCTCGGCCAGGGTCAGGTGCAGCTTGTCCATGCTGGGGGACAGTCATGATGTGACCCCGTGGGGACAATCCACGGGGACAATCACGGTGTGACCCCATCAGGACAATCACACAATGTCCCCACGCCACACCCAAGCTCTGGTGGCTTCAGGTGAGCTCCTGAAGACCCCAGAGGCCACCAAGACCCCAAAGGCCACCAAGAGCCCAAAGGTCCTGGAGACCCCAAAGGCCACCAAGAGCTCAAAGGTCCTGGAGACCCCAAAGGCCACCAAGACCTCAAAGGCCACCAAGAGCCCAAAGGTCCTGAAGCCCCCCAAATCCACTGAGCCCCCAGAGGTTCTGAAGCCCCCAAAGGCACTGAGCCCCCAGAGGTTCTGGAGACCACCAAAGTCCCCAGAACCGTGACCCCGTGGGGACAGTCCCTCCCCTGGGTGGCGCTCACTTGGTGGTCAGGGTCCGGTCCCGCCGGTGGCTCTCTGTCCCCGGTTTGTCCCTTTGGGGGTCCCCCTTGCGGGGCGGCTGCTTCGGGGTTTTCTTGACGCGGGCTCTGCTGATGGTGGCTGCACAGTGCTTGGGGAGGAGCTGCGGGGCGGGGACAGGGGCGTGGGGACATGGGGACATGGGGACAGGGTCATGGGGACGCCCCAAACGTAGCCACCATGGCCACAGGCCACCGTCCCCAAGGGCTGGGTCAGGGGATGTCCCACCAGGTTCAGCCCCCATGGAGGAACTTCCCCATCCCGAGGGTTTGTGGGGACAGGGGGACGAGGGGACAGAGAGGCCATGGAGAGCCTGATGGCCACAGAGACCCCAGAGGTTCTGGAGACCCCAAAGGCCACAGAGATCCTCAGGCTGATGGAGACCTCGAGGTGGTGGAGACCCCAAAAGGCAGAGGGATCCTGAAGGTGTGAGGACCCCAAAGGCCAGTGAACCCCCAAAGGTGCTGGAGCCTCCAGAGGTTCTGGAGTCCCTAAAGGTCCTGGAGCCCCCAAAGTCCACCAAGAGCCCAAAGATCCTGAAACCCCCAAAAGTCCTGGAGACCCCAAATCCTGAAACCCTCAAAAGTCCTGGAGACCCCAAAGGTCCTGGAGACCCCAAAGGCCACCAAGACCCCAAAGGCCACCAAGATCCCAAAGGTCCTGAAGGCCCCAAAGGTCACCAATCCCTCTAAAAGTCCCAGACCCCCCGGCCTCCCCCGAGCCCCCCAGAGGTCCCAGATGCTCCCAGACCCCCCAGACCTGCTGGCTCAGGTTGTGCTGCTCGGCGCAGGCGTCCAGGACGCAGCCGCTGCCCACCCGCGCCAGCTCCTCCAGGAACTTGTGGCACAGCCCCAGCGCCGCCTTCTCCAGCTGGGGGTACTGGGGGGACAGGGCACCCCTCAGAGCTGGGGACGGGGCTGGGGGACCCCCCAAACCCCCCCCCAGGTGTCACCCACCTCCTCGGGGCACATGGGGTGCTGGCAGCGCGAGAAGTGGGCGCAGAGCAGGGGGAAGGCGATGGCGAAACGCAGCATGGACGGCTCGTCCAGCGTCTGCGCGAACATGCGCTCCAGGGGACGGGGGTAGAAACTGGGGACAGGAGGGGACAGGGATGGGGACAGGGATGGGGACAGGGATGGGGACAGGGGACAGGGTCAGCAGGGACAGGGACGGGGACAGGGATGGGGACAGGGGACACCAAGAACATCCGCTCCAGGGGATGGGGGTAGAAACTGGGGACAGGAGGGGACAGGGATGGGGACAGGGGACAGGGTCAGCAGGGACAGGGATGGGGACAGGGATGGGGACAGGGGACACCAAGAACATCCGCTCCAGGGGACGGGGATAGAAACTGGGGACAGGGACACAGATGGGGACAGGGGACAGGGTCAGCAGGGTCAGGGATGGGGACAGGGATGGGGGCAGGGGACACCAAGAACATCCGCTCCAGGGGACGGGGGTAGAAACTGGGGACAGGAGGGGACAGGGATGGGGACAGGGATGGGGACAGGGATGGAGACGGGGACAGGGACAGGGACGGGGACAGGGACAGGGGCTCACCAGAGGTGGGACAGGTCGGAGGTCTCGTCCAGCAGCTCCTCGGGCCGGTCCAGCAGGCGCGTGTGGAACACCACCAGGCTCATGGCACGGCCAACGTCAGCGTTGGAGCTCAGCGGCAGCGCGGCCTTGGCCACGCTCGTGTAGGCCTGGGACAGCCAGGGGACAGCCATGGGGACAGGGACAGGGACATGGGGACAGCCATGGGGACAGCCAGGGGACAGCCATGGGGACAGGGACAGGGACATGGGGACAGCCATGGGGACAGCATCAGGGTCAGGGGGACAAAGATGGGGACAGGGGAAGGGACAGCAGGGACAGGATCGGGCTCAGGGGACATGGGGACAGCAGGGACATGGGGACAATGGTGGGGACAGGGACAGGGGGACAAGTTTGGGAGCAGCAGGGACAGGGGAGGAATGGGATTGGCGCAGGGATGGGGACAAGGGTGGAGACTGGGACAGGGACATGGGGACATGGGGACATGGGGACAGGGACATGGGGACAGGGACAGTGCCAGCACCTGGAGCCGGAACCAGTCCAGGCGCAGCGCGGTGAAGTCGAACTGCTCCTGCTCATCCACTGCGGGGACAGAGGGGACACGGGGACAGGGCTGCGGGTGGCAGTGCCACCACAGGGGACCGGGGCCCGGGATTGTCCCAGAGCTCCCGGGAGAGCGGGGACACCGAGCTGGGGTGGCACCGGCCACACGGTGAGGGGACAATGCGGGCCGGGATGGGACAAACCCGCACCTTCCTTGGCCGCCAGAGCCGAGAGGGAGCTGACGAAGGACGAGAGGATCACGGACTCCTCCTCGGGGCACACCGAGAGGTTCTGCGGGCACAGGGGGGCTCAGGGGGCTCAGGGGGGCTCAGGGGACCCCCACGGGGCTCAGGGGGGCTCAGGGGACCCTCCGGGGGTACCTGGATGACGTCGCTGAGCACGAGGGCGTCGAAGCGGGCCAGGTAGTGCCGGTGGTAGCGGCGCAGGAGCCGCAGGTGCCGCCGCACCAGGGCCCGCAGCTGCTCCAGCGCGAACAGCAGCTCCGCCAGGCGGCTGCGCCGGGGCGGGGGGCGGTCAGAGAGACCCCCCGAAACCCCCCCGGGGGGCAGCAGGGACCCCCCGAGTGAGCCCGGAACTCCTGAACCCCCCCAGTGCCTCCCGAACCCACCCAAAAATCCCGAACACCCCCCCAGTGACCCCCGAACCCACCCAAAAATCCCGAACACCCCCAGTGCCCCCCGAACCCCCCCAAAATCTCTGAACATCCTCAGAACCCCACCCTGAACCCCCTCGAACCCCCCCAGTGCCCCCCGAACCCACCCAAAACTCCCGAACCCCCCCAGTGCCCCCCGAACCCACCCAAAAATCCCGAACACCCCCCCAGTGCCCCCCGAACCCACCCAAAAATCCCGAACCTCCCAAACCACCCCAAAACTTCTGAAAACACCCGAAACTCCTGAACCCACCCAAATCCTCTCAACGTCCTCAGAACCCCACAAGGACCCCCCCAAAATCCCCCCCAAACGCCCCCAAAATTCCTGAACCCAGCCAGTGCCCCCCCAAACGCCCCCAAAATTCCTGAACCCCCCCAAAACTCTCGAACCCCCCCAAAAAAAACCTCTGAACGTCCTCAGAAACCCACAAGGACCCCCCGCCCAAAAATCCACCCAGTGCCCCCCGAACACCCCAAAAATCGCTGAACCCCCCCCCCAAATCCGGGGGGTCCCCTCCCGGTCCCCACCTGTCGCTGAAGTCCTCGGGGTTCTTGCTCTTGGTCACGTGCTCGGCATGTCGCGACAGCCAGCTCACCTCGTCGCGACACAGCGACAGCGCCACGAACACCAGCAGGGCCTGAGGGGGGGCGGCAAGGGGGTCGGGACCCCCCAAAATCTCCCAAATGCGTCCCAAAACCTCCCAGAATCCCACCCAAAATCTCCCGATTTTTCCCCCAAAACCTCCCAGAATCCCCCCCAAAATCTCCCAAATGCATCCCAAAACCTCCCAGAATCCCCCCAAAATCTCCCGAAATTTCCCCCAAAACCTCCCAGGATCCCCCCCAAAATCTCCCGAAATTTCCCCCAAAACCTCCCAGGATCCCCCCCAAAATCTCCCGAAATTTCCCCCAAAACCTCCCAGGATCCCCCCCAAAATCTCCCGAAATTTCCCCCAAAACCTCCCAGAATCCCCCCCAAAATCTCCCGAAATTCCCCTCCCAAATCTCCCCAAAATCTTCGCGAATCCCCCAAAATCTCTGAAATCCCCCCAAAATCCCCCAAAATCTCACAAATGTCCCCTCAAAATCCCCCCTAAACATCTCAACCCCCCCCCTTAAGCCCCCCAAGTATCTCCCAAAATTTCCTCAAAACCCTCCAAAACTTCCTCAAATCCCCTCAAAAACCCCCCAAACTTCCTCAAATCCCCCCAAAATCCCCTCAAAAATCCCCCCAAATTTCCTCAAATGCTCCCAAAATCTCTCAAATCCCCTTGAAATTCCCCCCAAATCCCCCCAAAATCTCCCTGAATCCCCCTCTAAATCTCTGAAATCCCCCCCAAAACCCCCCAAAATCTCACAAATGTCCCCTCAAAATCCCCCAAAACTTCCTCAAATCCCCCCCAAAATCCCCCATAAACCCCCCAAATTCCCCAAAATCCCCCCCAAATCGCCCCAAATCCGCACCTTGGGTCCGAGCAGGCCGGGCTGATCCTCCAGCAGCGCCGCCAGCTCCCGCACGGCCCCGCGCAGGAACGAGCGGCGGCCCCGGTGCAGCGCCGGGCTGGGGGGCACAGGGGGAATTTGGGGGGCTTTGGGGGGGGTTTGGGGGTCCCCGGGGGTCTCTGGGGTCGGGGGGACCCGGGGTGGGACAGGAGGGGACACGGAGGGGACACGAGGAGGGGACAGGAGCCAGCACAGGAATCAGGGGTGGTGTCATGGGGATGGGGAAGGGTTGAGGGGATTTGGGGGTGTCAGGATGGGGACGGGGTGGGGTCAGGATGGGGACAAGGGGGGGGTCACGGCCGGGGTCACCCCGGAGACCCCCCCAGACACCCCCAGGGGACAGCAAAGGGCAAAGGGGGCGATGTGGGTGAAACCGGGGAGAGACCCCCCAGGAACCCCCCGGGTTTGGGGTGCTCTGGGATCTTCCAGTCCCCCAAACCCCCCAGGACCCCCCAAACCCCCCCAGGAACCCCAAAACTCCCCAGGAACCCCTCGGGTTTGGGGTGCTCTGGGATCTCCCATGGCCCCAAACCCCCCGGGACCCCCCAAACCCCCCAGGAACCCCTCGGGTTTGGGGTGCTCTGGGTGCCCATGGCCCCAAACCCCCCGGGACCCCCAAACCCCCTGAGACCCCCAAACCCCCCAGGAACCCCTCGGGTTTGGGGTGCTCTGGGATCTCCCATGGCCCCAAACCCCCCCAGCCCCCCAAAGACGCCAGGACCCCCCGGACCCCCCCAAATCCGCACCTGTGCGCCGCCGCGTGCTCCCGGCACTCCTTGACATCAGCCACACGCTTCCCGTACCTGGCGAGGGGCACCTGGAGCTGGCACCGCCCCGTGCCAGGCCCGGACACCACCCAGCCCCCCTGGTACCCCCCTGGCACCCCCAAATCCCCCCGAACACCCCCCAGCCCCACCCCGGCACCCACAGTGAAGCCCCCAGGCCCTGGCACCGGCTGTGCCACCCCCGGTGTCCCCCATCGTTACCCCCCCAGGCAGTGCCACCCTCGCCCTGGGCACTGTCACTCGCAGTGTCCCCGTCCGCCCCGGCAGTGTCACTCAGTGTCCCCGTCCCCCCTGGGCAGTGCCACCATCGGTGTCCCTGTCCCCGTCCCTCCGGGCAGTGCCACCTCCCGTTGTCCCCCATCTTCTCCACCCCCTGGCAGTGCCACCCGCAGTGTCCCCATCTCGCCAGCAGTGCCACCTTGCAGTGTCCCCATCCCTCCCTGGCAGTGCCACTTGCAGTGTCCCCATGCTCTCTCCCCCCTCGCAGTGCCACCCCCGGTGTCCCCATCCCTCCCTGGCAGTGCCACCCCTGGCAGTGCCACCCACAGTGTCCCTACCCCTCTGGCAGTGCCACCCACGGTGTCCCCACCCCTGGCAGTGCCACCCGCAGTGTCCCCATCCCTCCCTGGCAGTGCCACCCTGGCAGTGCCACCCCTGGCAGTGCCACCCCCGTGTCCCCACCCCTGGCAGTGCCACCCTGGCAGTGCCACCCTGGCAGTGCCCCCCCGTGTCCCCGCGCTCACCCCTTGAGCCCCCCCAGCAGCTCCTCGGTCACCCTGTGCACGGCCACGGCCTCGTCGCGCACCAGGGGCACAAAGAGGGACCCGCGCAGGGCCTGGCGCCACAGCTCCTGGCACGGGGGGGTGCCCAGGGCGCCCGGGCACGCCAGGAAGCCCACTGGGGGGGACACGGGGTCAGGGGGACCCCGAAATGGGGACAGGGACACCGAAACGGGGACAGGGACACCAGGGACCCCAAAACGGGGACAGGAACACCAGGGACCCCCAAACAGGGACAGGGACACCAAAACAGGGACAGGGACACCAGGGACCCCCAAACAGGGACAGGGACACCAGGGACCCCCAAACAGGGACAGCCAGGGCACCCGGGCACACCAGGGACCCCACTGGGGGGGACACGGGGTCAGGGGGACACTGAAATGGCGACAGGGACACCGAAACAGGGACAGCCCCAGGACAGGGACACCAGGGACCCCACTGAGGGGGGACAGGGTCAGGGACACCAAAATGGGGACAGGGACACCAAAACAGGGACAGGGACACCAGGGACCCCCAAACAGGGACAGCCAGGGCACCCGGGCACACCAGGGACCCCACTGGGGGGGACACAGGGTCAGGGGGACACCGAAATGGGGACAGGGACACCAGGGACCCCAAAAAAGGGACAGGGACACCCAAACGGGAACAGGGACCCCCAAACGGGGACAGGGACCCCAAAACGGGGACAGCCCCAGGACAGGGACACCAGGGACCCCACTGAGGGGGACAAGGGGTCAGGGGGACCCCGAAACGGGGACAAGGACACCAAAACGGGGACAGCCCCAGGACAGGGACACCAGGGACCCCACTGAGGGAGGACAGGGTCAGGGACACCAAAACAGGGACAGGGACACCAGGGACCCCCAAACAGGGACAGCCAGGGCACCTGGGCACGCCAGGGACCCCACTGGGGGGGACACGGGGTCAGGGACACCGAAATGGGGACAGGGACACCAGGGACCCCAAAACGGGGACAGGGACCCCAAATGGGGACAGGGACCCCAAAACGGGGACAGGGACACCAGGAACCCCACTGAGGGGGACAGGGGGTCAGGGGCATCAAAATGGGGACAGGGACCCCAAAATGGGGACAGCCCCATGACAGGGACACCAGGGAACCCAAAATGGTCACTAGGGGTTGGGGACACCGTCAGGAGGGTTTGGGGACACTGCCAGGAGGGGTTGGGGACACGGAGGCGGTGGCAGCACTCACGGATGATCCAGCGCTCCATCACCTCCAGGGACAGGTACTCACAGGCCATCTGGGGACAGCAGTGCCACCGCGTCACTGTGCCCTGAGCCCCCAGCGCCCGTGTCCCCGTGCCACCATAGCCCTGTCCCCGTGTCACCATAGCCCCGTCCCCGTGTCACCATAGCCCCGTCCCCGTGTCACTCACTCTGTCACTGACGGCCAGGCTCAGCACGTCCCCCTGTCCCCGTGTCCCCATGTCCCCATGTCACTCACACGTCACTGGTGACTGGGCTCAGCATGTCCCCATGTCCCCATGTCCCCATAGGTGTCACTCACACTGTCACTGGTCACCGGGCTCAGCACGTCCCCATGTCCCCGTGTGCCATGTCCCCATGTCACTCACACTGTCACTGGTCACCGGGCTCAGCCTGTCCCCATGTCCCCATGTCACTCACGCTGTCGCTGGTCACCGGGCTCAGCCTGTCCCCATGTCCCCACTCACACTGTCCCCATGTCCCCACAGGTGTCACTCACGCTGTCACTGGTCACCGGGCTCAGCATGTCCTCATGTCCCCATGTCCCCATGTCCCCATGTCCCCACGGGTGTCACTCACACTGTCACTGGTCACCGGGCTCAGCCTGTCCCCATGTCCCCATGTCCCCATGTCACTCACGCTGTCACTGGTCACCGGGCTCAGCATGTCCCCATGTCCCCATGTCACTCACACTGTCACTGGTCACCGGGCTCAGCCTGTCCCCATGTCCCCATGTCCCCATGTCACTCACACTGTCACTGGTCACGGGGCTCAGCCTGTCCCCATGTCCCCATGTCCCCATGTCACTCACGCTGTCGCTGGTCACCGGGCTCAGCATGTCCCCCGCGGGTCCCAGCAGGGACAGCAGCTGCTCCTGGCGCCACAGCTCCGCGTCCCGGCAGCGCCGCAGGAACGGGGCCCGCAGGGACAGCAGCGCGCTGCTCACGGCCTGGGGACAGCGGGGACACAGTGGGGACACTGCCCGGGGACAGCGGGGACAGCGGGGGCACAGTGGGGACACCGCCGGGCACAGCGGGGACACCACCCGGGGACACCGGGGACAGCGGGGACAGTGGGGGCACAATGGGGACACCGGCCGGGCACCAGGGGTGGCACTGCCGGGAGACGTCGCTGCTGGGGACACGGCCGTGCTGGGGACGGGGACCCCCGACCCACCTTGGTGTGGGGCCCGAACTCCTCGGGCAGCTTCTTCAGGGGGTGCTCGTACTCCAGCACCATCTGCGCCAGCCGGGGGAAGCTGGGCTCACTGCGGGGACACATTGGGGACATGTTGGGGACAGCCCCGGGGCCGGTTCTGGCATTGGGGACATGCTGGGGACATGCTGGGGACACGTTGGGGACAGCCCTGGGGCCGGTTCTGGAATTGGGGACATGCTGGGGACACGTTGGGGACAGCCCCGGGGCCGGTCCTGGTGTTGGGGACATGCTGGGGACACGTTGGGGACAGCCCTGGGGCCGGTTCTGGCATTGGGGACAGCCCCGGGGCTGGTTCTGGCATTGGGGACATGCTGGGGACACATTAGGGGCAACTCCAGGGCTGGTTCCGGTGTTGGGGACACGCTGGGGACAGTGCCAGGGCCAGTTGTGGCATTGGGGATACATTTGGGACAGCCCCTGGGCTGGTTCCAGTGTTGGGGACACACTGGGGACACACTGGGGACAACCCTGGGGACAGTGTGTGGGGTCAGTCGGGGTGGCCTTGGGGACAGGTGGGGACAGTAGGGAGTTAGGACACGGCCATGGGGACAGCAGGGGTGGCCCTGGGGACAGTCTCAGTGGGGACACAGCCCAGGGGACAGCAGGGTGACTCTGAGGACAGCAGGTGGCCCTGGGGACAGCGTTGGGACAGCCCCAGTGAGGACACAGCCCTGGGGACAGCCCTGGTGGGGACACGGCCCTGGGGACAGCAGGGTGGTCCTGGGGACAGCAGGAGTGGGGACACAGCCCAGGGGACAGCAGGGTGACCCTGGGGACAGTGTGGGGACAGCAGGGTGGCCCTGGGGACAGCGGTGGCACCTGGCGCCGTGGCTCATCTCGTGCGCGCACTGGTAGAGCCCCAGCAGCAGGCGCCGCTCCTCGGCGCGCGCCAGCAGCAGCACCAGGGACACGTAGGTGACAACCAGGTCCAGGTAGCCCTTGGTGAGGTCGTAGTTGATGTGCTGCGGGGGAGGGGACATGTCAGGGCGCGGGGACAGCGGGGACGGAGCAGGGTGGCGCTCGGGGTGGCACTCACGATGTCGAAGAAGCACTGGCTGGCGTCGATGGTGTTGAGCAGCTCGTACACGTGGTCCTGGGGACAAGGGGACAGCGTGGCGTGTCACAGCTGTGTCACCGGCCCTGAGGGACACCTGTGTCCCCTCTGTGCCTCGTGTCCCCTGTGTCCCCTGTGTCCCCAGCCCTGAGGGACTCCCTCCATCCCCCATGTCCCCTCCGTCCTCCTGGCTCCGAGGGACCCTTCTGTCCCCCGTGTCCCCCTGTCCCCTGTGTCAACTTTGTCCCTCCCATCCCCTTTGTCCCCTGTGTCCCCCAGTGTTCCCTCTGTCCCCTCTGTCCCTGTGTCCCCTCTCCCCTGTGTCCCCCATGTCCCCCTATTCCTTGTGTCCCCCCATGTCCCCCTGTGTCCCCCCATGTCCCCTTTGTCCCCGGTGTCCCCCTATCCCCTATGTCCACCATGTTCCTGTCCCCTGTGTCCCCTGATGTCCCCAGTGTCCCACACGTCCCCCATCTTCCTCTGTCCCCTGTGTTCACCGTGACCCCTCTGTCTCCCATGTCCCCTTTGTCCCCCCATCCCCTGTGTCCACCATGTCCTCCAGTGTCCCCTCTGTCCCCCGTGTCCCCTTTGTCCCCCTATCCCCTGTGTCCACCGTGTCCTCCAGTGTCCCCAGTGTCCCCAGTGTCCCCTCTGTCCCCCGTGTCCCCTCCGGCTCACCCGGAACTCCAGCACGTCCAGGAAGGTTTGGTAGAACGGGGCCAGCGCCCGCACGATGTCCCCTCTGTCCCTGTGCACCGGGCCCAGGTGCTGCTGCGGGGACACGGGGGGGACAGCGGTGTGGGTGACACAGGGGACAGAGGGGTGGGTGACACAGGGGACAGAGGGGTGGCAGTGACACACGGGGACAGCGGTGTGGGTGACACAGGGGACAGTGGCATGGGTGACACCCAGGGACATCAGGGAGGGGTGAGAAAAGGGGACACCCAGGGTGAGGTGACACTGGGGACACATAGGGTGGGGGTGACACAAGGGGGACACCCAGGGATGGGTGACAGAGGGGACACGCAAGGGGGCGGTGGCACATCCCATGGGGTGTGGGGACACAGGCATGGGGACACAGGGACAGCGGTGACAGTGACCATGGGGACACAGGTGGGGACAGTGGAGACACGGGGACAATGGGACACAGAGGACACAGGGGACATGAGGGTGGGGACAGTGAGAACATGGGGATAGTGGGGACAGGGGGGACACAGGGGTGGGGACACGGTGACAATGGGGACACAGAGGTGGGAACAAGGGGGTGGTGACACAGCGGTGGTGACAATGAGAACACAGGGATAGTGGGGACAGAGGGGACACAGGGGTGGGGACACGGTGACAATGGGGGACACGGGGACAATGGGGACACGGGGACAGCGGCTCACGGTGCTGCTGCGCACGTCCAGGTGCGGGAATTTCTTCAGGATGAACTTGGCCGAGGCCTCCATGGCCTTGTCCCCGAGGAAGGCCGGCCGCGTGCGGGGGTCCGAGCACGTCTGGGGGACCCCCGGGTCAGAACCCCCCGAAATGACCCCAAAATCCCCTCCCTGGCCTGGGACACCCCCAAAAAAGCCCAAAACTGAGACCCCCTCCCCATAATATCCCCCCCAAACCCCTCCCGGGATGGGACCCCCCAAACCCCACCCTACCCCAACCTTCCCCAGGTTGGAACCCCCCACATTCCTCCTTAGGGCTGGGACTCCCCAAAATCCCCCCCAAACTCAGGTCCCCGCCTCCTCAGAACCCCCCAAATTCCCCCTCAAGGCTGGGACCCCCCAAACCCCCCCTGCCCAAGCCCCTCCCTGCCCAGGACCCCCTGAAATCCCCCCTAAATCCCCTCCTGGGCTGCGCCCCCTCCCCAAATCCCCCAAATCCCCCCATCCCTCACTGCCCCCAATCCCCTCAGCTGCTCCCCATGGCCGGGGGGGTTTGGGGACCCCCAGGACCCCTCCCCAGACCTTTTTGAGGTTGTAGACCCTGACGAGGACCCCCCGGCCGCGCTCGTTGAGCAGCGTCAGCTTCTCGGCCAGCTTGTCCCCGTACACCGAGGGCAGGGCCATGGTGGCACCTCGGTGGCGCCTCGGTGGCACCCCCAGAGTCCCCAAATAGGCCCCAAACCCCAACTTCCCCTTCCTGGGCTGGGCCCGGCTGCGCTGGGGCCGCCGGGGACACGTGACGGAGCTGCCACCGCCCCGTGACACGGCGGGGACACCGCGGATGGGGACAGCGGCGATGGGGACACCGCGGATGGGGACAGCGGCGATGGGGACACGGGTGGTGGCCAATGCCACCATCGGCCCCATCTGGGGCTCTGACAGCCCCAACTCAGGGCCCTGTATTGGTATCTGGGCCCTATATCGGGGTCTGGGCCCTATATCGGGGTCTGGGCCCTATATGGGGGTCACGGCCCTATATGGAACAAATTTGGGCCCATGGAACCCAAATTCACTCCCATTTGTGCCCCTTTTGGGGTCCCCTTTATCCCCAAACGGGTCCCATTTATCCCCAATCAGGAGACCCCAATCTGGGCCCATTTTACCCCAATCAGGGCCCTATACTGGGGTCAGGGCCCTATGTGGGGGTCATGGCCTTATATAGAAACTATTTGGGCCCATGGAACCCAAATTCACTCCCATTTGTGCCCCTTTTGGGGTCTCATTTATCCCCAATCAGGGGACCCCAATCACGGCCCATTTTACCCCAATCAGGGCCCTATATTGGGGTCTGGGCCCTAAATCTGGGTCCGGGCCCTATATGGGGGTCACGGCCCCATATGGAACAAATTTGGGCCCATGGAACCCAAATTCACTCCCTTTTGTGCCCCTTTTTGTGTCCCTTTTGTCCCCAAACGGGTCTCATCTATCCAAAAAGTCACACAGGTTTGAACGGTGTAAAAATAAAATTATCGGAGGGTGAAAATGCAGATTTTAGGATTTTTGGTGAGGGGGTTTTGGGGACAAGATGGAGGAATTTGGGCGTGTCCTGTCCTTCTTTCTTCTTCCTCTTGGTCTCCATTTTCTGCAGTGACGTGGGCACTTTGGGATTAGTTTAGAATAAAAGTTCACTGTCTAACACGGGTGATGGGTATAGGGGATTAAGTGTAAATATTGCACACGTAGTTTTTGGTATAAAATGACAGCACCGCCTCGGGGGCAGTCAGTGTTCCTGCGAGCTGACCTTGGCTGGGCAGAAAGGAAATTTCATAGATAAGAATTAATAAACGACCTCAAGACCGAAAAGCGAAGAGTCCAGACTCGTTCTCCAGCCGCGAGCAGAGACACCCTGCACATCTGGCGCAGAAAATATCAACCAAAACGCGAGAAATTCCCGATTTTGTTTTCCGCGCGTTGCAGGCGGCGCCGCGGCGCCCCCAGCGGCTCGGAGGACCCGGGGGCGGCGCCCGTTGCCGCGGTAACGGCGGCGCTGCCGTAAAGCAAAACCGGCACTGGTGAGAGCGGACCGGGACGGAACCGGCACTGGTGGGAGCGGACCGGAACGGAACCAACCGTGCTGGGACCGGACCGGGACCGGACCGGGACCGAACCGGGAGTGGTGGCACCGAACTAGATCCGAACCAGGACCGAACCGGGACCAAAGCAGGAGTGGTGGGACCGAACTAGATCCGAACCGGGACCAAACCAGGAGTGGTGGCACCGAACTAGATCCGAACCGGGACCGAACCGGGACCAAACCAGGAGTGGTGGGACCGAACCGGGACCGCTGGGACCAAACTGTGGCCGGTGAGACTGAACCGGGATAGAACCGTGCCCGGTGGGACATAACCGGTACCGAACGGTGCCCGGCGGTACCGAACGGTGCCCGGTGGGCCATAACCGGTACCGAGCCCGGTACTGTCGGGCCGCTCGGGCGCGCATGGACCCCGACGCGGTGGTGCAGTGCCCGTACGACCGGAACCACCAGGTGCGCGAGTCCCGGCTGCCCTATCACCTGGTGCGCTGCCAGCAGGTGAGCGCCGGACAGACGGACAGGGGGACAGCGGGAACGGGGCCGGGGGTCCAAAACCTGCCGGGGCTCGGGACCTGTGAGGGGTCGGTTTGGGGGTCCAGGAGGTGCCAAAGGGAGGTCGTGAGGGTCCGGGGTCTGCAGGGGTTTGGGGTCTGGGGTCTGCAGGAATTGGAGTCTGGGAGGGTCTGGGCTCTGCGGGAATTGGGGCCGGGGTCTGGGAGGGTCTGGGCTCTGTGGCAATTGGAGTGTTGGGTCCGCGGGAATTTGGGTCTGGGTCTGCAGAGGTTTGGGGTCTGGGGTCTGCAGGAATTGGGGTCGGGATCTGCAGGAATTGGGGTCGGGGTCTGGGAGGGTCTGGGGTCTTTGAGGGTCTGGGGTCTGCAGGAATTGGGGTCTGGGGTCTGCAGGAATTGGGGTCGGGGTCTTTGAGGGTCTGGGGTCTGCGGGAATTGGGGTCGGGGTCTGGGAGGGTCTGGGGTCTGCGGGGATTGGGGTCTGGGGTCTGCAGGAATTGTGGTCGGGGTCTGGGCGGGTCCTCGGCGGGGGCTCAGGTTTGGGGCGCGGGGCGGGGCTCGGTGTCCCCGCCCCCCCTTAGCCCCGCCCCCCGTGTCGCTGTCCCCAGAACAACCCGCAGGTGTCGCGCACCTTGGCCACGTGTCCCTTCAACGCGCGCCACCGCGTCCCGCGCGCGCTCCTGCGCGCCCACGTGGCCTCGTGCCCCGACAAACTGCCGCTGGAGCTGCCGCCAGGTACGGCCGGGACCCCCGGGTGTGCCCCCCAGGTACCCCCAGGTGTGCCCAGGTACCCCCAAGTGTGCCCCCACGTGTGCCCAGGTACCCCCAGGTGTGTGCCCAGGTGCCCCCAGGTGTGCCCAGGTACCCCCAGGTGTGCCCAGGTACCCCCAAGTGTGCCCCCACGTGTGCCCAGGTGTCCCTAGGTGCCCCCAGGTGTGCCCTCAGGTGTGCCCCCTCAGGTGCCGCCCCCAGGTACCCCCAGGTGTGCACCCAGATGTGCACCCGGATGTCCCTAGGTGTGCCCAGGTGTGTCCCCAAGTGTGTCTCCGGGTCCCCCTAGGTGCGCCCAGGTGTGCCCGCAGGTGTGCCCGCAGGTGTGCCCGCAGGTGTGCCCGCAGGTGTCCCCAGGTGTGTCCCAGCTGTGTCCCCTCACCGCTGTCCCCTGTGTCCCCCCAGGTGTGTCCCCAGGTGTATCCCAGCTATGTCCCCTCACCGCTGTCCCCTGTGTCCCCAGGTGTGTCCCCAGGTGTGTCCCCAGGTGTGTCCCCTCACCGCTGTCCCCTGTGTCCCCAGGTGTGTCCCCAGGTGTGTCCCAGCTGTGTCCCCTCACCGCTGTCCCCTGTGTCCCCGCAGACCCCGAGGAGGACATGGCCAAGACTGCCCACACCTGGCAGCCCCCCCCGTGCCAGGAGGACTGGGACGCAGGTGAGGGTCCCGCCATGTCCCCATGGTGTCCCCACGGTGTCCCCAGAGCCTCCGGTGTCCCCATTGTGTCCCCACAGGCTGGCACCGTGTCCCCATGGTGCCCCATGGTGTCCCTATGGTGTCCCCACTGTGTCCCTGTCATGTCCCCATGGTGTCCCCCATGATGTCCCCATGGTGTCCCCACCCTGTCCCCATTTTTTCCCCACCCTGTCCCCACCCTGTCCCCACCATGTCCCCACCGTGTCCCCATCCTGTCCCCATCCCTGTCCCTATTTTGTCCCCATGGTGTCCCCACTTTGTTCCCATCCTGTCCCTGCCATGTCCCCATCCTGTCCCCATAGTGTCCCCATGGTGTCCCCATCCTGTCCCCATCCTGTCCCCATGGTCTCCCCATGGTGTCCCCACCGTGTCCCCATTTTGTCCCCATTGTGTCCCCACCGGGTCCCACCATGTCCCCACCCTGTCCCCATCCCTGTCCCCACCATGTCCCCATGTTCCCTGTCCCCATGGTGTCCCCGCCATGTTCCCATTTTGTCCCCGCCATGTCCCCGTCCTGTCCCCACTGTGTCCCCACCATGTCCCTGCCACATCCCCATCCTGTCCCCATGGTGTCCCCGCCGTGTCCCCATTTTGTCCCCATCCTGTCCTCGCCGTGTCCCCATCCCTATCCCCATCCTGTCCCCACGGTGTCCCCATCCTGTCCCCGTCCTGTCCCCATTGTGTCCCCATGGTGTCCCCATTTTGTCCCCATCCTGTCCCCACGGTGTCCCCATGGTGTCCCCATGGTGTCCCCATTGTGTCCCCGTCCTGTCCCCACGTTGTCCCCCCGGTGTCCCCGTGCAGAGCTGAGCGAGCTGGAGCTGGAGGAGCCGCCCCCGTTCATCCTCCAGGTCACCAAGGGGGACCTGCCCGTCCCCTGCCACAGGTACGGCCTGGGGACAGCGCTGGCACCAGCCATGGGGACACTCAGGGAGCTGGGAGTGTCCCCAGGTGCCACCCACGCCCAGGGGTGTGTGACTGTCCCCAAGTGCCAAACTCGGGTGTGGAGGTGTCCCCAGGTGTCACGTTCAGGTGTGTGAATGTCCCCGAGTGTCACAGCTGTGTCTGTGAGTCCCCAGGTGCCACACCTAGGGGGTGGGAGTGTCCCCAAGTGCCACACTCGGCTGTGTCCGTGTGTCCCCAAGTGCCACACTCGGGTGTGTGAATGTCCCCGAGAGTCACAGCTGTGTCTGTGTGTCCCCAGGTGTCACATCCAGGTGTGTGACTGTCCCCAAGTGCCACACTCAGGTGTGTCTCTGTGTCCCCAAGTGCCACACTCGGGTGTGTGAATGTCCCTGAGTGTCACAGCTGTGTCCCCAAGTGCCAAACTCGGGTGTGTGAATGTCCCCAAGTGCCACACTGGGCTGTCCCCCCCCCTCAGGCCACCCCAAGTGACCCCCCCGCCCCCCGTGTCCCCCAGCCCCGACCCCGCCGCGCCCCCGGAGGGGCTGGCGCTGAGGAAGCCGCGGCCGGCGACAGCGGCACCGCACTTGGGGACAGCGGGACCGCGCTTGGGGACAGCGGGACCGCGCCTGGGGACAGCGGGACCGCGCTTGGGGACAGCGGGACCGCGCTTGGGGACAGCCGGACAGCGCTTGGGGACAGCCGGACCGCGCTTGGGGCAGGGGCGGCCCCGGCCGGGGACGGCGGGGGGAAACCGGGGGGTCGCGGGGCCCGGGGGGGCCCCCCCGGCTGTCAGATATCTCCGGAAATAAATAAAAAATAGAGCGGGAGCTGCGGGGTCACCGCGCGTGGGGACGGCGGGGACGCTGCGACAGCGCCACCCCCCGTGCGGGGACAATGCGGGGACAATGTGGGGACAATGCGGGGACAATGCGGGGACAATGCGGGGGTGTCGCCTCGACTCCCCCTTCCCTCGTGCTGGTCACTGCGGGCTGGGCGTGTCACATCCCTGGTGTCCCTGTCACCCTCCTCGATGTGTCCCTGCCACCCTCCCCATGTCCCTGTCACCTTCTGGTGTCCCTCTGTCCCTGCCCTGGACGTGTCCCTGTCACCCTCCACAGTGTCCCTGTCCCCCCCTGTCCTGTCCCCGCGCCCTCCATGTGTCCCTGTCACACCGCGGTGTCCCCCTGTCCTGTTCCCCCCCGTGTCCCTGTCACCTTCCTGGTGTCCCCCTGCCACTCCCCTGGACGTGTCCCTGTCACCCTCCCGGTGTCCCCCTGTCCCCCCTGTCCTGTTCCCACCCCCCTGATTTGTCCCTGTCACCCCCTGTCCTGTTCCCACCCCCTTGATTTGTCCCTGTCACCCCCTGTCCTGTCCCGTCACACCCCCCCCCGTGTCCCTGTCCCCGCTGTCCCCTCCCGTCCCCCGCCCCCGTCCCCTTTGCCCCCGATCCGCCGCTCCCGGCAGCGATTTTGGGCTCGGGGGGGGCAATTTTGGGGCATCTTGCGCAAGGTCCCCCCCCACCCCCACCCCCCCTTTGTGCCCGGGTTAACGGGACAGGGGACAAAGGGGGGGTCCCCACCTCGACCCCCCCACACCTGGAAATCGTCAAATCCTTCCCAAAAATTGTCCCAGAGCGTCCCCACCCACCCCCGGGACCCCCCCGGGACCCCCCCGGGACCCCCAGGATGGGGGGGAGATCCCCACCCATCCCCCCCCATCCCCCCCCTCCCCAAATTCCTCCTCCTTTCCCCTCCCCCGCGGCCGGAGCCGCCTCCGCTCGGAGCCGCCGGGTTTGGGGCGGAAAAAGTGGAAATGGGAATTTCTGTGTCACCGCCGCCTCCGCCGCCGCCACCCCCCCGCTCCCGCTCCCGCGTTTTGGGGGGGGAGAAAAATTCTCATTTTTATCCCTTTTCATCCCTTTTTATCCTTTCCCCCCTTCCCCTGGGGTTCGCCCCGCTCGGGGGGGCCTGGAATGTTCTGGAATTGGGGAAATTCCGGGATCGCAGCTGCGGGGCGGGATCGGGATCGGGAATCGCCACCCCCGCCCCGATCCCAACATCTGCAGCGGGCCCGGCCCCTTCCCTGCCCGATCCCGCCGAAATTCCCCCAAAATCCCCTGGAAATCCTTTTTTGGGGGGATTTCCTGCCCCCCTCAGCTCCACCAGGACCCTCCCGGCGGGATTTACCCGCTCACCCCATCCCAAATCCCACCCTAAACCCCGAGTGGGACCCCCAAAAATCCCACCCAGATCCAGGCGGGATTTTTCCCTTTTTTCCCCAATTTTTTCCCTATTTTCCCTATTTTTTCCCTTTTTTAATTCCTATTTTCCCCCATTTTTCCCTATTTTCCCCCCTATTTTCCCCTATTTTTCCCTATTTTCTTTCCTCTTTTTTCCTTTTTTTTCCCTTTTTTCCCCTTTCCCCCCCTATTATTTCCTATTATTTTTCCTATTTTTTCCTAATTTTTTTTCCTATTTTTTTCCCTTTCCCCGCCTATTTTTTCCCTTTTTTTCCTCCCTATTTTGTTCCTATTATTTTTCCTATTTTTTTCCCAACTTTTTCCCAACTTTTTCCTAACTTTTTCCTAACTTCTTCCAATTTCTTCCGATTTTTTCCAATTTCTTCCAGCTTTTTCCAATTTTCCCCTATTTTTCCCTGTTTTTTCCCAGCTCTGCCGCCTCTCCCTGCGTGTCCCGGGCCTGGCCCGGGAGTTTTTCCTGCCGGGGCGGATCCGGGCGGGGGTTGGAAAATCGGGAACAAACAGGCGGCTCCCGCTTTTCCACCCATTTTTTTAATGGCGATTTTTGTTTTTCCCTCTCTCCGTCCCCCGGGCCGGGAATTCCCTGGGCAGGGAGGTTCTGGAATGTTCCGGGGCCATCCCAAATTTCTGTCACCTCCTCCTGCTCGTTGTCACCTTTGTCGTTCCCAAATCCCCCGAGGGATTTTGGGGGGATTTCTGGGGGTTTTGGGTTCACACGAGGGGGGTTTTGGTGGATTCTCACGGATTTTGGGGGCTGCTGGGACCCCCCAAAAAATAGGCCTGAGGCAGAAATTTGTGGGGAAAACAGGGAACACCCCAAAAGTCAACATTTCACCCCAAAACAGTGAGGGGGGAGCGCCCCCAAATCCCCTCCTGCTGCCTCAGCAGGAAAATCCCGGATTTGGCCCCAAAATGCCCCACTGGATCGCGGGGGTGACCCCAAATGAGGGTTTGGGGACACAGGGATGACATGGGGACACGGGGATTTGGGGACATGGGGACACGGGAATTTGGGGACATGGGGATTTGGGGACATGGGGACACAGGAATTTGGGGACACGGGAATTTGGGGACATGGGGACAGGGGGATTTGGGGACATGGGGACACGAGGGCATGGGCACACGGTGACACAGGGATTTGGAGTTATTGGGACACGGGAATTTGGGGACATGGTGACACAGGGATTTGGGGACATGGGGACACGGATTTGGGGATGTGGGGACACAAGGACACAGGGATATGGGGGCACAGCAATATGAGGACACAGGAGTTTGGGGTTATGGGGACACGGTGACACGGACGTGGGGACACGGTGACACAGGGATTTTGGGTTATGGGGACACAGGGATTTTGGGACATGGGGACACAGGGACATGGGGTTATGGGGACACGGTGACACGGATGTGGGGACACGGTGACACGGGGATTTTGGGTTATGGGGACACAGGGATTTGGGGACATGGTGACACAGGGATTTAGGGACATGGGGACACAGGGACATGGGGTTATGGGGACACGGGGACAGCCATGTCCCCACGTGTCCCCAGAATGAGCCACACTCACACTCACTGTGAGCACCCTCCTGTCCCCCCCGGTGTCCCCCCCGTGTCCCCCCCGTGTCCCCTCATGTCCCCCCCGGTGTCCCCCCCCGGGCTGGCCCCGCTCCCGCCCCCCGGCTTCTCCAGCGCCTTTTTGGGAAGCGCCGGTGCCGGGGCTCCCCCCGCGCCCCCCCCCCGCGCCCGCCCGGGCTCCGGGCCAGCCCCGACCCCCCCGCGCCCCCCGGGGACACGGCGGGGACACCGGGGAGACAGAGCGGGGACACCGAGGGGACAGAGAGGGGACACCGGGGGGACAGAGAGGGGACACCGAGGGGACAGAGAGGGGACACCGGGGAGACACCGAGGGGACAGAGCGGGGACACCGAGGGGACAGAGCGGGGACACCGGGGGGACACCGCGGCTCGGGCCGCTCTGGGGGGGTCACGGCGCCCCGGGATGGGGGGGGGCCCGGGGGGGCGCGGGGGGTGACGTGGCCCCGCCGCCGGCCGGGCTGTGCACGGGCTATAAACGGGGCCGCGTCCCGGGCTATATACGGGGCCGTGTCCCGGGCTATATACGGGGCTGTAAACGGGGCTGAGGCGCCCGTGAGTCAGGCCCGGCCCCCCCGGGCCCCCCCCGGTGACTCAGGGGCGCGTCGGGACCGCGACGGGGGCGGGGGGGGCCGCAGAGGGGAGGGGGCACTGGGGACAGCCCCGGGATGGAGGAGGGGGCTGGGGGACAATGGGGGACAGCCCCGGGATGGAGGGGGCTGGGGGTGTGACCCCCAAAATGGGGCTGGGGGACAATGGGGGACAGCCCCGGGATGGAGGAGGGGGCTGCGGGTGTGACCCCCAAAATGGGGCTGGGGGACAATGGGGGACACTGGGGGACACCCCCGGGATGGAGGGGGCTGGGGGTGTAACCCCCAAAATGGGGCTGGGGGACAATGGGGACACCCCCGGGGGTGGAGGGGGGGTCTGGGGGATGTCCCTGCGATGGGGCCCTGGGGTGGGGGGACAGTGGGGGGGCAGAGCAGGAGGGGAAATGGGGATTTGGGGATTTGGGGATTCAGAAATTTGGGGATTCGGGAATTTGGGGATTCGGGAATTTGGGGGTTTGGGGATTTGGGGGTTTGGGGATTTGGGGACACGGGGGTGTGGGAACTTGGGGGTGTGGGGATTTGAGGGTTTAGGCAATTGGGAATTTGGGGATGTGGGGACAGAGGGATGTGGGGACAGAGGGATGTGGGTGTGAGGGACTTGGGGACAGGGGGACAGAGCCAGGACACGCGCCTGCCCATGGTCACCGTGTCACCAAGCACACGGTCACCGTGTCACCACACGCGGTCCCAGTGCCACCACACGCGTGTTCACACAGTCACCGTGTCACCACACGCGATCTCGGTGCCCCCGCCCGCGTGTGCCCGGGCCCGGTGCGGGGCAGGAAAGGCCCCGGCGCCAGGGCATTGTTCCCCCTCCCGCCCGCCACTTCCCCCCTGGGCACGGAAACGTCCCCATTGTGCCCAGAGGGGCACGGCGGGCACAGGGGACAGCGGGGACAGCGGGGACAGCGGGGACAGCGGGGACAAACCCGCCCCCCGTGCCACCACCGCCACCCCGGGCACGGCCGGTGCTGCCCTGGGGGATCCCGGGGGTGTCCCTGGGGGTGTCCCTGGGGGTGTCCCTGGGGGGAATCCCTGGGGGTGTCCCCACGGTCCCCCGGGTGTCCCCCCGAGCCCCCCGGAGCCCCCCGGGCCCGGCCCAGCTGCGCGGCCGCCGTTGCCTCAGCGGCGCTGGAATGCGGCGGCTGCCGGGCGAGGCCCCCGACCCCGGCCCCTGCGCGCCCCCCGCCCCCTTGCCCACTCCCACCCCCTTGCACGCCCCCTTTGCGCGCCCCCGGCCCCCCCCCCCTTGCACACGCGGCCGCGCGCCCCGCACGGGGCCGGGGGTGTCCCCGCGTGTCCCCGCGTGTCCCCTCTGGGGGGGGTCCCACTGTCCCCTCGTGTGCCCCCACCGTGGGGAGGGGCCAGCGCCGTGTCCCCCCCCGGGGGTCCCGTCCCCCCCTCCCCTCCATGGGGGTCCCGCCCCCCCTCCCGTGTCCCCCCGGGGGGGTCCCACCCTCCGTGGGAACGGCCCCGGCCCCGGCCCCGTTTCCGCTCTTCCCTTCCAGGAAGCGGCGCCGGGATCCGGCCCCCCCCCCGTCCCCCGCGGTGTCCCCTTCCTCCGGCTGTGTCCCATTCTCCCTCGGTGTCCCATTCTCCCTCGGTGTCCCCTTCCTCCGGCTGTGTCCCCTTCCTCCAGCCCTGTCCCATTCTCCCTCGGTGTCCCCTCCTCCCTCGGTGTCCCCTTCCTCCCTTGGTGTCCCCTTCTCCCCTCCGTGTCCCTTTCCTCCAGCCCTGTCCCCGTCCCCCCTTGGTGTCCCCTTCCTCCAGCCCTGTCCCATTCTCCCTCCGTGTCCCCTTCCTCCCTCGGTGTCCCCTTCTCCCCTCCATGTCCCTTTCCTCGCCCCATGTCCCCCTCCCTGTCCCCTTCCTCCCTCGGTGTCCCCGGCCCTGCCACCCCCTGGCCTGGCCCGCTCCTGTCCCCCGTGTCCTGTCCTGCAGTGTCCCCCGTGTCCCCCCATGTCCCCTGTGCCTGTCCCGCTCGTGTCCCCACACGGTGTCCCGTGTTCCAGTGTCCCCAGAATGTCCCAGTAACCCCCGTGTCCCCGCACCCCGGTGTCCCAGTGTCCCAATGTCCCAGTGTCCCAGTGTCCCTGTCCCTCACATCCCAGTGTCCCAAGGTGTCCCTGTGTCCCTGTCCCTCCTGTCCCTCCCATTCCGGTGTCCCGCTGTCCCAAGGCGTCCCCTGTGCCCTTCGGGTGTCCCCATCCCCAGTGTCCCGTTGCCCTCAGGGTGTCCCTGATGTCCCTCGGGTGTCCTTCAGGTGCCCCCATCCCTGATGTCTCCATGGCCCCGGGCTGTCCCAGGGTGTCCCGGTGTCCTTGGAGTGTCCCGGTGTCCCCGGGGTGTCCCTGCCCTTTCTGTCCCGGTGTCCCCGGGGTGTCCCATTCCCTGATGTCCCGGTGTCCTTGGAGTGTCCCGGTGTCCCTGGGGTGTCCCCGTCCTTTCTGTCCCGGTGTCCCCGGGGTGTCCCATTCGCTTCTGTGCCGCTGTCCCCTGGGTGTCCCATTCCCTGATGTCCCGGTGTCCCCGGGGTATCCCTGCCCTTTCTGTCCCGGTGTCCTTGGAGTGTCCCGGTGTCCCTGGGGTGTCCCTGCCCTTTCTGTCCCGGTGTCCCCGGGGTGTCCCATTCCCTGATGTCCCCATGGCCCCGGGCTGTCCCAGGGTGTCCCGGTGTCCCCGGGGTGTCCCTGCCCTTTCTGTCCCGGTGTCCCCGGGATGTCCCTGCCCTTTCTGTCCCGGTGTCTCCAGGTTGTCCCGGTGTCCCCGGGCTGTCCCCGTGCCCGCTGTCCCCTCTGTCCCCGCTCCGCCCCGCTCCCCCCGGGGTGCCCCTGTCCCTCCCGTCCCTTGTCCCCATCGTGTCCCGCTCCCCGCGGTGTGCCCGGTGCCGGTGCCGGTGCCCGGCGGGGCTCAGGCTCCTCCCCGGTGAGTCACGGCGGGGCGGGGCGGCCCCGGGCCCCCCCCGGGCACTTTCCGAGGGGACTCGGAGCGGGAGCAGCGCCGAGCCCGGGCAGCCCCGAGCGCCATGGCCCCGGCCCCGGCCCCGGCCCGGCCCCGCCGCCGCTGCGGGCCCCGCGTGGCGCTGCCGGTGCCGCTCCCGGTGCCGCTGCCGCTGCTGCTGCCGCTGCTGCTCCCGCCGGTCGCCGCCTTCAACCTGGAGGCGTCGCGGCCCGTGGTGTTCCGCGGGGCCCCCGGCTCCTTCTTCGGCTTCGCGCTGGACTTTTACCTGCCCGAGCCCCGCAGGTACCGGGAACCGCGCCGGGAACCGAGCGGGGAACCGGGAACCGGGAGCGGCACCGCCGGGACGGGAACGGCGCCGGGAACCGGGAGCGCCCACGGGGAACCGGGACGGGACGGGGCGGGGGCGGCGGGGACGGGAACGGACGGACCGAGGGACGGAGGGAGCGAGGGACGGGGCCGGGAGAGGGACGGGAACCGGGCACCGGGAGCGGGAGCGGCCCCGGTGGGACGGGGAGCGGCCGCGGGGCGGGGCGGGGCTCGGAGGGCCGGCCCCGGAGCGGGATAACGGGAACGGGACAGCGGCACCGGGAATGGGAAGGGCCAACGGGAACGGGCGGGGGCGGCGGGAACGGGAACGGGAAGTGCGAACCGGGACCGAAAGCGTGACCGGGAGCGGGACGGGGCAGAGGGAGCCGGGGAGCGGGGCGGGAACGGGGACGGGAATGGGACACCGGAATCGGAACCGAGACGGGAGCCGGGAATGGGAGGCAGGAAGCGGGGCCGGCAACGGGAACCGGGAGGGTCCGGCCCGTCCGGGGGGTCCCAGCGGGGCCGAGCCCCGGTCCCCCCGTGTCCCCCCGTGTCCCCCCGGTGTCCCCCCGGTGTTCCCCGGTGTCCCCCCCGCGCCGGCCCCGCCGGGGGTTCCCGGGCCCCCGCGCCCCGGGCCCGGAGCGTTTCCTGTAACCGGAGCCGGGAGCTGCCCCCGGGGGGCTCTGGGGGGGGCTCGGGGGGTCCCGAACATCTGGGGGGGGACCCGAACATCCGGGGGGGGGACCCGAACATCTGGGGGGGGTCCCGAACATCTGGGGGGGGACCCGAACATCCGGGGGGGACCCGAACATCTGGGGGGTTCCGAACATCTGGGGGGTCCGGAACATCTGGGGGGTGACCCAGGCACCGCGCCCCGCGGGTGACAAGCGCGGTGTCCCCGCGGTGTCACCACCCACCCCCCCCCCCCCGTGTCCCCCCCAGTGTCAGCGTCCTGGTGGGCGCCCCCAAGGCCAACACGAGCCAGCCCAACGTGACCCAGGGGGGCGCCGTGTTCCACTGCCCCTGGCCCCCCCAGGGCGGCGCCTGCGCCCCCATCGACTTCGACCACATCGGTGAGGGGACACCGGGGACACGGGGACACCACCGGGGACACGGGTGGGGCACCGGGGACACCGGGGACACCTGGGGACACCACCGGGGACACGGGGGGGACTTGGGGGGACGCGGAGGGGGGAATGAGACACACCTGGAATGGGGGGGACACGTGGAGGGGACCGGACCCCCAGGGAATGGGGACAGGGACAGCTCCACTCAGGAGTGAGGATGGGGACAGGGACAGGGACAGGAGCCCCAGGAATGGGGACAGGGACAGGGACAGGAGCCCCAGGAATGGGGACAGGGACAGGACCAAACTCCCAGGGCATGGGGACAGGGACAGGGACAAAGCCCCAGGAATGGGGACAGGGACAGGGACAGGACCCCCAGGGTATGGGGACAGGGACAAACCCCAGGAACAGGGACGGTCCCAGGCCGTGGGTGGGGGACAGGAATGGGGACAAAGAGGGGGGGTCTGGCATGTGGGGACAGGGCTGGGGACACCCCCAGGGGACAGAGCCACAGCGGTGGCACCCAGAGATCCCCAGGACCCATCCGGGCAGCTTGGTGTCACCGTGTCACCGTGTCACCGTGTCACCGTCCCCTGTCGCTGTCCCCACCCCCCGATGGCCTTGGCTCCGTTAATGATCAACCTGGGGATGGGGGGGGGGGGTTTTGGGGGGCACAATGGGGGGTGGGGGTGGCTGGGGGGGTCCCTGGGGGTCCCCTGACCCCTGTGCCCCCCCCAGGGACCCGCACCCACGACTTTGGGGGCAACAGCAGCGACGGCGCCGAGCCCGTGGAGTTCAAATCCCTGCAGTGGTTCGGGGCCACCGTGAGGGCCCACAATGGATCCATCCTGGTATGGGGACATTGGGGACATTGGGGGGACACTGGGGACACCATGAGGGCACACAACGGCTCCATCCTGGTATGGGGACATTGAGGGGACGTTGGGGGGACACTGGGCCCGTAATGGCTCCATCCTGGTGCGGTGACACTGGGGACAGCGCTGGGCACACCGGGGCACACCGGGCACGCCGTGCGGTGACCCAGCGGTGCCCTCTGTGCCCTCCCCCCTAGGCGTGCGCCCCCCTGTACAGCTGGAGCCCCCCCAAGGAGGAGGGGGGGGGCGCGGGAGCCGGTGGGCTCCTGCTTCCTGTCCCTGGGCAACTTCTCCAAGTTCGTGGAGTACGCGCCCTGCCGCTCAGGTGGGACCCAAAACTGCCCCAAAAAACCCCCAAAACACCCCAAAAACACCCCAAAACCACCCCAAAAACACCCCAAAAACACCCCAAAACCCCCTGTCATCCCTGCCACTCAGGTGGGACCCAAAACTGCCCCAAAAAACCCCCAAAACACCCCAAAAACACCCCAAAACCACCCCAAAAACACCCCAAAAACACCCCAAAACCCCCTGTCATCCCTGCCACTCAGGTGGGACCCAAAACTGCCCCAAAAAACCCCCAAAACACCCCAAAAACACCCCAAAAACACCCCAAAAACACCCCAAAACCCCCCGTCATCCCTGCCGCTCAGGTGGGACCCCAAACTGCCCCCAAAACCACCCCAAAACCACCCCAAAACCACCCCAAAACCCCCTGTCATCCCTGCCGCTCAGGTGGGACCCAAAACTGCCCCAAAAACACCCCAAAAACACCCCAAAACCACCCCAAAACAACCCCAAAACCCCCTGTCATCCCTGCCGCTCAGGTGGGACCCCAAACTGCCCCAAAACCCCCCCAAAACCACCCCAAAAACCCCCAAAACCACCCCAAAAACCCCCGTCATCCCTGCCGCTCAGGTGGGACCCAAAACTGCCCCAAAAACACCCCAAAAACACCCCAAAACCACCCCAAAACACCCCAAAAACACCCCAAAACCCCCTGTCATCCCTGCCGCTCAGGTGGGACCCAAAACTGCCCCAAAACCCCCCCAAAACCACCCCAAAAACCCCCAAAACCACCCCAAAAACCCCCGTCATCCCTGCCGCTCAGGTGGGACCCAAAACTGCCCCAAAAACACCCCAAAACCACCCCAAAAACACCCCAAAAACACCCCAAAACCACCCCAAAACAACCCCAAAACCACCCCAAAAACACCCCAAAACCCCCTGTCATCCCTGCCGCTCAGGTGGGACCCCAAACTGCCCCAAAACCCCCCCAAAACCACCCCAAAAACACCCCAAAAACACCCCAAAACCACCCCAAAACCCCCCGTCATCCCTGCCGCTCAGGTGGGACCCAAAACTGCCCCAAAAACCCCCAAAACCACCCCCCAAAAACCCCCCCAAAAATCCTTCCAGGACCCCCAGTCCTTCCTGCCGCTCAGGTGGGACTCCCAAAACATCCCAAAATTCCCCAAAATCCCCCCAAAACCACCCCAAAAAGCCTTCCAACACCCTCAGTCCTTCCTGCCGCTCAGGTGGGACCCCAAAAGTGCCCCAAGACTGCCCCAAAACCCCCAAAACCCCCCCAAAAAACCCCCCAAAACCCCCAGAGCTCTGTGTCCCCCAGACCCCCTGGGTTCCCCCAAGCCCTGCCTGCTCCTTGGGGAGGGGGTGACACCCCCAGAGCCCCCCGGGACCCCCCCGGGACCCCCTGACCCCCCCCGTGTCCCCCCAGACCTGAACTCGGCAGCCGGGCAGGGCTACTGCCAGGGGGGCTTCAGCGCCGACTTCACACAGGTGCGACCGGGGGGGTCCTGGGGGGGTTTTGGGGGGTCCTGGGGGGGTTTTGGGGGGCTCCTGGTTCAGGTTGGGGTTTTTTCGGGGGGTCCTGGGGGGGTTTGGGGGGTCCTGGGGGGGTTTTGGGGGGCTCCTGGTTCAGGTTGGGGGTTTTTGGGGGGTCCTGGGAGGGATTTTGGGGAGGTTTGGGGTGGTTCTGGGGGGTTTTTGGGGGGTCCTGGTTCAGGTTGGGGTTTTTGGGGGGGTCCTGGGGGTCCTGGGGGGATTTTGGGGGGGCTCCTCGTTCAAGTTGGGGTTTTTAGGGGGGTCCTGGGGGGAGTTTGGGGGTCCTGGGGGGGATTTTGGGGGGTTTTGGGGTGGTTCTGGGGGGCTTGGGGGGATTTTGGGGGGGTTTTGGGGTGGTTCTGGGGGGTTTTGGGGGGCTCCTGGTTCAGGTTGGGGTTTTTTGGGGGCTTCTGGGAGGAGTTTGGGGGGTCTTGGGGGGGGATTTTGGGGGGGTTTTGGGGTGGTTCTTGGGGTTTTTGGGAGGCTCCTGGTTCAGGTTGGGGTTTTTAGGGGGGTCCTGGGGGTCCTGGGGGGGATTTTGGGGGGGTTTTGGGGGGGGTCCTGGTTCAGGTTGGGGCTTTTTGGGGGGTCCTGGGGGGAGTTTTGGGGGTCCTGGGAGGGATTTTGGGGGGGTTTGGGGTGGTTCTGGGGGGCTTGGGGGGATTTTGGGGGGGTTTTGGGGTGGTACTGGGGGGTTTTGGGGGGGGGGTCCTGGTTCAGGTTGGGGTTTTTGGGGGGGTCCTGGGAGGAGTTTGGGGGTCCTGGGGGGGATTTTGGGGGGCTTTTGGTGTGGTTCTGGGGAGTTTTGGGGTGGTTCTGGGGGGTTGGGGGGGCTCCTGGTTCAGGTTGGGGTTTTTCGGGGGGTCCTGGGGGGAGTTTGGGGTGTTCCTGTGGGGTTTGGGGGGGTCCTGGGGGATTTTTTTGGGCTTCACGGGGGGTCCCAGGTGGCTTTGGAGGGGTTCATGGGGGATTCATGGGGGGGTTGGGGTTTTTGGGGGGTCCCGGGTGGATTTGGAGGGGTCCAGGGGGGGTTCATGGGGTGTTCGGGGATTGGGGGGTTTGGGGGGGTTCAGGGGGGATCTCGGGGGGGTTTTGGGGGTCCAGCCCCGCTGAGGGGGGGGTCCTGTGTTGGTTTTGGGGGGGTTTTGGGGGTCCAGCCCTGCTGAGGGGGGGTCCTGTGGTGGTTTTGGGGGGGTTTTGGGGGTCCAGCCCCGCTGAGGGGGGGTCCTGTGTTGGTTTTGGGGGGGTTTTGGGGGTCCAGCCCCGCTGAGGGGGGCTCCCGCTGTCTCTGCAGACCGGGCGGGTGCTCCTGGGGGGGCCCGGCAGCTACTTCTGGCAAGGTGAGACCCCCGCCCCAGCTGGGCTGTCCCCCGGGTGTCCCCACTGTCCCCTGTGTGCCCCCTGGGTGTCCCCTGGGTGTCCCCTGGGTGTCCCCATTGTCCCCTGGGTGTCCCCCCCATCCCCTGGGTGTCCCCACTGTCCCCTGTGTGTCCCCTGGGTGTCCCCCTGTCCCCTGCTTGTCCCCCACTCCCCCCTGTGTGTCCCCACTGCCCGCCCTGTCCCCGGTCCCCTCCCTGTCCCCTGCCTGTGTTCCCTGTCCCTGTCCCCAATGGTGCTGAGGTGTCCCCTGTCCCCGGGCAGTGTCCCCATTGTCCCCAGTGTCCCCATTGTCCCCAGGCAGTGTCCCCATTGTCCCCATTGTCCCCAGTGTCCCCATTGTCCCCAGTGTCCCCGGGCAGTGTCCCCAGCCGTGCTGAGGTGTCCCCTGTCCCCAGGGCAGGTGATGTCGGTGTGATGTGTCCCTGGGCAGTGTCCCTGTCCCCAGTGTCCCTGTCCCCATTGTCCCCAGTGTCCCCAGTGTCCCCAGTGTCCCCAGCCGTGCTGAGGTGTCCCCTGTCCCCAGGGCAGGTGATGTCGGCCACCCAGGAGCAGATCACGGCCGGGAACTTCCCCGAGTACCTGATCCAGGAGGTGCCGGGACAGCTCCAGACGCGGCAGGCGGAGCCCAGCCACGACGACAGCTACATGGGTGACACTTGGGGACATTGGGGACACTGGGGACATTGGGGACAGCTGGGGGACATGGGGACATTGGGGGACATGGGGACACAGGGACACAGGGACAGCTCCAGACGCGCCAGGCGGAGCCCAGCCACGACGACAGCTACATGGGTGACACTTGGGGACACTGGGGACACTGGGGACAGCTGGGGACAGCTGGGGGATATAGGGACATTGGGGACACTGGGGACATGGGGACATTGGGGACACAGGGACACAGGGACAGCTCCAGACGCGCCAGGCGGAGCCCAGCCACGACGACAGCTACATGGGTGACACTTGGGGACACTGGGGACATTGGGGACATTGGGGACATGGGGGGCATGGGGGGCACGGGGACACTGAGGACATGGGGACATTGGGGACACTGGGGGGCACAGGGACACTGAGGACATGGGGACATTGGGGACACGGGGACACAGGGACAGCTCCAGACGCGCCAGGCGGAGCCCAGCCACGACGACAGCTACATGGGTGACACTTGGGGACATTGGGGACACATTGGGGACACTGGGGACATTGGGGACATGGGGACATTGGGGACATTGGGGACATGGGCGGCACGGGGACACAGGGACAGCTCCAGACGCAGCAGGCGGAGCCCAGCCACGACGACAGCTACATGGGTGACACTTGGGGACACTGGGGACACCTGGGGGACACGGGGGACATTGAGGGACATTGGGGACAGCCACATGGGTGACACGCAGGTGACACGCAGGTGACACTCTCTCTCTCTCTCTGTCCCCCCCCAGGTTACTCGGTGACAGTCGGGGAGTTCAGCGGTGACACCACGCAAGGTGGGTGACAGCGGGTGACGCGCGAGGGTGACACGGCCACCCCCGGCCACACCTGACGGTGTCCCTTCTTTGTCCCTTTGTCCCCACAGACTTCGTGGCCGGCGTCCCCAAGGGCAACCTCACCTACGGCTACGTAAGAGGGGACACGGGGGGGACACAAAGGGGACATTGGGGGGACACTGGGGGGGGGTCACAGTGCCCGTGTCCCCCCCCCCCTGCTGGCTCAGTGTCCCCTCGGTGTCCCCTCGGTGTCCCCAGGTCACCATCCTCAATGGCACCAACATGAAGCCCCTGTACAACTTCTCGGGGGAGCAGGTGAGGGTCTTGGGGGGTCTGGGGGGGATTTGGGGGTCTTGGGGGGTCCTGGGGGGGTCCTGGGGGGGGTCTGGGTGGTCCTGGGGGATTCTGGGGTTTTTTTTGGGGGGATTCTGGGGGGATTTGGGGGACCCAAAAGGGACCCGAGGTGGGGAGGGGGGGGACACCCAGGGAGGGGGGAAGGGGGTTTCAAATGGGGGGGGGGGGCTCTAAAATGGGGTGTGGGGTCCCCACGGAGGGGTGTGGGGGACACACGGAATTTGGGGGGGGGGGTTGGGGGGGGTCGTTCTGGCCCCTCCTCACCCCGTTTTGTCCCCTCCCCCCCTCCCCCCCCCCCAGATGGCCTCGTACTTTGGTTACGCCGTGGCCGCCACCGATGTCAACAACGATGGGTGAGGGACCCCCGGGACCCCCCGAGACCCCCCTGAGACCCCCCGGGACCCCTGAAAACCCCCAGGACACCCCCAGGACACCCCTGGGACCCCTCAAATGGCTCCGTGCCCCCCAAAATTGCTCTGTGCCCCCTCCCTCATCCCCAAAAGTCACTCGGGGGGCCCCCCAAAAGTGCTCAGTGCACCCCGAAACTCAGCCCGTGCCCCCCCTTAAATGGCTCAGTGACCCCCCCCAGACTCACGGACCTGCTGGTGGGGGCCCCCCAAGCTCTCTCTGTACCCCCAAAACTCACCGTGTGCCCCCCCCAAATGACTCAGTGACCCCCAAACTCACTGTGTGCCCCCCCCCAATGGCTCAGTGACCCCCCTCAACTCACCCTGTACCCCCCCGTTCTCCCCCAATGGCTCAGTGCCCCCCCCAAACTCACTCTTGTCCCCCCCCGTGCCCCCCCAGACTCACGGACCTGCTGGTGGGGGCCCCCCCAGCTCTCTCTGTACCCCCAAACTCACTCTTGTCCCCCCCCCCAAATGACTCAGTGACCCCCCCAATGGCTCAGTGACCCCCAAACTCACTGTGTGCCCCCCCCCAATGGCTCAGTGACCCCCCCAAACTCACTGTGTGCCCCCCCCCAAATGACTCAGTGACCCCCCAAACTCACCGTGTGCCCCCCCAAATGGCTCAGTGACCCCCCCAAACTCACCGTGTGCCCCCCCCGTGCCCCCCCAGACTCACGGACCTGCTGGTGGGGGCCCCGCTGTTCATGGCCCGTACCAACGGCGCCGCGGGGGGGGGCGCGGGAGCTGGGCCGCGTGTACCTGTACCTGCAGCGGGGGGGGGGCGCCCCGCCCGCCGCCCCCGCCGCCCTCACCGGCACGCACGAGTTCGGGCGCTTCGGCAGCGCCATCGCCGCGCTCGGCGACCTGGACCGGGACGGATACAACGGTACCGGGAACGGGGGGGGGAAACGGGACCGGGAACGGGGGGGGGGCAATGGGACCGGGAACGGGGGGGGGGCTACAATGGTACCGGGAACGGGACCGGGACGGATACAACGGTACCGGCACCGGGGGGGGGGGCAATGGGACCGGGAACGGGGGGGGGCAATGGGACCGGGAACGGGGGGGTAACAGGGACCTGGACCGGGACGGATACAACGGTACCGGGGCCGGGGGGGGGGCAATGGGACCGGGAACGGGGGGGGGCTACAATGGTACCGGGAACGGGACCGGGACGGATACAATGATACCGGGACCGGGGGGGGGGGGGGGCAATGGGACCGGGAACGGGGGGGAACGGGATCGGGACCGGGACGGATACAACGGTACCGGCACCGGGGGGCGGGCAATGGGACCGAGAACGGGGGGGGGGAACGGGACCGGGACGGATACAACGGTACCGGGAACGGGGGGGGGGGGGGGGCAATGGGACCGGGAACGCGGGAACGGGGGGGAAACGGGAGCGGGACGGATACAACGGTACCGGGAACGGGGGGGGCTACAACGGTACCGGGACCGGGGGGGGGGCTACAATGGTACCGGGAACGGGACCGGGACGGATACAATGATACCGGGAACGGGGAGGGCTACAATGGTACTGGGGGGGACCTGGACCGGGACGGATACAACGGTACCGGAACGGGGGGGGCACCGGGACCGGGGTGGGGGGGCAATGGGACCGGGACCGTAGGGGTACCGGGAGGGGAACGGGACCGGGACAGATACAACGGTACCGGGGAGACAAAGGGGGGGAAACAGGGAATTGGGGGGGGTTATGGGGCGGTTATGGAGGGGTTTAGTGGGGGAGTTATGAGGGGAAACCGGGGGGATTTACGGGGGGTTTGTGGGGGGGCACGGGGGGTTATGGGGGGATTTACGGGGGGTTTGTGGGGGGATTTACGGGGGGTTTATGGGGGGATTTACAGGGGGTTTATGGGGGGATTTACAGGGGGTTTATGGGGGGGCACGGGGGGGGTTATGGGGGGGTCTCTGGGGCTCCGGGCGGGTTTTGGGGGTGCTCCCCTCACTGACCCCCCCCTCCCCGTGCGCAGACGTGGCCGTGGGGGCCCCGCTGGGGGCCGAGGGGCGCCGGGGGCTCGTGTTCATCTTCCGGGGGGGGGGGCGCGGGGCTGCGGCCCCGGCCCGCGCAGGTGCTGCGGGGAACGGGCGCGCCCCGGGGCCAGCCCGACTTCTTCGGGGCCGCGCTGCGCGGGGACAGCGACCTGGACGGCAACGGGTACCCGGGTGAGGGACGGGGACACCCGTGTGGCACCCCTGTGTCACCCGTGTGTCACCTGTGTCACCCCTGTGTCATCCCTGTGTCACCCCTGTGTCACCCCTGTGTCACCCCTGTGTCACCCCCACACAACGGGTACCCGGGTGAGGGACGGGGACACCCGTGTGGCACCCCTGTGTCACCCGTGTGTCACCTGTGTCACCCCTGTGTCACCCCTGTGTCACCCCTGTGTCACCTGTGTGTCACCCGTGTGTCACCCCTGTGTAATCCCTGTCATCCCTGTGTCACCCCTGTGTCACCCGTGTGTCACCCCTGTGTCACCCCTGTGTCACCCCTCTCACCCCCACACAACGGGTACCCGGGTGAGGGACGGGGACACCCGTGTGGCACCCCTGTGGCACCTCTGTGTCACCTGTGTGTCACCCCTGTGGCACCCCTGTGTCACCCCCACACAACGGGTACCCGGGTGAGGGACGGGGACACCCTGTGGCACCCCTGTCACCCCTGTCACCCCTGTGTCACCCCTGTGTCACCTCTGTGTCACCCCTGTGTTACCCCTGTGTCACCCCCACACAACGGGTACCCGGGTGAGGGACGGGGACACCCGTGTGGCACCCCTGTGGCACCTCTGTGTCACCTGTGTGTCACCCCTGTGGCACCCCTGTGTCACCCCCACACAACGGGTACCCGGGTGAGGGACAGGGACACCTGCGTCACCTGTGTGTCACCTCTGTGTCACCCCTGTGTCACCTCTGTCATCCCCTGTAACCTTCTGCCATCCCCTGTGTCACTCCCCCTTGGCCCCGTCCCCATTCTCAGTGACCCCCCCTGGGTCCCCATCCCTGTCCCCATGTCCCCCCAATGTCCCCCTGCTCCCCAATGTCCCCCTGCTCCCCAGTGTCCCCCTGTGTCCCCAATGTCCCCCTGTGTCCCCGTGTCCCCCCGGTGACCCCCCTGTCCCCACAGATCTCCTGGTTGGTGCCTTTGGGGCGGACGCGGCCGTGGTTTACAGGTGAGTGTCCCCAATGTCCCCAATGTCCCCAATGTCCCCATTGTCCCCATTGCCCCCATTGTCCCCAATGTCCCCAATGTCCCCAATGTCCCCAATGTCCCCAATGTCCCCAATGTCCCCATTGTCACCTGTCCCCCCCAGGGGCCGCCCCATTGTCCACGCCAGCGCCACCCTGGCCATCGTCCCCTCCATGTTCAACCCCGAGGAGCGCGGCTGCGCCCTGGCCAGCGGCCACCACGTGTCCTGGTGGGTGACAGGGGGACAGGGAGGGGACAGGGAGGGGATAGAGAGGGGACAGGGTGGGGACAGCAAGGGGACAGTGGGGGACGCTGCAGGGACACTGTGAGGACAGCAGGGGGACAGCAGGGGACAGAGAGAGGGGACAGAGAGGGGACACTACAGGGACAACAGGGGGACACCAGGGACAGCTGAGGACAGGGCGGGGACAGTGGAGAAGACATGGGGACACTGGGAGGGGACACTGGGAGGGGACACTGGGGGTTCCCAGGGACACGGGGACAGGGCACTGGGGACACTGCGGGGGGAACTGGGGACACTGCTGGGTCATTGGGTGTCCGGGAGGGGGACACTGAGGGGACACTGAGGGGACACGGAGGGGACACTGAGGGGACACACGGTGCCACCCCTGTGTGTCCCCTCCCAGCATCAATGTCACCTTCTGCCTCAACGCCTCCGGACGTCACCTGCCCGGGCCCATCGGTGAGGGGACATGGGGGACACTGGGGGGGACAGGGGAGGGGACGCTGGGGGGGACAAGGGAGGGACAATGGTGGGGGGACGGGGGACATGGAGAGAACAAAGGGGACATCGCAGCATGGGGACAATGGAGGGGACAAATGGGGACACCCCAGGGGACACCCCGGTGGTCGTGCCCCTGTGTCCCTGCGGTGTCCCCAAGGGTGGCACAGCAGCCGTGGGGACAGGACGGGGACACCAGGGCAGTGCCTGCCGTGTCCCTGAAGTGTCCCCATTGTGTCCCCATTGTGTCCCCATTGTGTCCCCTCGCTGTCCCCAGGGCTGGCGCTGGAGCTGAGCGTGGACGGGGCCCGGCCGGGGGGGGCGCGGCGGGCGCTGTTCCTGGGGGGGGGCGCGGGGGGGGCGCCCCCCTCCCCCACGCGGAACCTGAGCCTGGAGGTGCCCAACGGGGGGAGCCCGCGCTGCCGCACGCTGCCCGTGTTCCTCAGGGTAAGGGGGGCCCCGGCACCCCCAAAACTGCACGAAAACTGCGCAAAAATACCCCCAAAACTGCCCCAAAAATAGCCCAAAACTGCCCCGAAAACTGCCTCAAAAATACCCCAAAACTGCCCCAAAAACTGCCCCAAAATAGCCCAAAAATACCCCCAAAACTGCCCCAAAAATACCCCAAAACTGCCCCAAAACTGCCCCAAAAACTGCCCAAAATTATCCCGAAAACTGCCCCAAAATCTGCCCCAAAACTGCCCCAAAATACCCCAAAAACTGCCCCAAAACTGCCCCAAAACTGCCCCAAAAACTGCCCCAAAATACCCCAAAAACTGCCCCAAAATACCCCAAAAACTGCCCCAAAATAGCCCAAAAATACCCCAAAAACTGCCCCAAAACTGCCCCAAAAACTGCCCAAAATTATCCCGAAAACTGCCCCAAAATCTGCCCCAAAACTGCCCCAAAATACCCCCAAAACTGCCCCAAAACTGCCCCAAAATCTGCCCCAAAACTGCCCCAAAAACTGCCCAAAATTATCCCAAAAACTGCCCCAAAATCTGCCCAAAATTATCCCAAAAACTGCCCCAAAAACTGCCCAAAATTATCCCAAAAACTGCCCCAAAATCTGCCCCAAAACTGCCCCAAAATACCTCAAAAACTGCCCCAAAACCCCAAACAGCCCAAAATATCCCAAAACCGCCCTAGGACCCCTCGTGTCACCCCCGTGTCACTCTGGGTGGCCCCTTTGTCACCTCTGGGTCCCTTGTGTCACCTCCCTGTCCCCCCAGGGTCCCTGGTGTCCCCATGGTGTCCCCAATGTCCCCAATGTCCCCATGGTGTCCCCATGGTGTCCCCAATGTCCCAAGAACGAAGCCGAGTTCTGGGACAAGCTGTCCCCCATCCCGGTGTCCCCATGGTGTCCCCAATGTCCCCAATGTCCCCAATGTCCCCAGAACGAGTCCGAGTTCCAGGACAAGCTGTCCCTCATCCCGGTGTCCCCATGGTGTCCCCAATGTCCCCATGGTGTCCCCATGGTGTGCCCAATGTCCCCACGGTGTCCCCAATGTCCCCAATGTCCCCAGAACGAGTCCGAGTTCCGGGACAAGCTGTCGCCCATCCCGGTGTCCCCATAGTGTCCCCCTGTCCCCATGGTGTCCCCAATGTCCCCAATGTCCCCACGGTGTCCCCAATGTCCCCAGAACGAGTCCAAGCTCCGGGACAAGCTGTCCCCATGGTGTCCCCAATGTCCCCGGTGTCCCCAATGTCCCCAATGTCCCCATGGTGTCCGCAATGTCCCCAATGTCCCCAGAACGAGTCCGAGTTCCGGGACAAGCTGTCGCCCATCCCGGTGTCCCCATGGTGTCCCCATGATGTCCCCAATGTCCCCATGGTGTCCCCAATGTCCCCATTGTCCCCAGAATGAGTCCGAGTTCCGGGACAAGCTGTCCCCATGGTGTCCCCAATGTCCCCATGGTGTCCCCAATGTCCCCAGAACGAGTCCGAGTTCCGGGACAAGCTGTCGCCCATCCCGGTGTCTCCATGGTGCCCCCCTGTCCCCATGGTGTCCCCAATGTCCCCACGGTGTCCCCAATGTCCCCAATGTCCCCAGAACGAGTCCGAGTTCCGGGACAAGCTGTCGCCCATCCCGGTGTCGCTGAGCCTGGCCCTGGACCCGGCCGTGTCCCCTCCCCCGCCGGGACTGTCCCCGCTGCTGTCCCCGGCCACGCGCACGCGCCTCGAGGCCAAGGTACGTCACCTGTGTGTCACCTGTGTGTCACCTGTGTGTCACCTGTGTCACCCTGTGTGTCCCCACTGTCCCCACTGCTGTCCCCGGCCACGCGCACGCACCTCGAGGCCAAGGTATGGCACCTGTGTGTCACCTGTGTGTCACCTGTGTGTCACCCTGTGTGTCACCCTGTGTCACCCTGTGTCACCTGTGTGTCACCCGTGTGTCACCCGTGTGTCACCTGTGTGTCACCCTGTGTGTCACCCTGTGTGTCATCCTGTGTGTCACCTGTGTCACCCTGCTGTCCCCACTGCTGTCCCCGGCCACGCGCACGCACCTCGAGGCCAAGGTATGGCACCTGTGTGTCACCTGTGTGTCACCTGTGTGTCACCCTGTGTCACCCTGTGTCACCCTGTGTGTCACCCTGTGCCACCCAACGTGCCTGTGTCCCCCATGTCTCCCATCACCCCAATGTCCCCAATGTCCCCATCACCCCAATGTCCCACGTTTCCACTGTGCCATCACCCCTCTGATGTCCCCGCTGTCCCCACGCTGTCCCTGATGTCCCCGCGCTGTCCCCGTGTCCCCAGGCCCACATCCAGCTGGACTGTGAGGACAACGTCTGTGTGCCCGACCTGCAGCTCGAGGCCAGCGCGTAAGGGGGACCCTGGGGACACGGGTGGGGACACGGAGGGACACTGGGGGGACACTGGGGGGACACAGCGGGACCAGGAAGGGGTGGCTGTGCCCAGGCTGGCCCTGGGGGTCTCTGTGAATGTCCCTGGTGATGTCCCCAATGTCCCCGATGATGTCCCCAGGGACCACTGGGCGCTGCTCCTGGGGGGCTATGGGGATGTCCCTGTTCATGTCCCCAGGGATGTCCCCAATGTCCCCAATGATGTCCCCAATGATGTCCCTGATGTCCCCAGGGACCGCCGGGCCGTGTTCCTGGGGGACAGGAACCCCCTCAATGTGACGTTCCTGGGGGTGTCCCTGGTGATGTCCCCAATGTCCCCAATGTCCCCAATGTCCCCAGGGACCGCGGGGCCGTGTTCCTGGGGGACAGGAACCCCCTCAATGTGACATTCCTGGGGGTGGTTTAGGATGTCCCCAATGTCCCCAATGTCCCCAATGATGTCCCCAATGTCCCCAATGTCCCCAATGATGTCCCCAGGGACCGCCGGGCCGTGTTCCTGGGGGACAGGAACCCCCTCAATGTGACGTTCCTGGGGGTGGATTAGGATGTCCCCAATGTTCCCAATGTCCCCAATGATGTCCCCAATGTCCCCAGGGACCGCCGGGCCGTGTTCCTGGGGGACAGGAACCCCCTCAATGTGACGTTCCTGGCGCGCAACGTGGGCGAGGGCGGCGCCTACGAGGCCGAGCTGCACCTGCGCCCCCCCCCGGGCGCGCTCTACTCGGGGGTGCTGCGGCCCCACGGGGTGAGGGGGCACCGGGGGGCACCGGGGGGCACCCAGGGGTGGGCAGGGGGCTGCTGGTATTGGGGTCTGGGGGTTTGGAGGGGGTTTGGGGGGGTTTGGAGGGGCTGGGGAGGCACTGTGAAGGTGGGGAGGGGGCTGTGGGTATTGGGGGGTGTCAGTTTGGGGGGGTTTGGGGGGGTTTGGAGGGGCTGGGGGGCACCCCGAGGGTGAGGAGGGGGCTGCAGGCATTTGAGGGTGGGGGTTTGGAGGGGTTTGGGGGGTTTGGAGGGGCTGGGGGGGCACACTGGAGATGGGGAGGGGGCTGCGGGTATTGGGGTCTGGGGGTTTGCAGGGGTTTGAGGGGGTTTGGAGGGGCTGGGGGCGCACTCCGAAGGTGGGGAGGGGGCTGCAGATATTGGGGTCTGGGGGTTTGGGGGGGTTTGGAGGGGCACTCCGAAGGTGGGCAGGGGGTCACAGGTATTGGGAGGAGGGGGCTTGGGGGGCTTGGGGTGTCAGGGGGGCGCCCCGAGGGTGGGGAGGGGGTTCAGGCATTTGGGTCTGGGGGCTTGGGGGGCTTTGGGGGCTCAGGGGTGGCACCCCAAGGGTGGGGAGGGGGCCATAGATATTGAGGGGAGGGCATTTTGGGGGGGCTTGGGTGGTCCGGGGATATAGGGGAGTGGTGAATTGGGGGTCCGGGGGGGGGTCACTCACCACCCCTGACCCCCCCCCCCCCCCCAATTCCTCTCTGTCCCCCTCCCCAGAATTTCTCTGCCCTGAGCTGCGAGCTGGGGGGGGGCAACGGCTCGAGCCCCCTGGTCTGCGACCTGGGCAACCCCATGAAGGCGGGGGCCAGCGTGAGTGGGGCTGGGGGCTTCGGGGGGGGGGCTGGGGGGGTCTGGAGGGGGATCTGGGGGGGTTTTGGGGGATTTGGGGGGGGTCCGGAGGGGTTTCTGGGGGGGCGTTTGTGAGGGTTTGGGGGGATTTGGGGAGGTCTGGGGGGGCTTTGGGAGGGGTTTTATGGGGGGTCTGGGGGCTTTGGGGGGGCTTTGGGGCATCTAGGGGGGTCTGGAGAGGGATTTGGGGGGGTTTTGGGGGGGTCTGGATGGGTTTTTGGGGCGTTTTTGGGGGGCGTTTGTGAGGGTTTGGGAGGGGGATTTGGGGAGGTCTGGGGGGCTTTGGTGGGGCTCTCTGGGGGGGTTTTAGGGGGGGTCTGGGGGCTTTGGGGGGTCTGGGGGGGTCTGGAGTGGGATTTGGGGGGTCTGGGGGAGAGTTTGGGGGATTTGTGGGGGTTTTGGGGGTATTTTGGGGGGTCTTTGGGAGGGTTTTAGGGGGGTTTTGGGGGATCTTTGGGAGGGTTTTAGGGGGGTTTGGGGGGGTCTCTGCAGGTTTTGGGGGGGTTTTGGGGAGTTTTGGGGGGGTTTGGGGGGATTTTGGGGAGTTTTGGGGGGGTCCTGGAGGAGCTTGGGGGGGATTTGGGTTTTGTGGGGGTCTGGGGGGTCCGGAGGGGCTTTTGGGGGGGATTTGTGAGGGTTTGGGGGGGATTTGGGGGGTTCAGGGCAGTCTGGGTGGATCTTGAGGGGATTTGGGAGATTTTGGGGGGCTCCGGGGGGTTATGGGGGGGTTATGGGGGTTTTGGGGGGGGGGTCCCGGCTGACCAACCCCCCCCCCCTCCCCCCCCACAGATTTGGGGGGGGCTGCGTTTCACCCTCCCCCACCTGAGCGACAACAGCAGCAGCGTCCGCTTCGAGCTGCAGATCCGCAGGTGGGGCAGGGGGCGCCCCGAAATGGGGGGACCCCGAAATTGGGGGGCAGCCCGAAATGGCAATGGGGGGCATCCCAAAATGGGGGCGCCCCGAAATGGGGGGCATCCTGAAATGGGGGCACCCCGAAATGGGGGCATCCTGAAATGGGGGGCATCCTGAAATTGGGGGCGCCCCAAAATTGGGGGCATCCCAAAATGGGGGCACCCCGAAATGGGGGGCACCCCGAAATTGGGGGCATTCTGAAATGGGAGCACCCCAAAATGGCGGCACCCCGAAATGGGGGCACCCCAAAATGGGGGCACCCCTAAAATGGGGGGCATCCCAAAATGGCGGCACCCCGAAATGGGGGCACCCCGAAATGGGGGTACCCCGAAATGGGGGCAGCCCGAAATGGCAATGGGGGGCATCCCAAAATGGGGGTACCCCGAAATGGGGGCATCCCGAAATGGGGGGCACCCCAAAATGGCGGCACCCCAAAATGGCGGCACCCCAAAATGGCGGCACCCCAAAATGGGGACACCCCGAAATGGGGGCACCCCAAAATGGGGGCACACCAAAATGGGGGCACCCTGAAATGGCGGCACCCCGAAATGGGGGCACACCAAAATGGGAGGCATCCTGAAATGGGGGCGCCCCGAAATGGGGGGCACCCCGAAATTGGGGGCATCCTGAAATGGGGGCACCCTGAAATGGGGGCACCCCGAAATGGCGGCACCCCAAAATGGCGGCACCCCGAAATGGGGGCTCCCTAAAATGGGGAGCACCCCGAAATTGGGGGCAGCCCGAAATGGGGGCACACCAAAATTGGGGGCATCCTAAAATGGCGGCACCCCAAAATTGCGGGCATCCCGAAATGGGGGCACCCTGAAATGGGGGGCACACCAAAATGGGGGCACCCCGAACTGGGGGGCATCCCGAAATGGCGGCACCCCGAAATGGGGGGCTCCTCAACTCCCCAAAATGAGGGGCACAGTGGGGCACCCCAAACTCGGGGTGGGAGCACGGGGGGAGCGGTACCCCCATTTTGAGGGGATCAGGGGGGTCCCGGCACCTCCAGTTTTGGGGTTTGGGGTGGGGGTGGGGTCAGAGGTCCCAGCACCCCCATTTTAGGGGGGTCACAGGGGGGGTGGCACCCCCAATTTGGGGAGCCAAGGGGGGGTCCCAGGAGCTGGGGGGGGCACCCGGAGTGAGGGGAGTCCCTGTCAGAGGTTTTTGGGGGGGGATTTCGTGACCCTGGGGGTGTCCCCAAATTGTGGGGGGGGGTGGGGGGGGGTCTCTGGGGGTGTCCCTAAATTGGGCGGGGGTCCCAGGGGTGTCCCTAAAGGGGTTGGGGTCCCTAATAGGGGTCGGGGGTCCCTAAAGGGGTCGGGGGTCCCTGGGGGGGTCCCCAAAGGGGTTGGGGTCCCTAATGGAGGTCGGGGGTCCCTGGGGTGTCCCTAAAGGGGTCGGGGGTCCCCAAAGGGGGTCAGGGGTCCCTGGGGGGGTCCCCAAAGGGGTCGGGGGTCCCCAAAGGGGTCGGGGGTCCCTGGGGGAGGGGTCCGGGCCGTGACCCCCCCCCTGCCCCCCCGCAGCAAGAACGCCAACAACTCGCAGAGCGCCGTGGTGCCGGTGGCGCTGGCCGTGAGGGCGGCCACGAGGGTGTCCGTGCTGGGGTGAGTGACAATGATGGGGACAGTGGGGACACTGGGGACACACTGGGGACACCAGGCAACGAGGGTGTCCGTGCTGGGGTGAGTGACACTGGGGACATTGGGGACATTGGGGACACACTGGGGACACTGGGGACAACGAGGGTGTCCGTGCTGGGGTGAGTGACAATGATGGGGACAGTGGGGACACTGGGGACATTGGGGACACACTGGGGACACCAGGCAACGAGGGTGTCCGTGCTGGGGTGAGTGACACTGGGGACACTGGGGACATTGGGGACATGGGGACAACGAGGGTGTCCTTGCTGGGGTGAGTGACAATGATGGGGACACTGGGGACACACTAGGGACAGCCAGGGCACACTGGGGACACACTGGGGACATGGGGACAACGAGGGTGTCCTTGCTGGCGTGAGTGACACTGGGGACATTGGGGACACTGGGGACAACAAGGGTGTCCGTGCTGGGGTGAGTGACACCAACAGGGGACACTGGGGACACTGGGGACAGCCAGGGGACACTGGGGACATGGGGACAACGAGGGTGTCCGTGCTGGGGTGAGTGACAATGATGGGGACAGCATGGGGACATTGGGGACAGTGGGGACACCAGGCAATGAGGGTGTCCATGCTGGGGTGAGTGACACCAACAGGGGACACTGGGGACATTGGGGACACTGGGGACACTGGGGACACACTGGGGACATGGGGACAACGAGGGTGTCCTTGCTGGCGTGAGTGACACTGGGGACACTGGGGACAACAAGGGTGTCCGTGCTGGGGTGAGTGACACCAACAGGGGACACTGGGGACACTGGGGACAGCCAGGGGACACTGGGGACATGGGGACAACGAGGGTGTCCTTGCTGGGGTGAGTGACACCAACAGGGGACACTGGGGACACACTGGGGACACACTGGGGACACTGGGGACACCAGGCAATGAGGGTGTCTGTGCTGGGGTGAGTGACAGTGGGGACATTGGGGACAGCCTGGGGACACTGACAGGGACAGCCAGAGTGTCCGTGCTGGGGTGAGTGACAGTGGGGACATCAACAGGGGACATGGGGACAGCCTGGGGACACGCAGGGGACACGCAGGGGACACGAGGGCACCTGAGACCTTCCCAAGGCTCTGAGTGTCCCCTCCTTGTCCACCGTGGGTTGGGTGACCCAGAGGACACAGAGGGGACACGGAGGGGACACGGAGGGGACACAGAGGTGACACACAGCGCTGTCCCCCCCGGTGTCCCCTCAGGGTGTCCCGGCCCGACGTTGTCACCATCCCCGAGGGGGGGTGGGGGCCCGACCCCCCCCAGCGGCTGCAGGACCTGGGGCCACCCGTGGAGCACGTCTACGAGGTGGGGACACGCCTGTCCCCAACCCGGGGCTCTGTGTCCCCAACCTGGGGGTCACAATGTCCCCAACCCTGGGTCACAGTGTCACCAAACCCGGGGCTCTGTGTCCCCAAACCCGGGGTCTCTGTGTCCCCAACCCTGGGTCACAGTGTCACCAAACCCGGGGTCTCTGTGTCCCCAACCCTGGGGTCACAATGTCCCCAGCCCTGGGGTCCCTATATCCCTAATCCCAGGGTCTCTGTGTCCCCAACCCTGGCGTCACAATGTCCCCAACTTGGGAGTCCTGATGTCCCCAACCCTGGGTGTCCTGATGTCCCAAACGCTGTGATCCCCGGTCCCTCACCCGCGGGTCCCCATGTCCCCAAATTGGGGCTGTCCCACCATCCCCGAGCCCTGGGGGTCCCCTTGTCCCCATCCCGTGTCCCCATGTCCCTTCCTGTGTCCCTCCATGTCCCCCCATGTCCTGACCCCATGTCCCCTCCTGTGTCCCCCCGTGTCCCCAGGTGGTGAACGAGGGTCCCATTGCCCCGGGGGTGTCCCCACCCCGTGTCCCCATGTCCTGACCCTGTGTCCCCCCGTGTCCCCATGTCCTAAACCCCGTGTCCCCATGTCCTGACCCCATGTTCCCGTGTCCCCAGGTGGTGAACGAGGGTCCCATTGCCCCGGGGGTCCCCGTGTCCCCATGTCCTGACCCCGTGTCCCCTCCTGTGTCTCCCCGTGTCCCCAGGTGGTGAACGAGGGTCCCGGCGCCATCAGCCAGGGCACGCTGGAGCTCAGCTGTCCCCTGGGCCACCGCGGCCACCCCCTGCTCTACGTCACCGGCCACGAGGGGCTGCACAACTGCACGGCCAGCCACGGCAGCGACCCCCTCGGGCTGCTGGGGACAGCGGGGACGGTGGGGACAGCGGGGGTAATGGGGACATTGGGGACGGTGGGGACGGGGGGTAATGGGGACATTGGGGACAGTGGGGACATTGGGGACGGGGGGTAATGGGGACATTGGGGACAGTGGGGACGGTGGGGATAGCAGGGACAATGGGGGGATAATGGGGACAATGAGGGGACAATGGGGACAGTGGGGACAGTGGGGACGGTGAGGACAGTGGGGACGGTGGGGACGGTGGGGACGGTGTGGGTAATGGGGACACTGGGGACAGTGGGGACATTGGGGACGGGGGGGTAATGGGGACATTGGGGACAGTGGGGACAGCAGGGACAATGGGGGGATAATGGGGACAATGAGGGGACAATGGGGGCAATGGGGATAATGGGGACATTGGGGACAGGGGACGGTGGGGGGACAGTGGGGGTAATGGGGGTAATGGGGACAATGGGGGGACATTGGGGGCAACGGGGACAACAGGGACAGTGGGGACAGTGGGGGTAATGGGGACAGGGGGACAGTGGGGGTAATGGGGACAATGGGGGGACATTGGGGGCAACGGGGACAACAGGGACAGTGGGGACAGTGGGGGTAATGGGGACAACAGGAGCAGGGAGGGCAATGGGGATAATGGGGACAATGGGAACAGTGGGGACATTGGGGGTAATGGGGACATTGGGGACAATGGGGACACGAGGGACGGTGGGGACAATGGGGACATTGGGGAGACTTAGGGGCACTGGGGACGTTGGGGACACTGGAGACACTGGGGACACTGGGGATGTTTGGGACATTGGGGACACTGGGTGGCACTGGGGACATCGGGAGGTGCCGGGGGTGGCTGGAACAGGGCTGTCCCCAGCGCTGTCCCCGTGTCCCCAGCCCTGTCCCCAGCGCTGTCCCCGTGTCCCCGGCACTGTCCCCAGCCCTGTCCCCGTGTCCCCTGCCCCGTCCCCGTGTCCCCAGCCCTGTCCCCATGTCCCCAGCACTGTCCCCATGTCCCCAGCACTGTCCCCTGTCCCCATTGCAGGAGCGGGAGCAGGGCCCGGGTCCCCACGTGCTGCAGCGCCGGGACACCGGGGACACTGGGGACAGCCTGGTGAGTGTCACCGTCCCCTTGTCTGTCCCCTTGTCCCCTGCCACGCCCACGGGACTGTCCCGAGTGTCCCCAAGGCGGGGGCGCTGCGGTGACACCGGGGGGTGGCAGGGGGGCTGACCAAGAGTGACCAAGAGTGACCAAGAGTGAGCAGTGGTGACCAGGAGTGACCAAGGGTGACCCAGGGGTGACCAAGGGTGACCAAGGGTGACCCAGGGATGACCCAGGAGTGACCAAGAGTGACCAAGGGTGACCCAGGGGTGACCAAGAGTGACCAGGGGTGACCCAGGGATGACCCAGGAGTGACCCAGGGATGACCCAGGGGTGACCAGGGGTGACCCAAGGGTGACCCAGGGGTGACCCAGGAGTGACCAAGGGTGACCCAGGGGGTGACCCAAGGATGACCCAGGAGTGACCAAGGGTGACCAGGGGTGACCAAGGGTGACCCAGGGATGACCCAGGAGTGACCAAGGGTGACCAGGGGTGACCCAGGAGTGACCAGGGGTGACCAGGGGTGACCAAGGGTGACCCAAGGATGACCCAGGAGTGACCAAGGGTGACCAGGGGTGACCAAGGGTGACCCAGGAGTGACCAGGGGTGACCAGGGGTGACCAGGGGTGACCCAGGAGTGACCAGTGGCGACTGAGGGTGACCAGGGCTGACAGGGGATGACCAGTAGTGACCAGGGATGACCTGGGGGTGACTGGGGGGTGACCCGTGGTGACACGGGGGTGGCTGGGGGATGACTGGGGGTGACCAATGGTGATCTGTGGTGCCCCGTGGTGACTCTGGGGGTGGCCATGGTGGCCCGTGGTGACTCTGGGGGTGGCCGTGGTGCCCCATGGTGGCCCATGGTGGCCCGTGGTGGCCCGCGGTGACTCTGGGGGTGCCCCGCGGTGACCCCCGTGCCCAGGTGTGTCCCGAGGCCGAGTGTTTCCGGCTGAGCTGCCCCTCGGGGGCGCTGGAGCGGCAGCAGCGCGTCACCCTGCGCCTCGGCTTCCGCATCAGGAGCCCCCCCCCGCGACAGGTGAGACCCCAAAACCCCCCCGGGACCCCAAAACACTCAGGGCCCCCCCGGGACCCCCACACAGCCTTGGAACCGCCCCGGGACCCCAAAACATCCCAGGACCCCCCCTCCGAACCCCCCCCCGGGACCCTAAAACAGCCCTGGGACCCCAAAACAGCCTGGGACCACCGTGAGCCCCTCAGGGTCCGGGGACCCTCCCCAAATTCCCAGGGAACCCCCCCAAAATCCCTGGGAGCCCCCCGGAACCTGTCCTGAACCTTGGGACCCCCCGGGACCCCCCGGGATTCCCCATGCAGGGACCTGGGGTGTCCCCCGTGTGTCCCCGTGTGGCACTGACGGGATGTCCCCTTTGTCCCCCGTGTCCCCTCTGTGTGCCCTGTGTGTCCCATTGGCACTGGGGGAATGTCCCCACGTGTCCCCGTGACACTGACACTGTCCCCGTGTCCCCTGTGTGTCCCTGTGACACTGACTCTGTCCCCGTGTGTCCCTGTGTGTCCCCTGTGTCCCTGTGTGTCCCCGTGTGTCCCTGTGACACTGACACTGTCCCTGTGTCCCCTGTGTGTCCCTATGGCACTGACACTGTCCCTGTGTGTCCCCGTGTCCCCTGTGTGTCCTTGTGTGTCCCCATGTGTCCCTGTGACACTGACACTGTCCCCGTGTCCCCCGTGTCCCCTGTGTCCCCTGTGTGTCCCTGTGTGTCCCTGTGTGTCCCTGTGGCACTCACACTGTCCCTGTGTCCCCTGTGTCCCCTGTGTGTCCCCTGTGTGTCCCCGTGACACTGACACTGTCCGTCTGTGTCCCTGTGTGTCCCTGTGACACTGACACTGTCCCCGTGTGTCCCCGTGACACCGACACGGTCCCCTGTGTGTCCCCTGTGTCCCTGTGTGTCCCATGTGTCCCTGTGGCACTCACACTGTCCCTGTGTCCCCTGTGTCCCCTGTGTGTCCCCTGTGTGTCCCCGTGACACTGACACTGTCCGTCTGTGTCCCTGTGTGTCCCTGTGACACTGACACTGTCCCCGTGTCCCCTCTGTGTCCCCTGTGTCCCTGTGTGTCCCCATGTGTCCCCGTGACACTCACACTGTCCCCGTGTGTCCCTGTGACACTGACACTGTCCCCGTGTCCCCTGTGTCCCCTGTGTGTCCCCTGTGTCCCTGTGTGTCCTTGTGTGTCCCCGTGTGTTCCTGTGGCACCGACACTGTCCCTGTGTGTCCTTGTGACACTGACACTGTCCCTGTGTGTCCCTGTGACACCGACACTGTCCCCATGTCCCCTATGTGGTGTCCCCGTGTCCCCGTGTCCCTTGTGTGTCCCCGTGTGTCCCTGTGGCACCGACACTGTCCCCGTGTGTCCCCGTGACACCGACACGGTCCCCGTGTGTCCCCTGTGTCCCCGTGGCACCGACACTGTCCCTGTGTCCCCTGTGTGTCCCCGTGTGTCCCCATGACACTGACACTGTCCCTCTGTGTCCCTGTGTGTCCCTGTGACACCGACACTGTCCCCGTGTGTCCCTGTGACACCGACACTGTCCCTGTGACACTGACACTGTCCCCGTGTGTCCCTGTGACACCGACACTGTCCCCCCCGTGTCCCCGTGACACCCACACTGTCCCCTGTCCCAGCGGGAGCTGTGGCCGCTGTCCCTGCGCTGTGACGCCGAGTTCCGCGTGCTGCAGCTGCCCTACAGAGTGCGGCCGGACAGCCACCCCCGGCACCGCCTGCAGGTGACACTGGGGACACTGGGGACACGGGGGGGACATGGGGACATTGGGGGTGTCACAGCTGCCCTACAGAGTGCGGCCGGACAGCCACCCCCGGCACCGCCTGCAGGTGACACTGGGGACCCTGGGGACATTGGGGACACTGGGGACATGGGGGACATGGGGACACTGGGGACACTGGGGACACTGAGGGGACATTGGGAACATTGGGGGTGTCACAGCTGCCCTACAGAGTGCGGCCGGACAGCCACCCCCGGCACCGCCTGCAGGTGACACTGGGGACACTGGGGGGACACTGGGGACACTGGGGACACTGGGGACATGGGGGACACTGGGGACACTGAGGGGACATGGGGACATTGGGGGTGTCACAGCTGCCCTACAGAGTGCGGCCGGACAGCCACCCCCGGCACCGCCTGCAGGTGACACTGGGGACACTGGGGACATTGGGGACACTGAGGGGACATTGGGGACACTGGGGACACTGAGGGGACACTGGGGACATGGGGACATTGGGGACATTGGGGACACTGGGGATATGGGGGGGACATTGGGGACATGGGGACATTGGGGGTGTCACAGCTGCCCTACAGAGTGCGGCCGGACAGCCACCCCCGGCACCGCCTGCAGGTGACACTGGGGACACTGAGGGGACATTGGGGACACGGGGGACACTGGGGACGTGGGGGACACTGAGGGGACACTGGGGACACTGAGGGGACACTGGGGACACTGAGGGGACATGGGGACATTGGGGGTGTCACAGCTGCCCTACAGAGTGCGGCCGGACAGCCACCCCCGGCACCGCCTGCAGGTGACACTGGGGACACTGGGGACATGGGGGGGACATGGGGACACTGAGGGGACATGGGGACACTGGGGACATGGGGACATTGGGGGTGTCACAGCTGCCCTACAGAGTGCGGCCGGACAGCCACCCCCGGCACCGCCTGCAGGTGACACTGGGGACACTGGGGACACTGGGGACACTGGGGACATGGGGACATTGGGGACATTGGGGACATGGGGACATTGGGGACACTGAGGGGACATGGGGACACTGAGGACATTGGGGACACTGGGGACACTGGGGACACGGGGGACATGGAGGGGACGGGGCTGTTTGGGGGTGACACCGTGGGTGACACCGAGGTCTGGGGTGGCAGGTGGTGACAGCAGCGCTGGTGAGCTCCTGCCCTGAGGCAGGTGGCACTGTGGGTGACACTGTGGGTGACACTGTGGGTGGCACTGTGTGTCCCCATGTGACACTGTGGGTGACATGGGGGTGACACTGTATGTCCCCGGTGTCCCCAGGTGGTGACGGCGCTGTCGCGGGCCCGGCCCGAGGCGGGCGGGGGGGTCCCGGTGTGGGCGGTGGTCCTGGCCGTGCTCCTGGGGCTGCTCCTGCTCGGCCTCCTCTGCTACGGCCTCTACAAGGTGGGGCTGGGGGCAACGGGGGGATTTGGGGGGGACTGGGGGGGTCACAGGGGTCAAAGGGGTCTGGGGGGGCTCTGCAAGGTGGGGCTGGGGGCATTTTGGGGGGCTAGGGGGGTTTTGGGAGGGTCACAGGGGTCAAAGGGGTCTGGGGGGGCTCTACAAGGCAGGGCTGGGGGGATCTGGAGGGGATTTGGGGGATCTGGGGAGTCTCTACAAGGGGGCTTGGGGGCACTTGAGGGGGTCTGGGGGGGATTTGGGGGGTCACAGGGGTCGGGGGGGCTCTACAAGGTGGGGCTGGGGGATCTGGGTGGGATCTGGTGGCGTTTGGGGGGACTCTGGGGGGATGTGAGGGAGTCTGGGGGGATCTGGGGGCACTTGAGGGGGTCTGGGGGGGATTTGGGAGGTCAAAGGGGTCTGGGGGGGCTCTACAAGGTGGGGCTGGGGGGATCTGGGGGCATTTGAAGGGGTCTGGGGGGGATTTGGGGGGTCACAGGGGGCTGGGGGCTCCACAAGGCGGGCATGAGGAGCTCGGGGGGCACGGGGGGCGTTGGGGGGCACTGGGGACACGCTGGGGGCTTTGGGGAGGGACAGAGGGGACACAGCGAGGCCAGGGGACGCTCAGGGCGGGCACAGGGACACGGGGTGGCGCTGGGGACATTTCGGGGTCCCCCTGACCCCCCGTCCCCCCGTCCCTGTGCCCCCCAGCTGGGGTTCTTCAAGCGCTCGGGGCCCTACGGCACCGCCATGGAGAAGGCGCAGCTGAAACCCCAGGCGGCCTCCGAGGCCTGAGGGGACCCCGCGGTGACAGCTGGGGACACCCACGGCCTGAGGGGACCCCGCGGTGACAGGGACACCCTGTCCTGTCCCCATGCTGGGGACCCTGCGGTGACAGCTGGGGACAGCCCGGGATGGGGACCCCGCGGTGACAGGGACATCCACGGCTGGGGACATGCATGGCCTGGGGACACTCCATGGCTTCAGGACCATCGCCATGGCTTGGGGACACGTCACAGCCAGAGGACATCTCTCACAGCTTGGGGACATCCATGGCCAGGGACACCCTCAGCCTGGGGACAAGCTCATGGCTTGGGGACACCCACAGGCGGGAGCACCCTCGGCCTGGGGACATCCATGGCCTGGGGACATCCCGTGGCTTCAGGACATCCCCATGGCTTGGGGACACCCACGGCTGGGGACATCTCACGGCCTGGGGACGCTCCATGGCCTGGGGACATCCATGGCCTGGGGACACTCCATGGCTTCAGGACATCCCATGGCTTGGGGACACCCACGGCTGGGGACATCTCATGGCCTGGGGACACCCACGGCTGGGGACATCTCATGGCTTGGGGACATCTCACGGCCTGAGGACATCCCCACACTTGGGGACACTCCATGGCTTGGGGACCCCCGCAAGGACAGTGTCACCTGCACAGCTGGGGACCCTGCAAGGACAATGTCACCTGCACCAGCGGTGTCACCTGCACGGCCGGGGATGTCCCCAGTGCTGGGACCCCGCACTGCCAATGTCACCCGCATGGCCAATGTCACCCGCGTCGGTGACATCCCCCGCTCCACGCCCCCGGCTGGGGACACCCACGGCGCCCACCCCCACACACAGAACTGTCACCGGGCTGGGGACACTGTCACTGAACTGTCACCGGGCTGGGGACACTGTCCCGGAACTGTCACCGGGCTGGGGACACTGTCACTGAACTGTCACCGCGCTGGGGACACTGTCCCGGAACTGTCACCGGGCTGGGGACACTGTCACTGAACTGTCACCGCGCTGGGGACACTGTCCCGGAACTGTCACCGGGCTGGGGACACTGTCACTGAACTGTCACCGGGCTGGGGACACTGTCCCGGAACTGTCACCGGGCTGGGGACACTGTCACTGAACTGTCACCGAGCTGGGGACACTGTCCCATGAACTGTCACCGAGCTGGGGACATTGTCACTCAACTGTCACCAGGCTCAGGACACAATCACAGAACTGTCACTACGCTGGGGACACTGTCCCAGGAATTGTCACTGCATTAGGGACACTGAATGTCACCGAGTTGGGGACCCTGTCCCATGAACTGTCACCGAGCTGGGGACACTGTCCCATGAACTGTCACTGCATTAGGGACACTGTCACTGAACTGTCACCGAGCTGGGGACACTGTCCCATGAACTGTCACCGGGTTGGGGACACTGTCCCAGAACTGTCACCAAGCTGGGGACACTGTCCCAAACTGTCACCGCGCTGCACCAGGACGTGTCCCCAAGGCACAGCTGCCACCACCGGTTTGGGGACACCAAACTGGGAACAACCAGGAGTTGTCACCAGCGGGGACTGTCACCAGCAGACCAGGGACTGTCACCACCGGACCTGGAATTGTCACCAGTGGGAATTCTCACCATTGGACTGGGAATTGTCACCACAGGACTGGGAACTGGTGGCACCTGGGTGACACCGAGCTGCCACTGCCACAGACACTGCAGGGGACACAGAGACACTACAAGGACACAGCAGGGACACCATGGGGACACCAGGACACCGTGGGGACACCTGTGGGACACCTGTGTGACACCGGGACGTGTCCCCGGCGCCGTCGCCTCACCCAGGACGGGACCCGGGTGGCACCTGGGGACGGTGTCACGGCGTCGCCCTGTGCCAGCGTGACCCGGGGACGCTGCCCCCCGGTGCCACCCTCCGTCACCCTCTGTCACCCGATGCCACCCGGTGTCCCCTCCCTGCACTGCCCGCCCCCCCCCGGGCACCTCACTTTGCACTGACCCCGAGCTGGGGGCACAGCCCGGCCCCGGTGTCCCCAAGGTGTCCCTGGGGTGTCCCTGGGTGTCCCCAAGGTGTCCCCAAGGTGTCCCTGGGTGTCCCCAAGGTGTCCCCAAGGTGTCCCCAAGGTGTCCCCGGTGTCACGGGGGGTTTGCACTATGGCGGGGGGGGGAGGGGGGGGCAGGGGGGGCGTGGCTTCGGTTTGTATTTAATTATTGGGGGGGGGGGCGGCCTCGGGGCCCCCCCAATAAACGAGTCTGACCCACAGGGACCCTGGGGACACTCAGGGACACTCGGGGACAGGGGGACACACGCGGGGATGTCGGGCACACCGGGGGACACTTGGGGACAGGGAGGGCCCTTTGGGAACTGGGGGGGGGGGGACACACTCAGGGACACAGGGGACACACTTGGGGACACAAGGGGACACTCAGGGACAGGGGGACACACTCAGGGACAGGGGGACACACTCGGGGACACAGGGGACACTCAGGGACAGGGGGACACACTCGGGGACAGGGGGACACACTCGGGGACACAGGGGACACTCAGGGACAGGGGGACACACTTGGGGACACAAGGGGACACTCAGGGACAGGGGGACACACTCGGGGACAGGGGGACACACTCGGGGACAGGGGGACAGGGGACACAGGGACACAAGGGGACACACTCGGGGACACTCGGGGACACTCGGGGACATGAGGACAGGGGGACGTGAGGATATGGGGACACACATGGACAGGAGGACACGGGGACAGAGGGACACGGTGACACGGTGACAGTGGGACACACAAAGGGACACAGGGGACACTCAGGGACAGGGGGACAGGGGACACACGCAGGGACACGTTTGGGGACACAGGGACACACAGAGGGATGGGGGACACAGGGACACAGGGACATGGGACACACGGGGACAGGGTGACAAGGGGACACCCACAGGGACGCACTTGGGGACACAGGGACACACAGACGGATGGGGGACACAGGGACACAGGGATAGGGGACACACAGGGACATGGGGACAGGGTGACAAGGGGACACACACAGGGACACGTTTGGGGACACAGGGACACACAGAGGAATGGGGGACACAGGGACATGGGGACACACAGGGACAGGGTGACAAGGGGACATACTTGGGGACACATTTGGGGACACGGGGACACACAGACGGATGGGGGACACAGGGACATGGGGACACACGGGGACATGGGGACACACACAGGGACACACTTGGGGACACACAAAGGGACACACTTGGGGACACAGGGACATGGGGACACACGGGGACAGGGTGACAAGGGGACACACTTGGGGACACACACAGGGCCATGGGGACACACTTGGCGACACGGTGCCACCGCGGCGGTCACGGCCGCTGCCCCCGGACACTGCCGGGGCTCAATTACACCTCATTAGCAGCCGGGACTCGTCCGGCGTCAATAATTAATTATCGAGTCATCAATCATTCATTAATGATTCATCAATAATTCATTGATCGTTCAGCGGTAATCCACGGATAATTCACGGATAATTCATCAATAATTTACCGATAATTCATCGATAATTCACCAATCATTGACCCCTCCCCCGGCTCCCCAAACACCACCGAGACCCCAAAATCAGAGACCCCAAAATCCAGAGCATCCAAAATCCAGAGAATCCAAAATCCAGAGAACCCAAAATCCAGAGAATCCAAAATTCAGTGACCCCAAAAATCCAGAGTCCCCCCAAATTCTGAGAACACAAAATCCAGGGAACACAAAATTCAGAAACTCCAAAATCCAGAGACCCCAAATTCAGAGGATCCCAAAATTCAGAGACCCCAAAAATCCAGGGACCCCAAAATTCAGAGAACCTAAAATCCAGAGAACCCAAAATTTAGAGACCTGAAATTCAGAGAACACAAAATCTAGAAACCCCAAAATCAGAGAACCCCAAATTCAGAGGCCCCGAAATCAGGGCCCCAAAAATCCAGAAATCCCTAAAATCCAGAGACCCCAATAACCCAGAGTCCCCAAAATTCGGAGAACCTAAAATCCAGGGAACACAAATTTCAGAATTTTGGGTTCCCTGCATTTTGGGGTCTCTGAATTTTGAGGTCTGTGAATTTTGTGTTCTCTGAATTTGGGTTCTGTGAATTTTGGAGTTTCTGAATTTTGTGTTCTCAGAATTTGGGGCACTCTGGATTTTTGGGATTTCTGGATTTTATGTTCTCCGAATTTTGGGGTCCCTGCATTTTGAGTTTCCTGGGTTTTGTGTTCTCAGAATTTTGGAGTCCCTGGATTTTTTGGGGGGCTCTGATTTTTGGGGTCTGTGAATTTTGGGCTCTCTGAATTTTGGGATCTCAGAATTTTGGGGTCTCAGATTTTGTGTTCCCTGAATTTTGGGCTCTCTGAATTTTGGGTTCTCACAATTTTGGGTTCCCAGGATTTTGTGTTCTCCGAATTTTGGTCTCTCAGAATTTTGGGATCTCAGAATTTTGGGGTCTCAGATTTTGTGTTCTCCGAATTTTGGGCTCTTCGAATTTTGGGCTCTCACAGTTTTGGGTTCCCGGGATTTTTGGGCTCTGCGATTTTTGGGGTCCCCGCCCCCTCGGTTCCCACGCTCCCGGGGCGCGTCTGTCGCCCCTCCCCGCCCCGCCCCCGCCCCCGCGCGCGCGTGTCCCGACACGTGCGCGACCCCGCCCGCCGCGCGCACGCGCACGGGGGGGAGGGGAGGGGAGGGGAGGGGAGGGGGGCGCGCGCGCGCGCGCGGGACGGACGGACGCGGGGACGCGCGCGCGTGGACGTGAGCGAGCGCGGGGGGAGGGGAGCGGGGGGACAGGAGCGGGATTGGGGGCGGGGGGGGGCCGGGATGGGGGGGGTGGGGGGAGGGGAGGGGACAGCGCGGTTTGGGGGGGGGAGGGGACACGCGCGGTGGGGGGGAGGGGACACGCGTGGGGCGCGACACGCGCGGGGAGGCCCCGCCCCCTCCCTTCCCCCCCCCGTGCCCCAGTTCCGAGCGCCGCCATTGGCTGAGCCCCCGAGGGGGGAGGGGACACGGGGGGGGGCGGGGGGGTGGGGGGACACCGAGGGGGGGGGGGGGGACACGCAGGGACAGCCCCGCAGGGCCGCGCGCGACAGCGGCCGGGGGGGCCCGCAGGTAACGGAGACCCCCCCCAAATAACACAGAGAGGGGGGGCTGGGGATCGGGCCGGGGGGCTTTGGGGGGTTTGGGGGATTTGGGGGATTTGGGGTTTGGGGGATTTGGGGTTTGAGGGATTTGGGGTTTGGGGTTTTCGGGATCTCGGGTTTGGGGGGGTTTGCGGTTTGGGGTTTGGGGCCTTTGGGGGTTTGGGGCCTTTGGGGTTTGGGGGTCCAGGCCCTCGGACGGGGGGAGGGTCCCTAAGAGCTCACCTCCCCCCCCAACCCCCCCATCCTCCGGTGCGGGGACCCCCGGGAGGGAGCCGGGAACGCGCGGGGGCGGCGGGAGGGGGGGTCCGGGGGGTCCCGGGGGGTCCCGGGGGGCTCCTGAGGGTCCCGGGGGGGTCCCGGGGGGGTCCCGGTGTCCCGCAGCTCCCCCAGCGCCCCCCCCATCCCCCGGTGCGGGCCGGGGACCCCGCGGAGGAACCGGGACCGGAACGGGGGGGGGGAGGCTCCGGGAGTGCCCCGGGGGGGTCCCTGGGGGCCGTTTCGGGGGTCCCGCGCCCCCCGTGACCCCCCCCCCCTTCCCCCGGCGCAGGGCGATGCTGCGGGCCCCGGGGCCGCCGCTGGGGCCGCCCCCCGGCCGCCTCCTCCTGCCCGACGCCGCCGCCGCCGCCGCCGCCGCGCTCCGGCTGCTGCCGCCGCTGCCCGCGGTGAGCGGGGCCGGGAACCGGCGGGAACCGGGGAACGGAACGGGCCCGGGGCCGCGGAGGGACAGCGGGAACCGGGGGGAAACCGGGGGGGAACCGGGGAAAGGAACGGGCCCGGGGCCGCGGAGGGACAGCGGGAACCGGGGGGAAACCGAGGGGACCGGGGGGGACCGGGGGGTCCCGGTACCGGCGGGGCCGGGGGAGATGCGGGGCTGAGCCCGGCCGCGGTTCGGGGGTGCCGGTACCGGAGGGTTCGGGGATCTCGGTACCGGAGGGTTCGGCGGTGCCGGTGCTCGAAATGGGGAGGGGTCCCGGACAGGGTTCTGGGGAGGTCCCGGGGGGTTTCGGGGATCTCGGTACCGGAAGGTTCGGGGGTGCCGGTGCTGGGATATGGGGGGGGGGTCTCGGGCAGGGTCCCAGGGAGGTTCCGAGGGGGTCCCGGGGCTGTTTCGGGGGTCCCGGTACCGAAAGGTTCGGGGGTGCCGGTGCTCGAAACGGGGAGGGGTCTCGGGCAGAGTTCCAGGAGGGTTCTAGGGGGGTCCCGAGGGGGTCCCGGGGCTGTTTTTGGGGGTCCCGGTACCGGGGGGGTTCCGGGGTCCCGGTACCGAAAGGTTCTGGGTGTCCCGGTGCTCGGGATAGGGGGGGGGGGGTTCCGACGAGGTCCCGGGGTGTTCCCGGGGCTGTTTTTGGAGGTCCCGGGGCTGTTTTGGGGGTCCCGGCACCGGAGGGTTCGGTGGGTGCCGGTGCTCGGGATAGGGGGGGGTCCCGAGGGGGTCCCGGGGCTGTTTTAGGAGGTCCCGGGGCTGTTTTTGGGGGTCCCGGGGGTGTTTTAGGGGGTCCCGGGGCTGTTTTTGGGGGTCCCGGTACCGGGGGCTGTTCCGGGGGTTTCGCTCCGGTGGCCGCGAGGGGCGCGCGGGGTCCGGGGGGGGGACACGGAGCGGCCCCGCCCCCTCCCGGCCGCCGTACCGGGACCCCCCCCCCCCCGGTCCACCCCTTCCCCCCCCGAACCGGCGGTGCCGGGACCCCCAAAACCTTCCCGGGACCCCCAAAAACAGCCCCGGGACCCCAAAATCACCCCCGGGACAGGGAATGCGCCAGCCCCGAACCCCCCGGGACACCCCCCAATAACGGGAGGGGTCGGGACCCCCCCCGGGACCCCCCCCGCGACCCCCGCCGGGGCTCGGTGCGATCGGGACACCCCGAACCTGCCCCGGGACCCCCAAAATCACCCGCGGGGGATCCCGGGACCCCCAAAAACCTCTCGGGGGGGATCCCGGGACCCCCAAATTCCGCCCAACCGGGGGCGGGGGCGGTCCCGGTTCCCTCCCGGTTCCCTCCCGGTTCCCTCCCGGTCCCCCGGGCTTGGGCAGGGCGGGATTCCTGAGGCGCTACGGAACGGAACGGGAACGGGGGCGGTCTTGGGGGATTTTTTGGGGGGTTTTTTTTGGGTCATTTTGGGGTGGTTTGGGTGATTTTGGGGTGCCGACCCTCCTCTGTGCCCCCTCCCCAGATGGAGGCCCTGCCCAAGGCGGGGCTGGGGGCAGTTTGGGGGGGATATTTTGGGGGTTTTTGGGTTATTTGGGGTTTTTATGGGTTATTTTGGTTTTTTTTTTGTTATTTTGGGGTTTTTTGGGTTATTTTGGGGTGGTTCGGGTGATTTTTGGGGTGCTGACCCCCCCCTGTGCCCCCTCCCCAGATGGAGGCCCTGCCCAAGGTGGGGCTGGGGGCGGTTTTGGGGGTGTTTGGGGGTGTTTTGGGATATGGGCTGTTTTGGGTGGGATTTTTTTGGTTTTTGGGGGTTATTTTGGGGATATTTTGGCTATTTTGGGGTGCTGACCCCCCCCTCTGTGCCCCCTCCCCAGATGGAGGCCCTGCCCAAGGGGGGGCTGGGGGCGGTTTTGGGGGGATGTTTTGGGGTTTATGGGACACAGGGAGTTTTGGGGGGATATTTTTGGTTTATTTTGGTTTTTTGGGGATATTTTGGTGATTTTGGGGTGCTGACCCCCCCTCTGTGCCCCCTCCCCAGATGGAGGCCCTGCCCAAGGCGGGGCTGGGGGCTCTGGCCAAGCCCCGGCGCCCGGTGATCGCCTGCAGCGTCTGCCAGATCCGCTTCAACTCCGAGGTGGGACCACCCCCCAAAACCAGGGACCACCCCCAAAACCAGGGACCACCCCCAAAACCAGGGACCACCCCATAAAAACCTGGGACCATCCCCCAAAATCTGGGACCACCCCCCAAAATCTGGGACCACCCCCAAAACCTGGGACCACCCCCAAAACCAGGGACCACCCCCAAAACCTGGGACCACTCCCCAAAATCTGGGACCACCCCCCAAACCAGGGACCACCCCCAAACCAGGGACAACCCCCCAAAATCTGAGACCACCCCCCAAAACCAGGGACCACCCCCAAAATCTGGGACCACCCCCAAAATCTGAGACCACCCCATAAAAACCAGGGACCACCCCCAAAACCAGGGACCACCCCCAAACCAGGGACCACCCCCCAAAAGCAGGGACCACCCCCCAAAAACCCGGGCTAGACCCCCGGGACCCCCTCCAAAAGCTGGGACAGACCCTTGGGACCCCCCCGGTGCTGAGCGCTGGCACTCGGGGGTCCCCAGGGTGTCCCCGAGGGGTGACACAGTGACCGGGGATGTGGCAGTGCCCCGAGGGGTGGCAGCGTCCTGGGCTGTGTCCCGGGGCTGTCCCCACATGTGTCCCAGGGATGTCACACTGTCCCCACGCTGTCCCCTTGTCCCAGGGGTGTCACACTGTCCCCATGCTGTCCCCTTGTCCCAGGGATGTCACACTGTCCCCACACTGTCCCCACGCTGTCCCCTTGTCCCAGGGGTGTCACACTGTCCCCACATGTGTCCCAGGGCAGTGTCACTGTCCCCGTGTCCCGCGGGTGTCACTCTGTCCCTGCGCTGTCCCTGGGCTCTGTGTCACTGTCCCCACGCTGTCAGTGTCCCCATGTCCCCCCAGAGCCAGGCGGCCGCTCGCTACCAGGGCAATGGGGCTGTGTCACTGTCACTGTCACTGGGCTGTCCCCACACTGTCCCCATGTCACTGTCACAGTGTCACAGTGTCCCTGTCGCTGTCCCCAGAGCCAGGCAGCTGCTCGCTACCAGGGCAATGGGGCTGTGTGTCACTGTCACTGTCACTGGGCTGTCCCCACACTGTCCCCATGTCCGGGGCTGTGTCACACTGTCCCTGGCTGTGTCACAGTGTCACTGTCACTGTCCCCACGCTGTCAGTGTCCCCATGTCCCCCCAGAGCCAGGCGGCCGCTCACTACCAGGGCAATGGGGCTGTGTCACTGTCCCCAGGCTGTCCCCATGTCCCTGTCAGTGTCACGGTGTCACAATGTCACAGTGTCACTGTCCCTGTCCCTGTCGCTGTCCCCAGAGCCAGGCTGCCGCCCACTACCAGGGCAATGGGGTGTGTGTCACTGTCACTGGGCTGTCCCCAGGCTGTCCCCATGTCCCCGGCTGTGTCACACTGTCCCTGTCACTGTCACAGTGTCACAGTGTCACAGTGTCACACTGTCACTGTCCCCAGAGCCAGGCGGCCGCTCACTACCAGGGCAATGGGGCTGTGTCACTGTCCCCAGGCTGTCCCCATGTCCCTGTCAGTGTCACAGTGTCACAATGTCACTGTCACTGTCCCCAGAGCCAGGCCGCCGCCCACTACCAGGGCAATGGGGCTGTGTCACTGTCACTGGGCTGTCCCCACACTGTCCCCATGTCCCCGGCTGTGTCACACTGTCCCTGTCTGTGTCACAGTGTCACTGTCACTGTCCCCACACTGTCCCCATGTCCCCAGGCTGTGTCACAGTGTCACTGTCACTGTCACTGTCACAGTGTCCCACTGTCGCTGTCCCCAGAGCCAGGCCGCCGCCCACTACCAGGGCAATGGGGCTGTGTGTCACTGTCACAGTGTCACTGTCCCTGTCAGTGTCACACTGTCACTGTCGCTGTCCCCAGAGCCAGGCCGCCGCCCACTACCAGGGCAATGGGGTTGTGTGTCACTGTCACACAGCTGTCCCCATGTCCCTGTCAGTGTCACAGTGTCACTGTCGCTGTCCCCAGAGCCAGGCCGCCGCCCACTACCAGGGCAATCGCCACGCCCGCCGCCTCAAGGGCCTCGAGGCCGCCCGCGCCCGCCGGGGGGGGGACCCCGGGGAGCCCCCGGAGCCGCCCGGGCCCGCGGCCCCCCCGGGCGGGGACCCCCCCGAGCGCCCAGGTGGGTGATGGGGCCCGAAGCCCCCCCGTGACCCCCGAATCCCCGAACTCAGCCCCAAAATCCCCCCAGATTCCCCCATAACCCCCAAATTACCCTATAACCCCCAAATTCCCCCATAACCCCCAAATTCCCCCTAATTCACCCCCAAGACCCCCCCCAAATCCCCCCTATAACGCTCCCAACCCCCCCTAAATCCCCGATAACCCCCAAATTCCTCCATAATCCCCCAAATCCCGCTCGTTCCCTATAACCCCCCCCCCCCCGAAACTCCCCCAAAACTTCCCAAAACCCTCCCCCAAATTCCCCTGCAACCCAAATTTCCCCCCAAATTCCCCCATTCCCCCGCCAGGGGAGCAGGCCCCCCAAATCCCCCCCAAATCCCCCCCCCCCAAATTCCCCCATAAACCCCCTCAAATCCCCCCCCCCAAATTCCCCCATAACCCCCCCAAATTCCCCCGAAATCCCCCCATAACCCCCCCAAATCCCTGTTTAACCCTCCCCATTTCTCCCCCAAATTCCCCCATAACCCCCCCCAAAATCCCCCCAAATTCCCCCATAAACCCCCCGAAATCCCCCCTAAATCCCCCCAAATTCCCTCATAACCCCCCAAATCTCCCCCAAATTCCCCCGTAACCCCCCCAAATCCCCCCATAACCCCCCAAATCCCCCCCCCCAAATTCCCCCATAACCCCCCCAAATCCCCCCCAAATTCCCCCATAACCCCCCTCAAATCCCCCCCCCAAATTCCCCCATAACCCCCCAAATTCCCCCATTTCACCCCCTTTCCCCCCCCCCAGGGGAGCAGCCCCCCATAACCCCCCAAATTCCCCCATAACCCCCCAAATTCCCCCCCCCCAGGGGAGCAGCCCCCCATAACCCCCCATTTCCCCCCATTTCACCCCATTTCTCCCCCCCCCCAGGGGAGCAGCCCCCCGCCCCCGCCGCCCCCGGAGCCCCCGGGCCCCCCTCGCCCCCCGCCCCTCCCCCCGCGGGGGGGGCAGAGCCGGGGGGGCCGCGGGAGGAGGAGGAGGAGGAGGAGGAGAGGGCGAAGGCCAAGCGGCTGCTGTACTGCGGGCTCTGCAAGGTGGCCGTCAACTCCCTGAGCCAGCTGGAGGCACACAACAAAGGTGGGGACATTGGGGACACTGTGGGGACATTGGGGACACTGGGGACATTGGGGACACTGGGGACATTGGGGACATTGGGGACATTGGGGACACAGCGGCTGCTGTACTGCGGGCTCTGCAAGGTGGCCGTGAACTCGCTGAGCCAGCTGGAGGCTCACAACAAAGGTGGGGACACTGTGGGGACATTGGGGACATCACAGAGATTGGAGACTTTGGGGACATTGGGGACATTGGGGACATTGGGGACACAGCGGCTGCTGTACTGCGGGCTCTGCAAGGTGGCCGTGAACTCCCTGAGCCAGCTGGAGGCACACAACAAAGGTGGGGACATTGGGGACACTGTGGGGACATTGGGGACACTGGGGACATTGGGGACACTGTGGGGACATCGGGGACATTGGGGGCATTGGGGACATTGGGGACATTGGGGACATCGGGGACATTGGGGACACAGTGGCTGCTGTACTGCGGGCTCTGCAAGGTGGCCGTCAACTCACTGAGCCAGCTGGAGGCTCACAACAAAGGTGGGACACTGGGGACACTGTGGGGACATCGGGGACACTGGGGACATTGGGGACACTGTGGGGACATCGGGGACATTGGGGGCATTGGGGACATTGGGGACATTGGGGACACTGGGGACATTGGGGACACTGGGGACATTGGGGACATTGGGGACACAGCGGCTCCTGTACTGCGGGCTCTGCAAGGTGGCCGTCAACTCGCTGAGCCAGCTGGAGGCACACAACAAAGGTGGGGACACTGTGGGGACACTGGGGACACTGTGGGATATTGGGGACATTGGGGACACTGGGGGCATTGGGGACATTGGGGACACTGGGGACAGTGGGGACATTGGGGACATTGAGGTGACTGGGGAGATCAGGGACACAGCAGCAGGGACACTGTGGGGACATCATCGGGGTGGCTCGGGGGAATCCCTGTGGGTTTGGGGGTCCCGGGGCAGTTTTGGGGTTCAGCCCTGTGTCCCCCCAGGCACCAAGCACAAGACCCTGCTCGAGGCCCGCTCGGGGCTGGGGCCCAGGGATGGTTTGGGGGTCCCAGGGATGGTTTGGGGGTCTCAGGGATGGTTTGGGGGTCCCGGGGCAGTTTTGGGGGCAGTTTTGGGGTTCAGCCCTGTGTCCCCCCCAGGCACCAAGCACAAGACCCTGCTCGAGGCCCGCTCGGGGCTGGGGCCCATCCGCGCCTTCCCGCGGGGGGGGGGCTCGGGGGGCGCCCCCCCGGCCGAGGGTCCCGAGCGCTCCTTCCACTGCCAGATCTGCAACGTGCGCCTCAACTCCGAGCTGCAGCTCAAACAGGTGCGGGGGGCCCCAAAACCACCCCCCAAAACGACCCCACCGGGACCCCAGAGCCCGCACAGACCCTCAATGGACCCCAGACCCCTCACGGACCTCCAATGCACCCCAAATCCCAAACTGACCCCCCAATGGACCCCAAATCCCAAACTGACCCCTCAATGGACCCCAGACCCCGCACAGACCCTCAATGGACCCCAAACTGACCCCAAAGTGACCCCAAATCCCAAACTGACCCCTCAATGGACCCCAAATCCCAAACTGACCCTCAATGGACCCCAGACCCCACACTGAACCCCAATGCACCCCAAATCCCAAACTGACCCCAAACTGACCCCAAATCACAAAGTGACCCCCAATGCACCCCAAACTGACTCCAAAGTGACCCCAAATCCCAAAGTGACCCTCAATGCACCCCAAATCCCCAAACTGACCCCAAATCCCTGCTTGAATCCCCCCCAAAGTGACCCCACACTGACCCCAGATCCCCTCTGGGAACCCCCAGAGACCCCAAATCCCCCTGGATCCCAAAGTGACCCCAAATCCTGGGCGGAGACCCCACACTGACCCCAGACCCCCAGACTGGCCCCACACTGACCCCCAAACTGAGCCCGGGATCCCCCGGGACCCCAAATCCCCAAAGTGACCCCAAATCCCAGCGGGGATTCCAAACTGACCCCGGGACCCCAAAACCGACCCCGACCCCCCCCCCCCAGGGATCCCCAAAACCGACCCTGGGACCCCCAAAGCCCCGCCCCAGACACCCCCACCTGTGTCCCCCCCGGTTTCGGGGTGCTCTGAGCCCCTCCCATCCCCACACCTGGATCACCCCCCGGTTTCGGGGTGCTCTGACCCCCCCGTGCCCCCCCCAGCACATCTCCAGCCGCCGGCACCGGGACGGGGTGGCCGGGAAGCCGAACCCGCTCCTGGGGCGCCACAAGAAACCGCGGAGCCCCCCCGAGATGGTGAGGGGGCAACGGGGGCTGGAAAGGGGGCTGGGGGGGCTATCCGGGGTTTGGGGGGGTCTATAGGGGAGTTTGGGGGGGCTATAGGGCAGTCTGGACGGGCTTATGGAGGTTTATGGGGGGTTTGGGGGGGGCTATACGGGGGTCTGGGAGGGGTTTGTAGGGGGGTTTGGGGGGTACCCATGGGGGTCTCCCAGGACTGGGGGATTTGAGGGGGTTTTGGGGTATCAATGGTGACCCCCCCAGTACCGGGGGTGTTTGGGGATGCCCGGGGCTGTTTGGGGCTGTTTGGGGGTGTTCTGGGGATGCCTGGGGGTATCCGTGGGGACCCCCCCAGTACCGGGGGTGTTTGGGGGGGGGGTTCTGAGGCTCCCCCTGAGCTGGGGGTGTTTGGGGTATCAATGGGGGCTCCCCCCGAAATGGGGGTGTTTGTTTGGGGATGCCCGGGGGTGTTTGGGGGTGTTCTGGGGCTGTTTGGGGATGCCCTGGGGGTGTCTGCGGGTGTTCTGCCGGTGTTCTGGGGGTGTCTGGGGGTATCAATGGTGACCCCCCCAGTACCGGGGGTGTTTGGGGGTGGTCTGGGGCTGTTTTGGGGTTGTTCTGGGGTGTTCTGGGGGTCTCTGGGGGTGTCTGGGGGGGTGTTTGGGGGTCTCTGGGGGTCTCTGGGGGTCTCTGGGGGTATCCATGGGCCCCCCCAGTACCGTGGCTGTTTGTTTGGGGGTCTCTGGGGGTGTCTGGGGGGGGTGTTTGGGGGTCTCTGGGGGTCTCCGTGGGCCCCCCCAGTACCGTGGCTGTTCCCCCCCCAGGCGCCGCTGCCGTTCCCCAAGGAGCTGCCCAAGGCGCTGGCGGGGGGGGGGCTCCTCCCGCCCCCCCTGGCCCTCGCGGCCGCCGCCGCCGCCATCGCCGCCCCCCCCCCTGGCGCTGCGCCCCCCCGGGCCCGCCCTGCTGCCCGCGCCCCCCCTGGCGCCCGCCCTGCTGCGCCCGGCGCCGGGACCGCTGAGAGCGGGGCACGCGCCGCTGCTGTTCACACCGTACTGACACTGACAGACTGACTGACAGACTGACTGACAGACGGACTGACTGACAGACTGACTGACTGACTGACAGACTGACACAGCCCTGCTGCGCCCGGCGCCGGGACCGCTGAGAGCGGGGCACGCTCCATTGCTGTTCACACCGTACTGACGGACTGACTGACAGACTGACTGACAGACTGACTGACACACAGACACACAGACACAGCCCTGCTGCGCCCGGCGCCGGGACCGCTGAGAGCGGGGCACGCGCCGCTGCTGTTCACACCGTACTGACATAGGACAGACTGACTGACTGACGGACTGACTGACAGACAGACGGACTGACTGACACAGCCCTGCTGCGCCCGGCGCTGGGACCGCTGAGAGCGGGGCACGCGCCATTGCTGTTCACACCGTACTGACACGGGACAGACTGACTGACAGACAGACTGACTGACACACTGACTGACACACTGACTGACACACTGACTGACTGACAGACACACAGACTGACTGACACACAGACACAGCCCTGCTGCGCCTGGCGCCGGGACCGCTGAGAGCGGGGCACGCGCCGCTGCTGTTCACACCGTACTGACGGACAGACTGACTGACGGACAGACTGACTGACTGACTGACTGACAGACTGACTGACTGACTGACAGACTGACACAGCCCTGCTGCGCCCGGCGCCGGGACCGCTGAGAGCGGGGCACGCGCCGCTGCTGTTCACACCGTACTGACGGACAGACTGACTGACACGGGACTGACTGACACACAGACTGACAGACTGACTGACAGACTGACTGACACACAGACTGACAGACTGACTGACACAGCCCTGCTGCGCCCGGCGCCGGGACCCCTGAGAGCGGGGCACGCGCCATTGCTGTTCACACCGTACTGATGGACAGACTGACACGGGACTGACTGACTGACGGACTGACAGACTGACTGACAGACTGACTGACAGACTGACTGACAGACTGACACACAGACACAGCCCTGCTGCGCCCGGCGCCGGGACCGCTGAGAGCGGGGCACGCGCCATTGCTGTTCACACCGTACTGACACTGACTGACGGACTGACTGACACGGGACAGACTGACGGACAGACTGACAGACTGACTGACACACAGACACACTGACACAGCCCTGCTGCGCCCGGCGCCGGGACCGCTGAGAGCGGGGCACGCGCCGCTGCTGTTCACACCGTACTGACTGACTGACTGACACACTGACTGACTGACAGACTGACACGGGACTGACTGACAGACTGACAGACTGACTGACACAGCCCTGCTGCGCCCGGCGCCGGGACCGCTGAGAGCCGGGCACGCGCCGCTGCTGTTCACACCGTACTGACAGACTGACTGACTGACTGACGGACTGACTGACAGACTGACTGACTGACAGACTGACTGACATGGGACTGACAGACTGACAGACACAGCCCCTGCGGCCAGGACGCACTCCGCTGCTGTTCACACCGTACTGACAGACAGACGGACATGGGACGGACACACAGACTCAGGGACAGACACACGGACATGGGACAGACAGACACAGGGACACACACACACAGACACTGGGACAGACACGTGGACACGGGACACACAGACACAGGGACAGACAGACACAGGGACAGACAGACACTGACACAGGGACCGCCCCCCCCCCCCAGAACAGCCCCTGGGAACGCCCCCCCCCCCCCTCAAAGCCTGGAACATTCCTTGGGACAATCCTGGAACCGGAACCCCCCCCGGGGACAACTGGACAACAGCCGGTGCCTGGCAACCGTCACCTGGCAACCGGGAACCGCCTGGCAACCGTTACCTGGCAACAAGGAACCGCCTGGCATCCCTCGCCTGGCGACGTTTAGTGAGGAACTGCCCGGTGACGGTCACCAGGCAACGGTTACTTAGCAACCAGGGCTGCCCATGGCAACCATTCCCTGACAACGGCTCCCTGGCAACCGTTACCTGGCAACCAGGGCTGCCCATGGCAACGGTTACCTGGCAACCGCCTGCACCCAGAGCTGCACGTGGAAACGTCTCCTAGCAACCGTAATCTCCTAGCAACCCTCATCTCCTAGCAACCATCATCTCCTAGCAACCGTCTCCTAGCAACGCCCCCTCCCCCCGGGCTCAGCGATTATTTTTATTTTTTAACTGGAATTTGGAGATTTGGCAGGAAAACACCGAGCCCCCCCCCCCCCCCCCCCGGGACCCCCCCCCGGCCCCACCGCACAAACCCCGGGGCCCGGGACCCCCCGGGATGGGGGAGGGGTCCCCAGAGCTCCCCCCCCTCCCCAATTCCCCCCCCCCCCCGGCACCTCAGGGATCTGCTCAGCAATCAGCGACGGCTCGAGGGATGGAGCCCCCCCAGACCCCCCCAAAATCCACCCCGGGACCCCCCCAAATCCCCCCCAAGCCCCCCCAAGCCATGACCTCTTGCACTGAGGGCACCGAGCCCCGCACAGCCCCGGGGGGGCCCCCCAAAAATCGCCCCCCCCCCCCAATTCCCTCCCCTTCTCCGGGCCCAGCCCATTGCAATAACATGGGGGGGGGCGGGGCACCCCCCCTGTAAATAATGACCCCCCCCCCCCCATACACACATACATGGTACGGCCCCACAAGCACTGTGCCCCCCCCCCCAAAAATCCTGCAGCCCCCCCAAAATCCTGAACCCCCCCCCAAAATCCTGAAACCCCTCCCAGCACTGTGACCCCCCCAAAAAAATATCCTGCACCCCCCAAAAAAATCCTGCACCCCCCAAAAAATATCCTGCACCCCCCAGCACTGTGACCCCCCCCAAAAAAAAACCCTGTACCCCCCCCACCCCAAAATCCTGCACCCCCCCCATCACTGTGACCCCCCCCCCCCAAAAAAAAATCCCGGACCCCTCCATCACTGTGACCCCCCCACCCCAAAACTGCCGGACCCCCCCATCACTGTGACCCCCCCCCCAAAATCCTGCACCCCCCCACTATCACTGTGCCCCCCCCCTTATCACCAGAGCCCCCCCAAACCTTGCACTGAACCCCCCCCCACCTTGGCACTGACCCCCCCCCCCAAATTTCGGGCCCCCCCCCGGCACTGAACCCCCAAATTTTGGGTTTCCCCCCCCCCCACTCTCAGCACTGACCCCTCCCCAATTTGGGGCCCCCCCAGTGAAACTGTGACTCAGCAAAGCAATAGCGGGTGGGGGGGGGGGGGTTTGGGGGGACCCCTGTACCCCCCCCCCCCCCGTGTCCCCCCCCCCCCCAGCTTCACCCCAATAAACGACCGGGTTTGACTCTGGCTCTGGGGGTCTGGGGGGCTCACAGGGGGATTTTGGGTTCCCCAAGAGGGTCCTGGATGGGTTTTGGGGTCTCTAAGGGGGTCCCAGGTGGATTTTGGGGATCCCCAAGAGGGTCCCAAGTGGATTTTGGGGGTCCCCACGTGGGTCTTGGTGAGTTTTGGGGTCCCCAGGTGGATTTTGGGGTCTCTAAGAGGGTCCCAGTTGGATTTTGGGGTTCCCCAAGAGGGTCCCAGTTGGGTTTTGGGGTCTCTCAAGGGAGGTTTGGGGATCCCCAGGAGGATTTTGGGGTCCCCAGGGAGGTCCTGGGTGGGTTTTGGGGTCTCCAAGGAGGTCCATGATGGATTCTGGGGTCCCCGCGTGGGTCCTGGGTGAGTTTCGGGGTCCCCAGTTGGATTTTGGGGTCCCCAAGGGGGTCCCA